>NC_087067.1:38011181-38428681 GCF_963678635.1 Symsagittifera roscoffensis | reverse complement strand
TTAAAAAAATGGACGTCGTAGTTGCCTATACAGGGAAGGTTCTTTTATTTAAAATTTCGCAGCTTAGAGAAAAGTCAAAAAGTTTCAAAACGTGTCAAAAATTTTTGACATTTTCGAGAGCTATAACTTTTTTTTTGAAAAAACTGGACGCAGTCGCTTTTGAAGATGAGCTTCCCTCTACCTGTCTATCAATTGGACCAAAAAATCTCAGACTTGGGAAATTAATTTTGAAAAATGGTCATTATTTCCACTACACATAGTCTTTTGAAAGCTGCACTGCAGAAAATAAGGTATGGAAAAAAAACGAAGTTAATATGCAGGCGCTCAGGGGAGTATTAATGTGTTAAAACACACGGTGAAAATGTGGGCGGTCTTTCCATTCAAAGCACGTTTTTTGAAAATAGTTACGGTAGTTTTGAGAACGCCTCAAAAGTAATAAAACCAATAATTCATACTTTTTCATAATACTCATTTTTATCAAACGAGAATTCCAAAAACATAGTGGTTGAAAAGAGCAGAATGACTTTTTTCATTATCAAATTTCAATTTTAGATCGGTCTGATTGGCATTTTTTCTAATCCCATATCTTTTTTAAAATAACTGGATCAATAGATGTTTTTTTATTCCGCCTTAGTTATTGCAAATTGAATTGTCATAACTTTGTTACACAGAGGCGAAGCGGAGCTTTGTACCACTTGCGATAAAACACAAACACACAAAAAACCGAAGTAAAAAATGATAGAAAAAAATAGGTGAACGAAAATTTATGTATGTCTCAATAAAAGACAACTAGGGGCCTAGCTAAAGATGGAGGAACGTGCCTGACATTTTTTTATTTTTATTTTGTTATATTTATTGATGCAGAACGAAATGCGTAATTTCAAAAAATAGACTCCGTCCAAAGCCTTATTTTTTCTAAGCTAAAGTAGGTAGGAAGAGTAACTATTATTGAAATATTGGAATTTTTCCATGAACATAATATTTTTCTGACAAAAAAGCTCGAGGTATGTTGGACCGTGCTTGAGCTTTGTTTCGGCTGCATTGCACTCTAGGTATGTTTCGATCGTGCTCGAGGAATGCTCTGACCGTTCTCGCTCAATTTTTGACATGCTTCGACCGTGCTTTAGGTTGTGCTTGACCCAAAATCATGTCGACTTATTCGTTGTCGGTCGAGAACTGACAGTTTGTACTACTTTGAAAGTAGAAACACTGAATAGTCTCTCAACCTGGGATGCAAAAATCTTCTTAATACACTAGGAATCTTCTGATTGCAGGTTTTTTCAGAAATTTTAAAATTTAATTCCAAATGGAAAAGAGGCATGTGACCAGAAGCAGACGACCAAGCAAATGAGCACACGGCACAATTGATCTCACAAAAGCCCAAATTTTGAGCTGATTTCATTCAATACAATCAATGGATTAAGCTTAATTTGTTTGCTTAGGTTGATATAGTTTTTTCTTCTACTCCTTTATCGAAAATTACTTCGGTTGAGCAATATATGATGTTTTTTGTTTGCTTCAGATGATGGAACGGGAGGCGCAGTTAGGACGTTCAAAGAAACAAATTTGATGATTTTATTAATGCTGGTGGTCTCAGTATTTTCGCTCAGATTGATGTTCAACATGCTGCCCACCATAAATATATTTTGAATGTAGCTATTTTGAAGTGAAAAAAACTGAGGTGAGTTCAGTCGCCTAGTTTTTAATTTAGCAATTTAGATGAAAACAATTCATGTCGTAAAAAGGTATTAAAGGGTTGGTCAGGGGGTGGTTTAAAAAGATATCATCACAATACCCCTTATCTTTTCCCTGTACCACCCGCCCCCCTAACCCCCTAATGTGCCCCTTATTCCCTTGATTTGACCTTGATTAATAAGATTAAAGCACCAACTGCGATTTAATGTTTAATAGCACCAACTGCGTGATCAGCAACTTCGCCTTTTCGTCACACTTATGATAAACAGAAATGAAAACTGATAGTAAAGTTGTGCGGCTGACTGATATAATTTAACGTGTATTTCCAGCTGTACATGTGATGAATAACCGACAAGGCACAAATTTTTTGAACTCTTATTCCAAAAAAATTGGAAAATGTGTCTCCAGTTGTTTATTGTTTTGCATATCTTTCTTAAATTGTCAGAAGCAATGCAGTCAAAGAACCATTTCCTTTTAATGTTTAATATTCATGGGGATAATTGAAAAGAATGAACACCTTCTTCATCATTCCAGCATAAATCACTATCAAAGCGGATTCCTAAGGAATCAATCTACATGGGTGCTGAATGTCAACCATATATAAAGAAAACTTTTGTTGCTAAATGAACATTTTAGAGATTTCAGTCAAAAATGAGCTTAATCATGAAGCATCAGTATGTGAATTGTAAATATATAATCAATAAAATTCAGTCAACTTAAATAAAATTAGTAAACTGAAGTGAATTAACTTATTATTTAACTGCCTTTATTGACTCATAGTTGAAACGGAGAAGAATCTGAAAATTCATCGATTTCCAGACGTACTTCCCTAATTAGCAGTAAAAAAAAACGAAATTAAACCGGACCACTGGTAATTTTAAAACCAAAATAAAAAACAATCATTGAATTGAAAGGGTTTTTGAAATGCAAACATGCTCAAAATATGTCTCATGGTTGACAAAGAGCATATTTCAGAAAAAAAACGTGGCTTCTTTGGACAAGTTGCTTACAAGAATCAGTCTGCTTCCGAATCAATAACATTTGCAAATCGCGAGCACAATCAACGCACATATAACAATTTTTTGAGCATTCGAAATTTTTTTTGAAATACTACCATCTTTTCGCCAACAATGGGGCTTTAAAAATGGCATTGAGGAAGAAAACTGAACATCAAAGAGTCCGTATTACCAGAATAAGCCTACAAAAATATGCAGATTTCTTATTCAAAAAAGTCAGGTCTGACTAGATTTGAACCACAAGCTTTTGTCGTCTCAAGCAGGTGTTTTGGTTGATTGATTTAAAGTTTATTATGAAGTCAAATGAAATATAAAGTCAGTAGAATCGTTTTCGGTTCAAAAATTGATAAAAACACTCGCAAAAGAAAAAAACTTTGAAGTAAGTTTTGAGAAATTTTTCTGAAATCATCACCGCCATATAAGGCGTTAAGTGATAAATTTTGCAAAAAAAAAAACTGGAAAATCCAGGAAAAACAGCTCTCCCCAGTTCAGTCTAGAACAATTTCTGAGCAACCGCTTACGCTTTATAGAAATAGCTATTTACAAACCCCCATATTTTCACAAAAAAGGCGATCACAGGTGAATGGTGTTTCTAAATTCGGGTTGAACACAATAAAAACTGTTAAATGAAATATAAAAACTTGTCAAAAATAATTAGTTTTGAAGTCGAAACTTGTCAGGATAAAAAAATCACTACTAAAAAATCATAAGTACAGATCGTATGTTTGTTAATCTGTCAACTTGAGTTACTATTAGGCTAGTTTAAGAAATACCAAACTTTCATAACGATTGAGTGTTTTTGAAGAAACATATGCCAATTTTTTTTCGCAAAATCAGTTGTGATAATCTAAAATCTAAGATCTCGGATGATTGAAGTGTTTGTCTCATCGCAAGCTTTTCCTTGGTTGGTTTTCAATGACGCTTTGACTTTTTTTGGTTGGATTTGCTGCCTATGCGTTAATACTAGTGCCAAGTGTCAAGAATGCACATGCAATCATTTAGACAATGAAGACCATACGCATTGGAAATTCATGCAGCTCACCCACAAGATCCACTTGATTGCATAATGATGGCGTCGGTATAACCACTACAATCAATTTTCATGCCCAATAAATTAAACTGTGAGAACGGAGTTTAATAAATAATCCACAAGAATCATTTTTGCGCATTTTATGCTTTTTTTATCGCGCATCTTATACATAATTTATGCATTTTAAAAATTCATTTAACTATTTTAACTTTTACTTTAAAATTCATTTTTATTAAATTTTCGAACTGTTTTGATTATATATTCACTTTTTGTAGAAATGTGACTTCATCATTAGCAAAATTCTGTTTTTAAGAAAAACTTTCATTTTGTTTATATCGCGTTCGCTTTGCTTGTTGCCTAATTTCTTGGTCCCAACTTTTTATAACTGTTACTGTTTACAACAATCAGTCAAAAATTCAGCAAATAAAACAATTAATTATGAAAAATTTGTTTAATAGTTAAGCAAAACATAATATTTAATATTTATAAATTTTTGTGCTCAGAGTGAGTCAACTTTTTAACGACACAAACTTCGCTTACTTAGCTATTAACTTCTGACGGATTTTTTTATTTCAGTCGAAAAGTAAGTTTGTCTTGAGCTCAATTTGAAAAAAAAAAATAGATTACCCCTGAGATTTTGTTTCCTCATTTATGGGTGTTGAAAGATAGTCAGTTTGGCCAAATTGGGACAAATATCGCGCGATGTATGTCGTTCTAATAAAGCGTAAGCGAAAACTTAATCCACTTTAGAAAGCGTTCCAAATTAAATTGAGGTATGCTAATTGATCTTTTCAACGCTTGGCTGTTTGGGAAACACATCATTTTGTAATTCACACAGCGTGTGGGTGATCATTTACCAAAACAATTAAACTTTTTTTTCGAAATTTTCATCGAGTTTGTTTAAGCAAACACTGCTTTGTAGAGTGTATAAGAGAGTCAAAACATTCAAAAAATTGCCCAAAGCAGTCTTGTTTTTTTGTGTTAAAACAGGAAAAAATTATTATAAGTCAAGCGAGCGCTTAAAAACAAAGAATATGTTTGAAGTCTACTCATTTACTCTTTTAATTTATCAGTCAGACAATTGATACATGCCTTTCTCCTCTTGGATGGAAAAAACAGTGAATACCACTACTAGCTGAAGAACCGATAAATGGAAAAACAAAAAACTTCAAAACATTACAAAAAATACAAAAGAGAAAAATAATGCAAAATGTTGAAGCCAAACCAGCTGAAACAAACCAAAGCTTCCCATTACATACATAACAACACATACATAGCATGACAAATTAAACGACATAAATATAGATATAGCCGAAGGAATTTTTTGACAAAATATCGAAAACTTAATCTATCAAAAAATTTCGAGCAATTTTTTAAAATTTATCTTGAATAACTTTTTTCTAACAGGAAAATTTACCATGAGATAACACAATTGAACATCAAAAAGCATCTATAAGAAACTTACCAAGAAGTATCAAAGAGGACAATTCTTAAGCAGACATACATTGCGCCAATTTTTTTGAACTAAAAAAAGTTTTTTCTCAAAAGTTTTAAATGAAATTTTATTGCTTTCAAACTACTCCAAAAGAGGCCTCTAAGCTGATATATAAATATTCGAAACCTTTTAAGCCAATTAAAAAAGAGAAGGAGTAAACAAAAACAAAAAGAAAAAATTGATAAGCTGAGATATAAAACTATAAAAAGAATTACATAAAAGTATATTTTGCGCTCGAAACTATGCAATTTCAGTTTTCAATACCAATATCATGAGCAAAAAACGTTGGAACAAACTAAAAAACGAACCAGAATAATTAAAATTATTAAAAATCAGATTTGGTATTTTCATTAATTACAGATATTTTAGTTAGGACAAAAACCAGAAAGCCGAAAACAATTTATATTTTTTCAAATTGCCTAAGCGGGTTGCACCTGATCACAACCAAAAAGATATTAATTTTATTCGAATTTTCAATAGTTTGAGCATGTCAGCTATTGAGGGTGAAAGTTACCATTCCTGATGAACACTGATCAATCTTTGAAAACAGTTATTTAAAGGAGAAAAAGTCTAGTGCCCGATTGCAATGCCACAAAGGTTAAAAAGTAAAAGATGAATGTTTTTGATAAAAAATTGATCAAACCAGCTCATCATAAATTTTTTAAATATACTGTACCTCCGATTATTTTTTGTAAAGTTCTGGGGGTTTGAAAATGCCAATTTTGCCACCATATTCTGGACTAAATTATGCGCGCTTTAAAGAGTATTTTCATGATGCTGAGAGCATAACGCGAATTATTTATGCCTGGCGATTTACTCCGAACAACCGATTCATTCCAAATTGAATTGAGGCTAGCTAATCAGATCGGTCGTAATAATTTCGTACGACTCAATATTTCACACTTAGGTACTGTCCAAAATTTATAGGCTTTCAATATTTTCTTTTCTCAAAAACTATTCGATATGAATTATGGGACAGTCGGAACATTCAGGGCTTTGCCCTGATATACGAGCAGTCTTGTTAGAACTAAGAACGCTTTTAATTATAATTCAAATGAGTCGCGTTCAATCCGATAATTTGTCTGTTTTATAGAATTACGTTAACGGAAATATATTCATTTATTGTGTATATTCAAAAAACTGTTGCGAGTGAAATACAGAACCAACAACAGCTGAAAATTCCAAACTTAGAACCAAGTTGTTAACATCCTCCCTCTTACCCCAAGCGGCTTTGCCGAAAAAAGTATTCAAAAGAGGGCTGTCACTTTAAATAGTTTCAACCATGCATCAAAATATTAGTTTGAAATGATTTCGGAGCCAATTAACTTTCTGCTAAGGGACGCATTAAAAGAACAAAATTTGGGTCTTCGCATTATAGCTGCCCAGTCTAGTAACAAAAATATCTAGCCTTTACCGTGATATTACTGTTAACGGGGAAGGAAGTCATGTTTTGCTGGAGCTATAAGGGGAAAGATCCTGAAAGGTTTTGCTTACCATAATTGCAAAGACCATTTCAAATCCCCATAACTTCACGAAAAACAGTGGCAGCCAAAAAATCATTTGATTTCGAACTCAACCCGGGATGACCTCCATAAACCGAAAATGCTAATCATACAATTTCATACACTTAGTCTATGGAAAAAGGCTAGTCATAGAATTTTCATACATTTTTGCAAAATGAATTTAATCGAATTTCAAAGGTATTTTATTGTTGTTTTGGTATCGAAATTGGTATCTCTTCATAAAAAAAAGTAAAAAAAATTGGTATGAAAAAAAGCTAATCATACAATTTCCATATATACAAGTGTTTTTCTGAGAAACAATGACAAATCATGATATGTTTTTCTTCTAGAAAGCGTTCTTGTTTTTATTTTAGCGAAGGTTGAAAGACAATACGGTTCGTTTGCGACCATTCAAAGCAAGGAGTATTGTTGCCTATGGATGTATTTTAATTTTTTCCTTTTTTTCAAGTAAAAATCTTGTATCACGAATATTCATTGGGATGGTTCGGGGAACATACTTTTTGAAAACTTCTCGGACGTGATTCAAACCAGCTCGAAGTTTGAGAACCTGTCTCTATTGAGAAAAAACTGAGCCGGAAAGTTTCAGATTGAGTCTGTTTTCTGGTGAGTAGGTCTTAAAGGGCCTGCCCACTCGCTTTACCTGCTTGAAAGTAGCCTATTTTTTTCATATATTGAAAAGCAAGTTTTCATCACGTGAAGACAAAATTTTTAAGCTTCAAAGAACACTAGGTTGACAATTATTTTTAAAAGAACATTTAAAAATAACAAAAAAAATCAAAATTTATTTTTCGAAATTTGTTTTCAAATGATTTCCGATGATTTTTTTTCCTTTTTTTTTTCGTTTGTTGTTCATTTTTTGAGAAAAACTGTTAGGTTTTATATGCTAACTGTGATCTAATTTTCCTAGAGAAGCCTAAAGGGCAATTTAACTAACAAGAGGGCGTTCATATGACTTTTGTTGCTTCTGCTAGTTGTTCCTGAACAATACCTTTTTGTTTTTTTTTCAATGATTTTTTCAGTTTTTTTTATCAGTTTTTTTCTCCTGGTCATTTTTTCCAATTCTGAAACAAATTTAGGAAAAACTTTGAGCAATTTTGGTCATCTTTATTGAAATTCGTAACAAAAAACTGAATAAAGAAGACTCTGAAGACCAAAATCTGTTTTGGGTCGTGCAAAGTCGCAACATACCCGGGATGACCTCCATAAACCGAAAATGCTAATCATACAATTTCATACACTTAGTCTATGGAAAAATGCTAGTCATAGAATTTTCATACATTTTTGCATAATGAATTTTATCGAATTGCAAAGGTATTTTATTGTTGTTATGGTATCGAAATTGGTATCTCTTCATTAAAAAAAGTAAAAAAAATGGTATGAAAAAAAGCTAATCATACAATTTCCATACATAGAAATTGTATGATTAGCATTTAAAAAAAATTGTTTTTTGAAAAAAAAAAAACGCTTTGAACAATCAATTCGACTGCTGGCAAAACATTTAGGCGTTTTTTGGGCTGCTACAACTGAAACTTTGACTTTTTTTTTATTTTCGTTTTTTGAAAAAAAAACACTTGTCATACAATTTCCATATATGAAAATTGCATGACTAGCGCTTTTTTGGAAATAAACACCAAATTTGAAAAAAAAAAGAATCCAAATTTTCCAGATCGTAGATCATGATGAACTTGATGTGAACTGTTTGCAGTGACTCGTTTGTTTAAAATAGATTGTGTCAGACATCAAAATTTTCAAAAAAAAACAGGTGTTTTTCCGAGAAACAATGACAAATCATGATAGGTTTTTCTTCTAGAAAGCGTTCTTGGTTTTATTTTAGTAAAGGTTGAAAGACAATACGGTTCGTTTGCGACTATTTAAAGCAAGGAGTATTGTTGTCTATGGATGTATTCTAATTTTTTTCTTTTTTTTCAAGTAAAAATCTTTATCACGAATAATCATTGGGATAGTTCGGGGAACATACTTTTTTGAAAAATTCTCGGACGTGATTGAAACCAGCTCGAAGTTTGAGAACCTGTCTCTATAGATAAAAAACTGAGCCGAAAAGTTTCAGATTGAGTCAGTTTTCTAGTGAGTAGGTCTTAAAGGGCCTGCTCGCTCGCTTTACCGTCTTGAAAGTAGCCTATTTTTTTCATATATCGAAAAGCAAGTTTTCATCACGCGAAGACAAAATTTTTAAGCTTCAAAGAACACTTGGGTGACAATCATTTTTAAAAGAACATTTAAAAATAACGTAGAAAAATCAAACATTATTTTTCGAAACTTGCTTTCAAATAATTTCCGTTGATTTTTTTTTCTTTTTTTTTCGTTTGTTGTTCATTTTTGAGGAAAACTGTTAGGTTTTATGTCCTAACTGTGATCTAATTTTCCTAGAGAAGCCTAAAGGGCAATTTAACTAACAAGAGGGCGTTCATATGACTTTTGTTGCTTCTGCTAGTTGTTCCTGAACAATACCTTTTTGTTTTTTTTTCAATGATTTTTTCAGTTTTTTTTTATTAGTTTTTTTCTCTTGGTCATTTTTTCCAATTCTGGAACAAATTAAGTAGAAATTTTGAGCAAGTTTGGTCATCTTTATTGAAATTCTTAACAAAAAGCTGAATAAAGAAGACTCTGAAGACACTAATCTGTTTTGGGTCGAGCAAAGTCGCAACATAAGGCATCGTTAGCTATTAAATCATACAACAATTCTGCGAAAAATGTAGTTTCCTTCTCTGTGCAAAACCAAATATCAAATTTTTCTCTATATTCAGTGATATAGAAGAGCATAAAAAACTGAACTCAAACTGATTTTTTTAATCATGCATGCTGGCTATCTTGCTTCGATAAAAGCAAAAGTACTTATGCCAAAAGACTGAAACAAATTTCATATCAACACAGCTGCTTTCTTTAAGTCTACTCACAAACCGCAATAGTTACGTCTAAATTTTTCTCAATTTTTGGTTGTCTAAAGCTGATTAGCATTTCTTGGGCTTTGATTGAAATATTTCTTTATTTGTCTGATGCTTAAGCACCATATGAAGAGAAAGCCTCAATCATTAAAAACGTCCCGAGTAACATTTTCAAATTTTACACTCCCTTTATTGTTTGTGAAAATAATTGGTTTAACATAAGATTAAGAATCCAAAGTTTCGATTGTTGAGGCAAATAGCGGTATTCCGTAAAAAGCAAGAAGGTTGAAAAAAATCTTCAAAACAAAGGGTTTTCATTTTTAGTAGTTTTCATCAACCATATATCAAAATATCAGCCGAGTGAAAAAACAAAGAAAAAAACTTTGTCGACCCTTGCCTTTGTCGACCCTTGCCTGTCCAAAGCAATTTTTATCGCTGGTGACTTTGCTGACCCGTGATTCAGTTTATACTTTTCATAAAGGGTGCCAACTTCTTATACTTTTTAAAATATATTTAAACTAAATCTGATTTTCCGTGATCCACAATACCAAAACCAATCATATCGATTTCATTCCAACTAAATTTAACAGCTGTTTTTTAGTATTTGATCAGAGCTTCAGTTGGATTTAAAAGATTTCCACTTCATTCCGGCGGACTGACAGTAACGTATTTATCAGGCGTGTACTTTTCCAACTGTGGAACACCTTTGCCAGACTTCTTGATTGCCTTCAGATCTTTGTAGAGTGTTTGGAACGATGGCCGGATCCCTGGTCGGTTCCAGCATCCAGTCATGACCGTGTACCATTCGTTCGAACAGTGAAGAGGTTTGGGCATCTTGTAGGATGAGTTAGTCACACATTTAGTCAGCACATCGACATTGGAATGATTGGGATAAGGCAGTCCCCCAAGGGTGACAATTTCCCACATGACAATTCCAAATTGCCACACGTCTGTTTTCGTACTGAAAATGAGAACAGTCACAAAACAATTTTAAAAAATGTTTCAAATTAGGAATTACTCCAAAAAAGAATGCATCATTAAGTAAAGACTAGCGAATTTTATAAGTACAGGTATACAATTAAGAACTGTTTCCTGATAGCTAATTCTGATTTACGTGAAACCATTTTTCGCAATCGTACCTGGGTTGACCTCCATAGACCAAAATTGCTAGTCATACGATTCCAAAAACTAAGTCAATGAAAAAATACTTGTCATGAAATTTCATACAATTTGCTAAAATGGTTTCATCGAATTTTTAAAGGACTTGTTTCTTGTTTTGGCATAAAATTCAGTGTATGGTACTAAATAAAAAAGAAAAATTTTTTGTTAAAGAAAATTTTTGTCAAAAGAAAAACTTTTTGTCATATATAGAAATTGTATGACTAGCATTTTTTTCATGGCTACAACAAAAGTAAATCTAAAATTGCCCCAAAAAATTTTTTTGTGTTGTTTTTTAACCGCAAGCCGAATTTTGTACTCAAACAAACATTTTTCAAAAAAAAATTTTTCACGCAAAATTTAATTTTTTGGTGTGCATAACGTAGTCCTGGATACACTAATTTCGTTATATTATTTGTGAAAGGCAGACTTAAGACATTTCAGGCCGTTTGCAATGCATTTATATTGCGAGACGGTCAAAACTTTGGTTACTCTAGTATGAGTAATCAAGGTTATTGTCACTTGTGAGAAATTAAAATGTAAAAAATCAATATTTTTGGTTTATGGAAAAATGCTAGTCATACAATTTCCATATATGAAAAATCAATAATCATAGACGTTTCAGGCATTTTTCTGTACTTATGGAGTTGCATGAAAAGTGTATGAGTAGCATTTTCCATATGTGAAAATTGTATGATCAGCATTTTTGGTCAACCCGGGTATATTGATCCTCGTGTTTTTTTTTTGGTTTTCCAGGGTCTCGCCTCGATGAGCCTCAGGGCTCGTGTGCGATCCTTGTGAGTTAAATATTGTATACGTATATATTCTCACTAAATACTTCAATTCAATTCATTAATGAATATCAAGGAAGAGCAGCAACTTGAGCAAGCGCAAAAGGTAATTCAACCTGTTTAAGTGCCGCTGAAAACATAATATTGAGTACTAACTTTTTTATGAATTTATACAAAAATGAAACATAGGACAAAAAATGGCAACAAAATTATTCATGTTTCTGCATGCCAGTTAATTTTTTCTATCATGAATTGTTGTATTTTAGACACTTTTCTTAGAAAACTATTTTAGATTGTGTTGGTAACTATTTACAAATTTTGCATCTAGTAAACAGAAAGTCAAGAATACCTTTTTTTCGACAGACTTACGAGATCTAGAGTCAAGTTAATACGCTTGAATGGTTGAGTGTTTTTGAAACTGCTGGAAAGGCTGCTACATGTATTTGACTTGAACAAATAAGTTTTATTATTTCGACCACTCCACGAAGTGAGTGGGAAGCAACTGTTGTCTAGGATGCGTTCTTACCCACTCACAATCAGGTTCCTCGGAGAAACTTCAGCTGGCTGAGAGTCATACGATATGACAGCCTATAGGGCAGAGAGAAAATGCGGGTTTGCTATATAATTCATCTTTCATCGTCGTATTTTCTTTAACTTTTTTAATGCCTAGTAACGATTAACGGAGTCGTTTCTGATCTACAGCAACCGTGAATATTTGTTTGATTTACTAAATCAAAATCTAATTAATTACTTTGCTGTTGCATTTCGAGAGAGCTTTCGTTTTTGCAAAAGGGGAAATGCAATTGCGGTCTAATTTTCAGGCAAACTTAATCCTTGTTTTAGCCGAGACTAGTTGCTTGTTTTAGCCGAGACTTGTTTTAGCCGAGATAAGTATCATAGGATGGGGGGGGGTGTTATTTGACTTTAACTCATCTGCATCAAAAAGTTGACCTGTGATTTGCCAAACTTACCTGAAGGTGTTATCCGAGACACTTTCAGGTGCCATCCAGCGCCATAAAATTGGAAGTTGGTGGGCAGAAGCGCTCATTTCCACCGCCTTTTCACCCGGAATCGGGATCGTTGATTTTGCCATTCCGAAGTCACAGATTCGACATCGTCCTTGGTTGTCGACGAGGACGTTGCGGGCTGCGAGGTCTCGGAGTACATAACCGTTCGAAGCGACATGTCGCATTCCGCGAGCGACATCCAATGCAAAAATGACCAGTTGCTCCCCATTTCGCTGAAAAAAAAGAATCTGATCACCTGTTGCAGCAAAAATTAGACCAAGGAGATATCTAATTATCGAAAACTTATGGTAATTAAATTAGTCGTTCAGGGGCGGATTTAGGGGAGCGCATTATTGAGGGGAGCGAATTTTAATTTAGGGGAGGCCGAAAACGGCATTTTTGGCCGATTTTTATCTAAAATTTGCCTGGAGCAAATTTTATCTAAAATTTGCCTCTAAATTTTTGGTCAAAATAGGGTCTTTATAGTATCCTGGGAGCGCTCGGAAAATCAATTTGGTCGACCTGAAAAAAGGTCGAGCAAACTTCCGAAAAACTTTTGAAAATCCGCCCCCCTCGAGAAAATCCTAGATCCGCCCCTGCAGTCATTTAAGCATATATAGGGCTATTTATAATTGATTTTAGAGTACTAACTGTACGTAATCTATTAATTTTGTCAGGTTTTTTTATATCACATGCACCTCTTTGGTTGGCCCAACACCATAATAACTTTTCATGTAGTAATTGCTAAGACATCCAAATGAGTAGTGTTTAACCTGTATGTGGGCCAAATTCTGTCTCGACTCAGCTTCCAGATCCTCGTCTGGGTGGCCCGAATCCCTGAGTTCCAAAAGAACCGTTTGCAGATTCCCTCTATGGTACAGTGGGAAAACTATATTCAAATTACCCTCTATTTGCGTAATTCCGAGGAGCTCGATAACATTCTGATGACCAGTGAGTTCTGCTAGGATCTCGAACTCATTTTGCAACTCCTCGACTACCAGGAGGTTCTCTGGATCCCTCGCACGTTTAAGTGCAATCTGGCGACCTCCGCTTGGAGTCCAAAGTCCAGCGTGAACAGAAGCAAACTCCCCGGCGTCCAGAGTAGATCTTATTTGAAACTCCTCGTTGGGAATGAGCCAGCGTTTGTTTAACAAATTAATCTTCGCCAATCGTTCGGCTTGTTTAGATTTCTCGTACTGTTCCCAATTGATACCTTTCTTGAGTTTCTTCAGATTTTTCTTACGAGGGAAAGGCTTTTTGTCTCGAAGTGAACCGCCGCTGAATTTGATATAGACAAGGAGCCATAAAATACAGCCTAGAATGGTTCCTAGTCCTAATAGAGCAAATACCCACGCTTGTACTTCGCTTTCATCTCCACTTTTTACAGCTGAAGGCACTATTTCCATTTGAACACAGTTGTATGTTGCAATAAGGTCCTGACATCTGGTACCTAGAACATACAAATAAAAGTAAATCCAGATTTGTGGACCTTGATTACGAACTACACATAATCTCAGATTGCTTAGTATAGGGAAATGAATCTTCACTCTGGCCTTTCAAACCGTATGGAGCACCATCAACCACTTAGCTCATGATGAGACATTCATGCTAATAAAGCTCGTACTTTCCCCCACAACGTCGGACTAATTTAATGTCGTCTTTTTTGGCCGACGAACAGGGTAATGAATTTTCACTGCGCTTTGTCCTGAACAAGTTAATATAGTGCTGATTTAAAACAACCAGATAATTGAACTAAAACGTTAAAACATAATTTTTAAACTCATTTTTTTCAAATTTGGTTATATTTGCCCGAAAAACGAAAAAAAAATGCATAGAAATATACCAGCTTTTTTGCAGTGCATTTTTTGCAAAACTTTGAACCAAAATTACACCCAAAAACGGGTCAACTAAATCAGGGAAGTAAACAGGGTACAAAATTGTAAGAATTACTATGAGTGACCCTTTTTTACCTCCCTAATTTAAAACCAAACGAAATGACCCAAACGAAGTTTTATGGGAGTAATTTTGGCTGAAAATTTCAAAAAAAAATGCACCAAAAAAAAGCTGGTAAATCTTGAAGCATTTTTTGTCCTCATCATTTTTTTTCGGCCAAATATAACCGAATTTGAGGAAAATGAGTTTAAACTGTTTTCGTTCATTTTATCCGGTTGTTTTAATTCAGCAGAAAATGCAGCGAAATTTCATCAAATTGCCGAAACATGCATAAACAAAAAACAAGACTGCTCGTATATCAAGGCAAAGCCCTGAATCTTCCGACTGTCCCTTAATTCATATCGAATAGTTTTTGGGGAAAAAAATATTGAAAGCCTATCGAAGTGTGAAATACTGAGTCGTACAAATTTAATACGACCGATCTGATTAGCTAGCAGACTCAATTTAATTTGGAACAAGTCCGTTGTGCGGGATAAATCGCCACACATAAATAATTCGCGTTACGCTCTCAGCATTATGCAATGAATAAATTCTTCAAAGTGCGCATTATTTAGTCCAGAACATGGCCAATTTGGCAAATTTCAAACCCCCTGAATTTTACAAAACATAATTGGAGGTGAAACATCTTTTTAATTTTGAGTTTAAGAAATCGATATCTTCAATGGGGTATAAAAACTTATGTTGAAAACTATCATTTCGATCGGCAAAAATTGAAAAATTGACTGAATAAAACAAGACTGCTCGTATATCAGGGCAAAACCCTGAATGTTCCGACTGTCCTTAATTCATATCGAATAGTTTTTGGGTAAAAATATTGAAAACTTATTCATTTTGGACAATATCAAAGTGTAAAGTTTTGAGTCGTACGATATTAAAACGACCAATTAGCTAGCCTCAATTATATTCAGAACGATTTGGTTATGCGGGATAATTCGCCACGCATAAATAATTCGCGTTACGCTCTCAGCATTATGAATAAACTCGTATAAAAAATTTTCGTTGAAAATTATTATTTCGACCGGTGAAAATTGACTGAATGAAAAAAACCACACCGAGCATAAATATTCAGTTTTTTTCGAAAGTCGGAACAAAAAAACCACGCTGAGAATAAATATTCCGTTTTCTTCGAAAGTCGGAACAACAATCCAACTCATTGAATTATATCATCAGAATTCGGCGAATTTTTACTGCCTACTGCAAAAAAAAATCACTTCATGAAAAACCCAAATACTTGTGAAATGAAAGATGATTTATAAAAAACATTTTTCGAAAACACCCTGTATTTGAGCTCTGATTGTAAAATACCAGAAATGAAGATAAGTTTTACTGTTGGAAATTAACTCTCAATTTACGACAAATAGTACAAAATTAAGGGTGTTTTCAGCTCAGCTATGCGGACCAATTTTGGTGTGATTCAAGTTTGTTTATGAAAATTGGAAGCTATATTGCTTCAAACCTGATCGTTTAAACTTTTAAAAAGTCGAAATTTGAAAGCACCGTAGATTTGATCAGCTTCATTCTATTGTTGGGCCGTATGGGAGAAAATAACCAATGTTTATGTAAAATTTGAGCTTCCGGCCGCGCTGAAATCAAAAAAGGAGTCAAGATTGACCTTCTGGGCATGTGCTATTCTGGCAGTTGTCTATCTTCTGGTCGCAAAAGTCGCCAGAGAAGCCAGTGAAACAGGTGCACTGCGGAGAACCAGACTCGACTGAACAGACTCCCACTTTACACGTGTCAAAACTGCAGCTCATTTTCAGCTTAGTGATAATCAAAGAATTACGACAACGATAACGCCACTTTCCTCGATTTTCTTTAACAAAGTTAATTCAAAATTAAGGAAATTATTATTTCGGAAAAATTAAGTCAGTCCGCGTAGAATATGAAAGTACAAAAAAATTCAAAAAAACCCACTTTTTTGATAAAATTAATCAAAATGATGTTAAGTACGATTATTGTAAAATTATCGAGACTATAAATAGTAATGTAAATCAATTTAATGGTATCTTGAAAAAGAAAATAAATCATTCATGTTGATAAAATTGTTTCATTTACTGAAGTTGCTCACAGATAATTTAATACAGCATTTTTTCATACTGCAGTTTTTTCTGGTGTTATTTTTTAAATAATGCTATTTCACGCGGAATGAGATTTTATTGTAATTTCTGAAACCATATGTTACCAACTAACTGTGCTTAATTCTGAACTAGCATTTCGCATTTATTGAGAACAAAATTCAAACCGCAGAAAATTTGCTAAGCCGAGTGAATTTGAAGATAATGCTTTCAGATTTGTAAAGAAACATTTATTTCCTATTGCAGGCGATTTTTAAATTATTCAAACAGTAATCGCAGGCCAAACGATTTTTATTTCCTGAGTTCAATCACTTAAAACGCTTCTGACTCACAATTTTACGTTATTTTTTAAAGATGTTTCTTACTTTAATGTAAGAGACGAGACGAAATTTCTTCTCTTCTGGCCTTTTAAACTAAAATTGTGAGGTTTTTCCAGCGCTTACTCCGCAGTTGTCGAGATGCTTATTTATGATTTCCGTGATTAGATCCCACTAAGTGTGACTAAACGGGCTGATAACTTTCGCATTCAACACTAATCGAGCCTGAACAAAAAGAGGCGTGGCTTAGGGTTGGGTAATCACTAAACTTATAGTTGAATGCAGTTTTTATTCTAAGCCAGAGAGTTACAGCAGTTCACGACAAATCTCGGATATAATTGCCATCCATGGAACAATTTGACTGATAGACAACATGAAAATGATTGAAAACTGTTTAAATCGAAAAATGTTTATAACAAAAACAAGGATAGCAGGTTGCTATCAAGTGTCACAAATTTTCACACCACATTGATTTCAGAAAACCTAATCAAAAATTTAAAAATCATATAAAATCTAATAAGAAATTGAACGCTTTTTTACATATTTGGTTTTGTCTAAAATAGTGATAATTTTTTCTATAAAAGACAATTGTATTAGGTTGCAAGTGAAAAAAAAACAAGAATGAGTGGAATAAACATCAACAAAAGTTCCATAACAAATTTATACGTGTCCTTAATAAAATTGCAACAAAGGGATCAATAGGCTCTTCTTGAAAACGATTACTAAATTTAAAACTAAATTTTTCTGGCAACTTCATCGTTTTCCAAAAAGATTGAAGATCAAAACTTTTGTATCCACGCTTAAAATTGATTTTACCCTTGATAAATTGCTGCTCAGATACAGAGACAAAGTTGCAATTTGCGCTTATCAGCAAAAACAGCTAATCTGTTTTTATCAAAATCTGTTTTATGGTAAATGAATATGAAACAAGACTGCTCGTATCAGGGCGAAGCCCTGAATGTTCCGACTGTCTTTTAAGTTTTATGGAGCAGTAATAACATTAACAAACTCAATGAAACAAAACAAAATGAAAAAAATTATCCCCCCACACGCCATATAAAGTACAAAAGGATAGATTTTGCTCCTTGTAACAAACCATTTATGGCAAATAAGCTTCTTTTAACCAATTTGGAACGATTTCTGAGACAGATTAACTCTCCACTAACGCGTTAATAGCGCGAAATATATCGCGCGTTAATTGTCACAAATTGGGCAAATTGGCAATCTTTAAACCCCTGTAACTTTACGAAAAATGATCACAGGTGAAATATCTTTTCAAATTTGAGCTCAAGACAACAATACCTTTCGAATGATATTAAAAAGTTCCGTCAAAAATAGCTAGTTAAAAAGTCGAAATTTGTCTGAAGAAAAAAAAACCCACCCCGAGCACAAATATTCCGTTACTTTCGTATCGAAAGTCGGAACAATAATGGGAGCGGTAGAAGCTCAAAACATAATTGAAAGAACATATGTTTTAATGATTATTTTTAATCACCGGTACTTACAGATAAAAAATCTAGGCCTAAACAGTACAGCAACGGAAAGAATTCTTAGTTTTGCTTTCGTTTCAAACAAAAAATGAAATGTGTTAAAAATCTTAGAGAGGATTTAAAGTTTTATATGCTTCGTAATTCAAAAAATTTTGAGCGCTTTTGGAACTATTCTGACAGAAACTAAGAGGACACATTCCGATAATTTTAAGCCTTGATTTTGTGGCAAAAATTAAAATTTTGCATGTTTCGAACTAATGATAGATTTAATTATTTGGAGTCTTGGTTCCAAAGAAACAAGACGCAAAGAAGATTGATTTAGTTTTCAATTAAAACTGTTTCCTGGAGAACAATTTACTAAAAGTGAACATTCCTATGCTACCTTAGATCAGTTTTTTAGGAGTTAGTTCTTAACAAGGCAATGAAACTACAATTTTCCTCCCACTATTTTTAGGTAATCTCAAATTAGGTAATCTCATTTTTTTAATTCGAAATTTTTTATGAAAATCATCCCCCCGCACGCCATTTAAAGTACAAAAAGATAGATTTAGCTCCTTGTAACCAATCAATTATGGCAAATAAGCTTCTTTTAACCAATTTGGAACGATTTCTAAGACGGATTAAATCTCCGCTTACGCGTTAATAGCGCGAAATATATCGCGCGTTAATTGTCCCAAATTGGCCAAAATGGCAATCTTTAAACCCCCATAACTTTACGAAAAATGATCACAGGTGAAATATCTTTTTAAATTTGAGCTCAGGACAACAATACCTTTTGAATGATATAAAAAAAATTCCGTCAAAAGTTAAAAAGTCGAAATGTGTCTGAAGAAAAAAAAACCCACCCCGAGCACAAATATTCCGTTACTTTCGTATCGAAAGTCGGAACAATAACAAACTTTGGAGTGAAAAAAAAAACTGAAAAGGGAACAAATTAGATACATCAATGTTGGATAGAACATTTTATAACCGAACTATTGAAATCAATTTCTACACTGAACACATTTTTCCACCACTTCAAGGACAAAACAGAGTCAAAGCATAGCTTTACATCATTAGCTATACATTTTAGACATAGGATGCCAATCTAGCTGATGGAATAGTTGAGCGAAAACAACGAAGTCGAAAAAATTGCTCGAAAAAGGAAAGTATCGAAAACTAAGCCTAACAAATTTTCCACTAATAATTTTCAACATATATATATTTAAAGAAAACATGTCGAGAAAGACAATTGCAAGAAATAAATAATCATTGAAGCAAAACTTATGAATTGTTAACTGAATCAAAAAAACTCAAACCTCTGTTAAGCCAAAAAAAATCTGTCACGAAGATTTTGAGCTACAAAAAATTATGAATGTTGAATGCCACAATTTCAGAACAAGTTTGTACAAAATTTGAATTTGTTTGAGCAAAAAAGCAGCAAACAAAGCAAGACTGCTCGTAACAGGGCGAAGCCCTGAATGTTCCGACTGCCTTTTAAGGTTTATCGAGCAGTAGTAACATAAAAAATTAATTGTAATGAAATAAAATGAAAAAAAAAAAATTCTAAAATTTGAAATTTTTTAAATGAAATTATCCCCCCACACGCCATATAAAATACAAAAGAATAGATTTCGCTCATTGTACCAAATCAATTATGGCAAATAAGCTTCTTTCAGTCAATTTGGAACGATTTTAAGACGGATTAAATCTCTGCTTACGGATTAATAGCGCGAAACATATCGAGAGTTAATTGTCCCAAATTGGCCAAAATGGCAATCTTTAAACCCCCATAACTTTACGAAAAATGATCACAGGTGAAATATCTTTTCAAATTTAAACTCAGGACAACAATACCGTATGGAAAGTCGGAACAATAAATCACAAAAAGTTATAAAATCAGAATTAGCTTACAGCCAAAATAATTAATTATATAGTTGACACGGAGGCAATGCAGAGCTTTGTATTACTTGAAACACAACGCAAAGCTAACAGACGGAAACAACTATGTAGAAAACAATTTTGAATAGACGATTTTTTTTGATTAAAATGAAAAATTCAATTTTAGAAAAATCTTCAGTTATACAAATACCAGCATTAGGTACAATTTTACTTTTTATTAAGCGACAGCTAAGCTGACAATAAGTGGGTAGACGACCATTGAGCCGCAAACAGAAAAAAAACCTAAATAAACTGGCGTCATAAAAAAACTTCAAGTTTTAAAGCGATTAACTTTTGAAACTTCGAATTTTTGCACCACCACCGACCTGAAATAATTTGAAAACAGCGAATTTTGCATTTCAAACGACACAAAAAAGTTTGAGTAAGCCGATACAGCATAAGCCGAAATTATAAAGGCCGAATGATACTTTCATGTGAAAAAAAAGGAAAGTATGTGAAGACTGGGGTAGTAAATTTTAAATTACAGTAGAAAATCAACAATACTTGGACTGCAGGAAAAAATGCTTTCATCACAAAAAACATATGCACACAAGCAATAGGCAGACAAAGCATTTTTACCGGAAAAAAGTTACAGATTCAGATATACGGAAAAAACATGGTCCGGAAGCGACTCAAACCCCAGACCAAAGGTTGCCAAGGCAAAGTGGGAAGGAGACTGGAAGTAATAAAGGTTCACTAATAAAACAAGCACAATTTGTTATATAAGTTTATAAGAAACATGCCAAGAGTAATCTTCGCAAAATTGATCAATTCTTATAAATTTGTGAAGAAACTTGTTTTTATGAAAAAAAATCTGGATCTCGATTAGAAGACAAGTGTCCCCGCCTTCTTTCCCACAAAAATCTTGTTCACGCAATGGTAAATTTTTACATAATTTGTCGGCTAAGCAACGCATTTTTTAAAGCAGATGGACGTGAACCGATTTAAAAAGAACAACTCGAGAAGCATGGGGATATAAATTTATACATAGTGAAGCTGCACTTCGAAAATATCCGCAAAAAACACAGTTAAAAATGAAACAAAAGCTATGGAGTTTTACACCCGGATCTCCAGATTGTAAGTAACCTTCCTTATCCACTGAGCCATGTTGTTCTTAATCTAAAACTATTTCTGTTTTGATTTTAATATTGCTTTATCTTTAGAAATCAGGTTGTAAAAGATACAAGATACAAAAATAAACATATATAAAGGAATATACAAAAAGGATCGGTTGGCATACAATAATCCACATAGAAATAAGTTTAAAGCAGACATTTAGTCAACCATTCAGTTAAAAAAAAACGAACCGTAATCAAAGTCGCCAAAACTGCCTAATTATTACGACGGAGAAAATAATTCTCCTGCTGCCGGGGTCTCAATTTAAAATTTTCTGTCGGAATTCTGTACAGATAGGTACGTTTGGGAAATGTCTAGCTTGAAAAAATGTTTGAGAATTGATTTGCCACCGAATACTGTAACACATGTAATCACGTTCTGAAGTGAAATTTGCAGGTAAACTTTTGTTCTATGCGATTTAGGACTGTTTTCTTTTTCACTTTTCAAGTTTTAATTTATTTTTCGTCGAATAGATGTAATGCATTTTAAAACAAACATAACCCGGTTTAACGGGAAACATTTCTCATCAAACATAATCATAACCTAGATCTACCACTATTGATTACAGCAACGTAAAAGTGACTTTATATCTCTACCGTAAAACGTGGAATGTAAAGGGCTAATATAACTGCAGGAGCCGAATATCGCCGTTTTTTTACAGAAAGTTACGGTCACAAACATTTATCAAAACATTTTAATTTACCCGTATGAACTTTTTAAAGTTTATTAGGCTGGGTGAGGGCTCAATATACTCACGTTCATAGAATTAGATAGTTATATATTTGGCCCGATTAATTTGGCACCTGTCTGAAGTGAACATTTCAGGTTGGTTACGCTGTAATCCTGAAACTGTTACCTAGACAACAAACTTTTAGAAAAAGTGTCAATGAATGCAACGAAATGGAGTTGAAATTGAAAAGCGAAACATCAAACCACAGAAGATCAATTTAGGAGCGAACATTTTGCATGAATTTTACCTGAAAAAAAATCATCACGACCTAAGCCAGTGTCTGCACTGCAATCTTTGTAGCAGTTAAATCGAATATCTGAAGTCCATGTTGATCGCCATTTCTTACTAGATATAGATCGAATTTACGGATAACAACTTCTAGACAGAAATCTAAACGGAAAAAAAACACTAAAAACGAAACATAAGCTTAAAATAACTAAATTTTCGTTTGCAAAAAAGGTGACATTAAAGCTAATGGAATTTTAAGAAAAATTTATGATTGATCATTTTTAAATAACATTTTCCGACCTGCGATAGTTTTGATTGATCTGTGATTTTTTATTCCGCAAGAAATCTTTAAAAAAACCCACCTTCGAAACGAAAAGTAGTTCACATTTTTTTCGCTTATTTTGTCTTTCGTGAGCACAGTTTAGCTTCTTTTCAGCTGAAAAACCTAAACTGAATTTTAAAAAGTCAAAAGTCAGACCGCAAAGCAAAAAATAACAAGGCAAAAATTATCGTTTTTTCAATTCGCTCATAGACAGTCATAAGAATGTTGGTATCTCTCCTGCTCGTCTACCGGAAATTTTTTAAAGTTTAATTTCCAGTATAGTCATTACGAAATTGTTCAAATTGATGGAACTAAAGTCAAATAAGTCCAATTACAACAGCCTTTCTAGACGCAACAACAGGCCAAAGGACCTAGTTTACGCCCCAAAACATCATTATAAACATCAAAATAAAGTAAAATCACCAAAGCAAAAATTTTGAATAATTAGCTTGAATGGCACAAACTACTTGAATGAAATGTCTTTTCTAAAGCTGTTTCTCACTGCTTATTAGGGACGGCCCCGGTCTGTGATCTCAGTACTCTTTTTGTTTGAGAGTCTACGCATATCTTAGAACGATCAGAAAACTTTTAGCGTGCTTTTTTTAGTAGCTACCAGAAGACAATATTAAGCAGCTCATCATTATCAATGATGTAACCATCTAGCCCATCATGAAAAAGTTTACCAAATTCAAGTTTTCTATTTATCTATCATAAATTTTCAAAAACGGAAAACTTATGGAAGTTGAAAGCTGTACAGAGTCTACGTTTTGTCATTATTTTGACCCCGTACCCGTGGTATAGTTAGGCAAACCCTCAGCGACCAGCTTCGAGGCTCCTTCTTTTTTTGAAGCAATTGTTTGACAACCTCCTTAAAGAATTTATGTATGGGGAAATCAAATACTATTGCAATACGTATCTGCAGCATTTCAACCTTAACACTTCAGGAAATTGTTTGTCCTTGCGACAGGTTCTCCATTGCAATTTCAGAATTGGGGTCAAACTGATAATAGATGTGCATTCATACATGAGCTCGCCATAACGAATTACTGGTTTAGAAAAAAAATGAAAGAAAGTTTGGGGACCCTTTCGAAGGAAAATATTTTTTTTTACGGTACATGAGTTCATTATACTTATTCATTCTTGGGAACAAAATTAGGATGTTCCTTGAAGTTTAATTTCGCATCTACTTATAATCCCAGATATTTGGCAGATTGAGCCTGATCCGTTTCAAAGCCATTTATTCTAAAATTAAGGTTTTCTGTTGAAATGTTGCTAACATAATTAACATTATATTATCTTGGTTTAGATAAGACTTTGGTTCAACGATTTGTTAACAACCTCCAGATATTGTGCACTAAAGTCTTTTTTTTTTGAATTTTGAATTACAGCTGTATCATCGGCAAACAAAACCGCCTTTGAACTAGCGCAACATTGGGTTAAATCAATGATGCAAATCAGAAACAGAAGAGAATCTAGTACTGAGCGTTGCGACACACCCCAAACAATTGGTTTTAAGTTGGAAAAAAAGTTTACCTAAATTTACATGTTGCAATAGGATACTTCCAAATTATCCCAAAAAATTTCTAACAATACTTTTGCAACCGTATTTTTTCAGCTATGCAAAAAGCTTCAGGGGATTCGCAGCGTCGAACGCTTTTAATTTATTTAAAAAGCATCCCGTTGGTTTTGTATTTCTCTTAACGAAAGCTGATCACTGCCAACAACAGAGGTAATAGCATCATCAGAGGACAATTTGACATTCTTAAAACACTTGAAATTATATATTTCGTGGTATTTATAAACGCTACATAGATTATACTTCCAAAATTAACACTTTTAAAAACTTTTACTAATTGAAATTGATAACGCTATCAGTCTTTAATTGTTAGCCTCATTTACATTGTTTTCATACATAAAACTTCCAAAAAATTTTATAATTGAACTTCATAAGGCTATCGGTCTTCAAATTTTAGCCTCCTTAGTTTTACTATCTTCACAAAATTCCCCTACTTTAGCTATTTTGTAACTTTCCGGATAGGTACCGTTTTTTTGCATTCATTAATATATCGACATGTAAGGACTCGGTATTGGCTTACAAAACTTCAAGGCTGTATCCGATATTTCATTTTGTCTCTCAGGTGGTTCAATGAAATGGTAACTATAACCTCTGGATTTTTATAATGTAGTTGGACACAGCGATATTGATGCATCATTTGCTTGTTCTAGTTCAGTATCAAAAGAAGTGATTTCGGCGCTTTTTGAATTAAAAAAATTCAGAAGCTTTGCAATTGATTTAATTTAAAGTGGTCTTAAGTATTTGTTTTTACCTTTATTTCAATATAAATCTCTAATAGATCTTTATAAGTTTTTGCAAATGACGTCCTGTTGAAATAGTAAGAAATCATGGCGCTTATTGAAACAAAAAGCACATTCAAGTGCTTTGCATTCAATTAAGATTTAAATTAGATTTAGTATTTCTTTTAAGTTTAAATTCAATATAAATCTCATATAGAACTTTAATAGTTTTTGCAAATGATGCCCTGTTGTGACATTTGAAAACCTTCAATAATTTCCATATTTTTGCAAATTGTGTTCTGTTGAAGTGTTTAGGTTTTCTGGTCGTTACCTATTCGTTTTAGATATTCCAATTAAAAAAAAATTTGACACCAAGGGTGACATCTTTTTTTTTTCGAACGGGATATAAATTGATGGCTCATGTTTTTCATTAACACTTGATACAATTTGGACTTGGTTTTCTTGAAACACATAGATACTGGAACTATGATGCAGTATCGATCGACTGTTGTGAAGATCATGCCAAGTGTTGAGACGATATAGGAATACTATTGAGACGCTTGCTTAAGCGTTCAATAGGTCTGAGAGTAATAAATGTACCTACCAAACAGATGTTTTTATCTGGTGACGTACCCAGAGATATCCATTTAATCAATATAAACAGACCTACGCATTTTGAGAGTACGTACTTGATCAAATGAAGTTTTAGATGATGTTAATTCAAGAGTAACAAGACTGCTCGTACCAGGGCGAAGCCCTGAATGTTCCGACTGCCTTTTAATGTTTAATAAAATGTAATAAAAATGAAAAAAAAATTTCTAAAATTTGAAATTTTTTATGAAAATCATCCCCCCACACGCCATATAAAGTACAAAAGGATAGATTTCGCTCCTTGTAACAAATCAATTATGGCAAATAAGCTTCTTCCAACTTATTTGGAACGGTTTCTAAGACGGACTAAATCTCCGCTTACGCGTTAATAGCGCGAATTATATCGCGCGTTAATTGTCCCAAATTGGTCAAAATGGCCAAAAATGGCAATCTTTAAACCCTCATAACTTCACGAAAAATGATCACAGGTGAAATATCTTTTCACAAATAAGCTCAGGACAACAATAGCTTTCGAATGATATAAAAAAATTCCGTCAAAAATGGCTAGTTAAAAAGTCGAAATTTGTCTGAAGAAAAAAAAACCCACCCCGAGCACAAATATTCCGTTACTTTCGTATCAAAAGTCGGAACAATAAGCCACTCTAATGTCACATTAAATTCAAAAGATTCAAATGTATACGTTAAATTAAACGATTGCTAGCTTGCTAGCAGAGTTTTCATCACAATTTGAGTCATCACTAGGATAGTATTGATTGGATAAAAGATGTTCAAGCTTCTTTACGGGTTGTAGCAGCAGATAACTTATTGAATTCCAATATTATTGAATTCCAATAGATTCGAGATCTAATTTTCCTATTGAATCGGAATGCACGTCTTATTTAACAGAAATAGTCTGTCTCTTCTTTCAACAGTGGTACTTAATAGTGGTACTTAATTAGAACAAAACTTCTCGTATCAGGGCGAAGCCCTGAATGTTCCGACTGCCTTTTAATGTTTATGGAGCAGCAGTAATAGCATAAAAAAATTAAATGAAATAAAATAAAATGAATAAAAAAATTTTTTTAAATTTGAAATTTTTTATGAAAATCATCCCCCCACACGCCAATATAAAGTACAAAATGAGTGATTTCGATCCTTTTAACAAATCAATTATGGCAAATAAGCTTCGTTCAACCAATTTGGAACAATTTATAAGACGGATTAAATCTCCGCTTACGCGTTAATAGCGCGAATTATATCGCGCGTTAATAGTCCCAAATTGGTCAAAATGGCCAAAATGGCAATCTTTAAACCCTCATAATTCTACAAAAAATGATCACAGGTGAAATTTATTTTCAAATTTAAGCTCAGGACAACAATACCTTTTGAATGATATAAAAAAAATTCAGTCAAAAATGGCTAGTTAAAAAGTCGAAATTTGTCTGAAGAAAAAAAACCCACCCCGAGCACAAATATTCCGTTACTTTCGTATCAAAAGTCGGAACAATAATCAATATCGCCTTTGTTAAAAGTTTGTTAGAACAATAATCTAATCAACTTTGTTAAAAGTGATTTCGATCCTTTTAACAAATCAATTATGGCAAATAAGCTTCGTTCAACCAATTTGGAATGATTTATAAGACGGATTAAATCTCCGCTTACGCGTTAATAGCGCGAATTATATCGCGCGTTAATAGTCCCAAATTGGTCAAAATGGCCAAAATGGCAATCTTTAAACCCTCATAACTCTACAAAAAATGATCACAGGTGAAATTTATTTTCAAATTTGAGCTCAGGACAACAATACCTTTTGAATGATATTAAAAAAAATTCCGTCAAAAATGGCTAGTTAAAAAGTCGAAATTTGTCTGAAGAAAAAAAAACCCACCCCGAGCACAAATATTCCGTTACTTTCGTATCAAAAGTCGGAACAATAATCAATATCGCAAGTCCACGTTTCTGATTGTGCTATCATTTTCGGGTTAAAGTTCAAGATTTTCAAGTAAGTTTCATAATAGTGCGACCACAAGGAACTTATATTAAGATAGAGAATTGTGAAGCTTCCGCTTTTAATCGTTTCCGATGGCATGGGTGTTATTAAAAATTTTAGCAGTAGCCTTAGGAGAAACATTCATATTCAACTTTTTTAACACTTCATTTAAACCAGAGAATTGATCGCATGATCGCTCTTTCTTTAAAGTGCTTCAGGGTATCTTCGCTGTAAACAGGAATTGCTGATATCATTCAATTTTCTTCAGCAGAAAACATTGATCTGACAATTATTCGTTGTTGTAATTAAAACCATAACCGGTGCTTTTTTTGTGGTTCGCGTTGATGTTTCAGTAGTTTCTCTTTCAAAAAAATAGGTTTGTTGTTAAAAGGTTTTCGCTTCAATGCAATCATTGAATGTCAGGCATATATTCGTCCTTGTTTTCGAAATATAAAAATTGCTATTGAAGTTAGCTTGTGATTTTCTTCCTTTTCCCAATGAACGACCTGCATTGAGATCGTTTGAGTTGAGCAAACGTTTTAGATAGTTATGAAAGAAGTCGCAACTCTTCTCTTAAGGTTCTGGCTCTTAACTTAGGCTTTTTTCCAAAAAGATGGAACCCTTGGCGCTGTACTTTTCCTGCTCGCTCATTTGCAATTCAAAGTTCGTTACAGGTTTCGATTTCCTAACTTCCAAGCTTCAATAGTGAGTGTCTTCGGTTGCAAATCTTTCACAATACACTTTAGAATTTGTTTCAGGCCTTCATCTCACAGTATGTGGCTTCAATCAATTCCTTCATATCAGTGACTCATTTAAGCCATATATTTAATAAGTTTACACAGAGGCAAAAATGCACTTCGCATACACAAGCAAAAATATGACCGGTAACGCTACTGGGAAACACTGAATGAGTAAAACTTTGAGTCTACATAATTTCTAAGTGACGCAAGCATTTTATGACGCATTAACAGTACCAGTCAACTAAAAAAAATTAAATATACCAAATAACACGCCTCAATTTATAGAAAGGACGCATTTCAATAACTATACGAAAAAGCCCATTAAAACATCAAACCCTGCCCAAGTTCGAATCCTCTTATTTTGTTGCGGGTCTCCTTCCCTATCTATACGCTACAGATCCATGATACCTTGAAGCTAAAGTGCTATTTGTAATATATCAGTATGTGTTACTATCCTTTCCTTAGCATTGGCTGTACTTAATAGCTGGATCAAAATGAACACATTTTGTCGCAAAAATTGCATCGCAACAATATTTGCGACTTAGGTTGGAAAAAAAAGTTCATATTATAACACAAGCTATGGATCAGCTAAAGCTACTAGTGGATCAGCTAAAGCTGGAGGTATCTGTTCGAAACTTTTTGAATTTGTTGTACTGATGACGAAGTAGGTAATTTAAAAAACTTAAATATTGGGTTTCACCCAAAACTGTAGTTGTTCGTAAAAAATCAGTGAACAATTTTGTAATTTTGGAGTTTTCCCAGAAACATGTTGATTGTTCAAACTTTCATGCGGAGCAGTTTATGCACGAAACCTTCTGACAACCTGTTGCCTTGATGAAACCTTTGATATCAGATTGAGATTTTATCGAGAAGTAAACGTTTAGAGAAACGGACAAGCAATCAAAGTTTTGACTTTTCGACTTTTCTCAAAGCTGTTAGACTGTTAGAAAAATTGAACGTGAGCGCTTACACTGCCGAGCTTCTCTCAACCATTTGTTTTTTTATTAAATTCAAAATTTCAGGTTTGGGATGGTAGTTTTCAAGACAATTAGAAGAAAAACTGTCAAAAAGAGTTTTTTGACTTTTAAAAACTGGGTTAAAAAATTTGACATATCCGAGGGTCATAAGTATTTGTGTAAAAAAGTTGGGCGTAACAGCCTATGAAGTGGAGCTTCCCATAACCCGTTATTTACACTGAAAGCAAAATCTCAAATTCGGTGGGGTTATTTTTGAGAAAAATCAACAAGATTCAGAAAACAGTCAAAAATTCGACTTTTCCAAGTGTCATAACTTTTTGTTTAAAAGAATTTGGGCATAACCATTTTTCAGGGCAGCTTCTCACAACTTGTTCTACCTATTAAAACCAAATCTTTTGATTTTGGGAAGGTCGTTTTCGAGAAAATTTGAAAAGTTTCAAAAAACCGTCAAAAACTCATTTTTCTGAAGTTCATAACTTTTTGTGTGCTAAAATTTGAGGGTAACCACTAATGCAGGGGAGCTCCCCATAAGCCGTCCGTTCGGTTTAAACTAGAATCTCAGATTTGGGAGTGGTAGTTTTTTAGAAAAGTCTGAAAGGTTAAAAAATGGTTTAAAAAAATCAAAAAATTACTATTTTGAGGGCCATAACTTTTTGTGTAACCAGTTTGGTCGTAGCCGCTCATGCAGGGGAGCTTTCTACAAACTTTTTTATCCATTCACTCCAAAATCTCAGATTTGGTTCGGTAGTTTTTAAGAAAATAAAAAATTTTGGGTAAAAATTCTCCCACACACTTTTTGAAGACTGTAGAAAATGGGGTTATGCAGGCAAGGACAAATGGCCGGAATTCTTATTGGTACAACTTTTTTTGAAAATTGATAGAAAAAATTTTGAGAAAAACGAAATGATTCCAAAGCTTCTCAAAAAATAAAAAGAAAAAAAACCCGATTCCATTTGTTTTTTAATACTTGTTTTCATCAAACTAGAGGCCAGTTAGGGCTGGAAATACCTATTTTATAGTTTTGAATTAAATTTTTGATGTGGAAGGACAAAGGTAATTTCAAAAACATACCTATAGCTAAAAAATTAAATCCCAATTTAATGACTTCAAAATCTGTTAGTTTCATTTATTACTTAAGTTTTTGTAAAAAACCGAAGCGATTCCAAAAACGTGTTAGGTGAAAGAAGCTTTAAGCGTTGCTCATTAGATTTGGGTGGGTAGTTTTTGAAAAGTCAAAAAGTTTCATAAAACGTGAATGAAAAAAATCGATTATTTGATTTTTCCGAGTCATAATGTTTTGTCTAAAACAGAGGTGCTTCTCACAATTCATTCCTCACACTAAAAACAATACCTCAGATTTGGGCGGGTACTTTTGAGAAGAATCGAAAAATTTCAAAAAATCAGTTAAAAAAATAAGAATTTGATTTTTCTGAGGGTCATAACTTTTTGTGTAAGAAAATTGGAAGTAAGTATTTATACAGTGGAACTTCCGACAACCCGTTCTTCACACTGAAACCAATATCTTAGATTTTGGAGTGCTTTTCAAGAAAAGTCAAAAAATTTGAAAAAACGGTTTAAAAAAATGGAAAACTTGATTTTTCAGAGACTCATAACTTTTTATGTAAATAAAAATTAGGCGCAATCATTAAAGCGGCGGAGATTCCCACAACCCATTCGACTCATTGAAACCAGAATTTCAAATTTGGATGTTTTTTTTTCTTGAAAAACTTGAGAGATTTGAAAAAATGGTCAAAACTTTTTAAATTTGACTCTTCTGAGGGTCATAACTTCTTGTGTGAAAAGTTTGAGCATAAATAACTGCTAAAACACGGATATTCGCCACAACCCGTCAGTTTGATTGAATTTAAAACCTCAGACTTGGGTGGATACTTTCCGAGAAAATTCGAAAAATTTCAAAAATGTGGGTCAAAAATTTCACCACACCATTTTGCGAAGGCTGCAGAAAGTGGGGAAAAGTAAAAAAAAAAGAGACTAGGGGAGTATGCAGGCACACCGACGAGTGGCCGAACTTTCCATTCGTACCACTCTTTTGAAAACCGGCAAAGTAGTTTTCGAGAAAAACGAATATTTTCCGAAGTGTCTCAAAAAAACCCGATCACATTGATTTTCACAATACCTGTTATTATCAAACAGAAATTTGTAATAATATCTGTGTTAATATCCATAGCATTGGCTGTACTTAATAGCTAGTTTTTGATTAAAATGAACATTTTTAAAATGAACACATTGTCGCAACAATATTTGCTACTTATTTTGGAAAAAAAGAGAGTTCATACTATAACAAAACTATGCTTGTGTAATCACAACAATTCGGCAGAAAATGTAACCACTAATGGAGGAAAAATGCAAAACTCACAGAAATTTCATAATTTGTCTCGAATGATGTTCAATTTGAGAACAAACACGTCAATTTGAGAACAAACCGTTTTTTTCCGTGAATACGAACTTTTAAAATTATTTTCGCAATCCAAAGTACGATTAAAAATGATTCAAAAGAAACTCACTCTGTACCATAGTTTCCATTAAAATCAACTTTCGATAGAATCGCTCACATTTTTCGTGAATTTTATATTTTTCTTTTTGGTAAGGGAGCTTGTTTTTCTTTCACTAAAGGAAATGATCTAATTAAAAATGAGTCAGTAAAAACAAAACTGTTTAAATTGGACTAAAACACATGCTCTAGAAATTAAGCCAATAAAACCCTATCAGATAAAAACTGCGGTTTCAAAAAAAAAGGAAATCGAACCGGCAGAGTTCAAGACAACTACGCACCAGAAATTTTTTTTTAAATTACTTACAACCTGAAACGGGCTTTACACCTAGTTACTACTTAAACTATAGTAGTTTTGTTTCATTTTTCAAGAAATTGAGGAAGATGAAGGAGTTCAGGATATGAAATGAGTCCTGTAAACAAAGTTATTTACGGGGAAAAAGTCTAGTACCGACCCTTGCTTATCGCAAGGGTAAAAAAAACAGCCATAAAATTCTTGAGTTTTCCCTGGAAATAAAAAAATTGAGATTAAATTATTCAGCTGCCTTCAATCCAAAAGAACAAAACGAAGTTTAATTTGATGCACATACAATATCAAAACTCAGCAAACAAGTGAATACATATCGGTTCAGTCACATGTAAAAATAGTCTAAACATAAAATTCCATCCAAACTACGAGTTTCTTTTCTTTTTATCTCGGTGGCGGGGGAGGCGGTGGTGCTCCGTAGGGGTTCTGATGACGGTGTCCCCCTCCTCCCATCGGTGGAGGTGGTGGGGGAGCCATGCCGTTGTTCATGGGAGGTGGTCCCCAGTGTCCTCTAGGCGGGGCTCCGTTGGGTGGGGGCATCACTCCATGTTGTGGAGGAGGTCCCCCCATGAGATGTGGTCCTCCGTAAGGGGGTCCTGGTGGTGGGTATCCGTATCCATGCGGAGGACCTAAGCATTCATAAGTTTCACCAAATTTTAACATTTTCGTCAATAGTTTAAATTTATCATAAAATTTCAGTATAACTAATCTCAGAACTTTTAATGAAGATACTTCTGAGCCATAAAATAGCTTTTTATTAGGAAAAGGCAATTGGATACTCCACACAGAGGCGAAATTGCACTTCGCATACAAAAGCAAAAATATGACCGATAATGCTACTGGGAAAAACTGAAGAGTTAAATTTGAGTCTACCAAATTTCATAAGTGACGCTCGCCAATTATGAGTCTACATAATTGCTAAGTGACGCAAACCAATTATGACGCATTAGCAGTACCAGTCATTTTGAAAAAAAAAGACATTTACCAACTAACATGCCTCAATTTATAGAGCGGACGCTTTTTAACTAGTATACAAAAAAATTCATTTAAAACATCCGACCCTACCCAGGTTCGAATCTTTTTATTTTGCTGCTGGTCTCCTTCCCTACCTCTACGCTACATATCCATGATGCCTTGAAGCTAAAGTGCTATTTGTAATATAGTAGTCTGTTTTAAAATCCTTAGCATTGGCTTTACTTAATAGCTGGATCAAAATGATCACTTTCAAAATGAACACATTTTGTCGCAACAATATTTGCGACTTAGGTTGGAAAAAAAAAGAAAGTTCACACTATAACACAAGCTATGCTTGTGTAAACATACGGGGTACTTCTATATTATACCTGGAGGTGGTGGTCCCATGTATCCAGGAGGCGGCGGTCCTGGTGGTGGACCATGACCGTATGGTCCAGGAGGAGGTGGGGGTCCCCACGCACCTGGAGGTGGTGGTCCTCGGAATCCCGGGGGTGGAGGTCCTCCCATACCTGGGGGAGGAGGTGGTCCCCATGCACTTGGGTGAGGGGTGCTCCTGGTCTGTATCCACCTGGTCTAGGACCACTTGGTGGGGGAGGGTTATCTTGCTGAAAAAGTGGAAAGCAATGAATGCGCCGAAATTGAGTCCTCATTTGACAAATTAGTCAATATAATTACAATTACTCCTATTTTCGAATCTCTTTCTTTCTCTGTATATTGTTAGCGCACTTTTTGGCTAGGAATTTATAAATCATTGAGCTTTTGTACGAACTAGATATTGGGACTGCCTATAAAACAATATATACAAAATGTAATTACACGAAATGTGAGTTGTCCTTAAATTTGAAATAATGCTTAAATGTTTTCCTTACTTTTTCCACAATATAACTTTCTTTACTTTTTCCAGTGTTCAGAAGCGTTATAACTCACCGTTTCTTACCTCTTCAAACTTGTTTATTACAGGAGCTTAATCATAAGCAAGCTTTTCAGGACATGTTCAAACCTTGATATTGCTGGTATTTATGTCTGCGCCCACTGGTTTTGGAGTGGACTCTCCCAGTTCCTCCATGAGTGACAAGTACTCGCTGTCCATCTTCACCTTGTCCCTCACAGGTACTATCGCTTCACTCCCAGGAGGCATCGCCGACAGATCTGTTAAAAAAAATTTCATATGTTTTACCCTTTTATGCATCGTAAAGGAGACAAAGAAGTCTTTCATATTCACAAAAGTTAATAAAGCACGTAAATGAATCCTTATGAAAACAACTACTGAATTTTTATAAAGCAAGAAAAAAATAGCATAAAAAACAGCAAGAAATAGATTCGTACCGTAAGAATCGTTCATACAGTTTGAACTTCGCATCCCGCGCAATAACACAAACATAAGGCATTGCAAATTAACAGACAGAAAATGTAACCACTAATGGAGGAAAATGCAAAACTCACAGAAATTTCATAATTTGTCTCGAATGATGTTCAATTTGAGAACAAACACGTCAATTTGAGAACAAACCGTTTTTTTCCGTGAATACGAACTTTTAAAATTATTTTCGCAATCCAAAGTACGATTAAAATTGATTTAAAAGAAACTCACTCTGTACCATAGTTTCCATTAAAATCAACTTTCGATAGAATCGCTCACATTTTTCGTGAATTCTATATTTTTCTTTTTGGTAAGGGAGCTTGTTTTCCTTTCACTAAAGGAAATAATCTAATTAAAAATGAGTCAGTAAAAACAAAACTGTTTAAATTGGACTAAAACACATGCTCTAGAAATTAAGCCAATAAAACCCTATCAGATAAAAACTGCGGTTTCAAAAAAAAAGGAAATCGAACCGGCAGAGTTCAAGACAACTACGGACCAGAAAATTTTTTTTGAAAATTAATTACAACCTGAAACGGGCTTTATACCTAGTTACTACTTAAACTATAGTAGTTTTGTTTCATTTTTCAAGAAATTGAGGAAGATGAAGGAGTTCAGGAGATGAAATGAGTCCTGTAAACAAAGTTATTTACGGGGGAAAAGTCTAGTACCGACCCTTGCTTATCGCAAGGGTAAAAAAAACAAGCCATAAAATTCTTGAGTTTTCCCTGGAAATAAAAAAATTGAGATTAAATTATTCAGCTGCCTTCAATTCAAAAGAACAATACGAAGTTTAATTTGATGCACATACAATATCAAAACTCAGCAAACAAGTGAATACATATAGGTTCAGTCACATGTAAAAATAGTCTATACATAAAATTCCATCCAAACTACGATTTTCTTTTCTTTTTATCTCGGTGGCGGGGGAGGGGGTGGTGCTCCGTAGGGGTTCTGATGATGGGGTCCCCCGCCTCTCATCGGTGGAGGTGGTGGGGGAGCCATGCCGTTGTTCATGGGAGGTGGTCCCCAATGTCCTCTAGGCGGGGCTCCGTTGGGTGGGGGCATCACTCCATGTGGTGGAGGAGGTCCACCCATGTGATATGGTCCTCCATAAGGGGGTCCTGGTGGTGGGTATCCGTATCCATGCGGAGGACCTAAGCATTCATAAGTGTCACCAAATTTTAACATTTTCGTCAATAGTTTAAATTTATCATAAAAATTCAGTATTACTTATCTCAGAACTTTTAATGAAGATACTTCTGAGCCATAAAATAGCTTTTTATTAGGAAAAGGCAATTGGATACTCCACACAGAGGCGAAATTGCACTTCGCATACAAAAGCAAAAATATGACCGATAACGCTACTGGGAAAAACTGAAGAGTAAAACTTTGAGTCTACCAAATTTCATAAGTGACGCTCGCCAATTATGAGTCTACCTAATTGCTAAGTGACGCAAACCAATTATGACGCATTAGCAGTACCAGTCATTTTGAAAAAAAAAGAAATTTACCAACTAACATGCCTCAATTTATAGAGCTGACGCTTTTTAACTAGTTTACGAAAAAATTCATTTAAAATATCCGACCCTACCCAGGTTCGAATCCTTTTATTTTGCTGCTGGTCTCCTTCCCTACCTCTACGCTACATATTCATGATGCCTTGAGGCTAAAGTGCTATTTGTAATATAATAGTCTGTTTTAAAATCCTTAGCATTGGCTTTACTTAATAGCTGGATCAAAATGATCACTTTTAAAATGAACACATTTTGTCGCAACAATATTTGCGACTTAGGTTGGAAAAAAAAGAAAGTTCACACTATAACACAAGCTATGCTTTTGTAAACATACGGGGTACTTCTATATTATACCTGGAGGTGGTGGTCCTATGTATCCAGGAGGCGGCGGTCCTGGTGGTGGACCATGACCGTATGGTCCAGGAGGAGGTGGGGGTCCCCACGCACCTGGAGGTGGTGGTCCTCGGAATCCCGGGGGTGGCGGTCCTCCCATACCTGGGGGAGGAGGTGGTCCCCATGCACTTGGGTGAGGGGGTGCTCCTGGTCTGTATCCACCTGGTCTAGGACCACTTGGTGGGGGAGTGTTCTCTTGCTGAAAAAGTGGAAAGCAATGAATGCGCCGAAATTGAGTCCTCATTTGACAAATTAGTCAATTTAATAACAATTACTCCTATTTTCGAATCTTTTTCTTTCTCTGTATATTGTTAGCGCACTTTTTGGCTAGGAATTTATAAATCATTGAGCTTTTGTACGAACTAGATATTGGGACTGCCTATAAAACAATATATACGAAATGTAATTACACGAAATGTGAGTTGTCCTTAAATTTGAAATAAATGCTTAAATGTTTTCCTTACTTTTTCCACAATATAACTTTCTTTACTTTTTCCAGTGTTCAGAAGCGTTATAACTCACCGTTTCTCACCTCTTCAAACTTGTTTATTACAGGAGCTTAATCATAAGCAAGCTTTTCAGGACATGTTCGAACCTTGATATTGCTGGTGTTTATGTCTGCGCCCACTGGTTTCGGAGTGGACTCTCCCAGTTCCTCCATGAGTGACAAGTACTCGCTGTCCATCTTCAACTTGTCCCTCACAGGTACTATCGCTTCACTCCCAGGAGGCATCGCCGACAGATCTCTGTTAAAAAAAATTTCATATGTTTTACCCTTTTATGAATCGTAAAGGAGACAAAGAAGTCTTTCATATTCACAAAAGTTAATAAAGCACGTAAATGAATCCTTATGAAAACAACTACTGAATTTTTATAAAGCAAGAAAAAAATAGCATAAAAAACAGCAAGAAATAGATTCGTACCGTAAGAATCGTTCATACAGTTTGAACTTCGCATCCCGTGCAATAACACAAACATAAGGCATTGCAAATTAACAGACAGAAAATGTAACCACTAATGGAGGAAAAATGCAAAACTCACAGAAATTTCATAATTTGTCTCGAATGATGTTCAATTTGAGAACAAACACGTCAATTTGAGAACAAACTGTGTTTTTTTCCGTGAATACGAACTTTTAAAATTATTTTCGCAATCCAAAGTACGATTAAAATTGATTTAAAAGAAACTCACTCTGTACCATAGTTTCTATTAAAATCAACTTTCGATAGAATCGCTCACATTTTTCGTGAATTTTATATTTTTCTTTTTGGTAAGGGAGCTTGTTTTTCTTTCACTAAAGGAAATGATCTAATTAAAAATGAGTCAGTAAAAACAAAACTGTTTAAATTGGACTAAAACACATGCTCTAGAAATTAAGCCAATAAAACCCTATCAGATAAAAACTGCGGTTTCAAAAAAAAAGGAAATCGAACCGGCAGAGTTCAAGACAACTAACTACGGACCAGAAAATTTATTTTAAAAATTAATTACAACCTGAAACGGGCTTTACACCTAGTTACTACTTAAACTATAGTAGTTTTGTTTCATTTTTCAAGAAATTGAGGAAGATGAAGGAGTTCAGGAGATGAAATGAGTCCTGTAAACAAAGTTATTTACGGGGGAAAAGTCTAGTACCGACCCTTGCTTATCGCAAGGGTAAAAAAAAACAAGCCATAAAATTCTTGAGTTTTCCCTGGAAATAAAAAAATTGAGATTGAATTATTCAGCTGCCTTCAATCCAAAAGAACAATACGAAGTTTAATTTGATGCACATACAATATCAAAACTCAGCAAACAAGTGAATACATATCGGTTCAGTCACATGTAAAAATAGTCTATACATAAAATTCCATCCAAACTACGAGTTTCTTTTCTTTTTATCTCGGTGGCGGAGGAGGCGGTGGTGCTCCGTAGGGGTTCTGATGATGGGGTCCCCCTCCTCCCATCGGTGGAGGTGGTGGGGGAGCCATGCCGTTGTTCATGGGAGGTGGTCCCCAATGTCCTCTAGGCGGGGCTCCGTTGGGTGGGGGCATCACTCCATGTGGTGGAGGAGGTCCCCCCATGTGATATGGTCCTCCATAAGGGGGTCCTGGTGGTGGGTATCCGTATCCATGCGGAGGACCTAAGCATTCATAAGTGTCACCAAATTTTAACATTTTCGTCAATAGTTTAAATTTATCATAAAAATTCAGTATTACTTATCTCAGAACTTTTAATGAAGATACTTCTGAGCCATAAAATAGCTTTTTATTAGGAAAAGGCAATTGGATACTCCACACAGAGGCGAAATTGCACTTCGCATACAAAAGCAAAAATATGACCGATAACGCTACTGGGAAAAACTGAAGAGAAACTTTGAGTCTACCAAATTTCATAAGTGACGCTCGCCAACTATGAGTCTACATAATTGCTAAGTGACGCAAACCAATTATGACGCAATAGCAGTACCAGTCATTTTGAAAAAAAAAGACATTTACCAACTAACATGCCTCAATTTATAGAGCGGACGCTTTTTAACTAGTATACGAAAAAATTCATTTAAAACATCCGACCCTACCCAGGTTCGAATCTTTTTAATTTGCTGCTGGTCTCCTTCCCTACCTCTACGCTACATATCCATGATGCCTTGAAGCTAAAGTGCTATTTGTAATATAGTAGTCTGTTTTAAAATCCTTAGCATTGGCTTTACTTAAAAGCTGGATCAAAATGATCACTTTCAAAATGAACACATTTTGTCGCAACAATATTTGCGACTTAGGTTGGAAAAAAAAGAAAGTTCACACTATAACACAAGCTATGCTTGTGTAAACATACGGGGTACTTCTATATTATACCTGGAGGTGGTGGTCCTATGTATCCAGGAGGCGGCGGTCCTGGTGGTGGACCATGACCGTATGGTCCAGGAGGAGGTGGGGGTCCCCACGCACCTGGAGGTGGTGGTCCTCGGAATCCCGGGGGTGGCGGTCCTCCCATACCTGGGGGAGGATTTGGTCCCCATGCACTTGGGTGAGGGGGTGCTCCTGGTCTGTATCCACCTGGTCTAGGACCACTTGGTGGGGGAGTGTTCTCTTGCTGAAAAAGTGGAAAGCAATGAATGCGCCGAAATTGAGTCCTCATTTGACAAATTAGTCAATATAATTACAATTACTCCTATTTTCGAATCTTTTTCTTTCTCTGTATATTGTTAGCGCACTTTTTGGCTAGGAATTTATAAATCATTGAGCTTTTGTACGAACTAGATATTGGGACTGCCTATAAAACAATATATACGAAATGTAATTACACGAAATGTGAGTTGTCCTTAAATTTGAAATAAATGCTTAAATGTTTTCCTTACTTTTTCCACAATATAACTTTCTTTACTTTTTCCAGTGTTCAGAAGCGTTATAACTCACCGTTTCTCACCTCTTCAAACTTGTTTATTACAGGAGCTTAATCATAAGCAAGCTTTTCAGGACATGTTCGAACCTTGATATTGCTGGTGTTTATGTCTGCACCCACTGGTTTCGGAGTGGACTCTCCCAGTTCCTCCATGAGTGACAAGTACTCGCTGTCCATCTTCAACTTGTCCCTCACAGGTACTATCGCTTCACTCCCAGGAGGCATCGCCGACAGATCTCTGTTAAAAAAAATTTCATACAGTTTGAACTTCGCATCCCGTGCAATAACACAAACATAAGGCATTGCAAATTAACAGACAGAAAATGTAACCACTAATGGAGGAAAAATGCAAAACTCACAGAAATTTCATAATTTGTCTCGAATGATGTTCAATTTGAGAACAAACACGTCAATTTGAGAACAAACCGTTTTTTTCCGTGAATACGAACTTTTAAAATTATTTTCGCAATCCAAAGTACGATTAAAATTGATTTAAAAGAAACTCAATCTGTACCATAGTTTCTATTAAAATCAACTTTCGATAGAATCGCTCACATTTTTCGTGAATTTTATATTTTCTTTTTGGTAAGGGAGCTTGTTTTTCTTTCACTAAAGGAAATGATCTAATTAAAAATGAGTCAGTAAAAACAAAACTGTTTAAATTGGACTAAAACACATGCTCTAGAAATTAAGCCAATAAAACCCTATCAGATAAAAACTGCGGTTTCAAAAAAAAGGGAATCGAACCGGCAGAGTTCAAGACAACTACGGACCAGAAAATTTTTTTTGAAAATTAATTACAACCTGAAACGGGCTTTACACCTAGTTACTACTTAAACTATAGTAGTTTTGTTTCATTTTTCAAGAAATTGAGGAAGATGAAGGAGTTCAGGAGATGAAATGAGTCCTGTAAACAAAGTTATTTACGGGGGAAAAGTCTAGTACCGACCCTTGCTTATCGCAAGGGTAAAAAAAAACAAGCCATAAAATTCTTGAGTTTTCCCTGGAAATAAAAAAATTGAGATTAAATTATTCAGCTGCCTTCAATCCTGGCAGCTTATTAAATAGTTTCAGGTTAAATGATTTGCGGGGTAGCCGTGGTGACCCCTTTTTCATGGTTGTGATTATTGGAGCGAGCTCATTACATCTGGCACTTGAAGATTGGGCATCAGTAGGAGGAAACGAGGAACTGCAAGAAGACGTCATCCATTACAAGGGAGTAACGTTTCATCCCAAATCGAAATCGAATAAAATCGTACGAAACATCTTGAGAGACGAAATTAACAGAAACGAGTCTGTAATTATCTGGCACGACGTAATAAACAATTCGATTTCAAAACATCCATTCAATCTAAGGACTCCCCTTACTGCCAATCAACTAGTATCAGAAATCAAACCCCTAATCAATTCGCATCCTCGAATTGAAGGCCTTGTCTATTGTCAGAGAGACGGTGCACCCTATATTCTTGAAGATCTAAAGAAACTTCCGATACCAGTTGTTCAAGTTACAACAGACATAATTTCGAATTCGAAACAACATGACAAAGATCTACTTGAAGGATACAGAGAACTGCATCCGGAAACCGCACTTGAAATCAAAACTTTAGCTATAATACGAAACAACAAAAGCAACTTGAGTGATATCATAAAGAAGAAAAAGAAACCGTCAAAAAACAACGAGAAGCACGAAGGAAACGAGAACAGAAATAAATTGTGAGTTTAAATTTCAATTCGTGACGGGACTGGGCTTAATTGTCCAGGCTTGGATCAAATTTAAATTTCAATTCGTGACGGGACTGGGCTTAATTGTCCAGGCTTGGATCAAATTTAAATTTCAATTCGTGACGGGACTGGGCTTAATTGTCCAGGCTTGGATCAAATTGTAAATAAATTTTCTCTATCCCATTATCTCCTTCTATCTGTATCCACCAATATGACTAAAAATTGCAAAACGTGCAAAAAACCCATAAATGCCAGGGACAGATGTTTCAGTTGTGTATCATGCAATGCTCAAATGCATCTTGAGAGCACCTGCACTGGTCTTACTAACACCGCCATCAATGGCATAAAAGACTTGGGTTTAAACGCAATGCTTCTATGCGACACATGTGTAACTAATAACGAAAGAGATAACTTCATAAAGTGTAGGACCATGATGCAAATGAACGAGAAAATTGAAAAAGAGAGTGAGGGAATACAAGCACGTCTTGAAAATATGGAAAAAAAGGCTGACGGCATTGGTTGATGAAAAAGTCGAAAACGCTACAAAAACCACATGCGAAAAACTGGAAAAAAGCTATGCAGATGTACTCAGTGTGAAACCTGTTAAAGATGTGAAAGCTCAACCAGGAGCTGGAAAAGAAGTAAAACAAGAAATACATCATAATATCAATAAAAGCTTCCGTATACAGGGGATCAGAGAAGATCCCGAGAAATCAAAAGGCGAAAATTTTGTCCCCACAACCGAAAAAGTACATGAGGTACTAAAAAAGTTAGGAGTTAAACCACAAATTGAAGAAATAAAAAGGCTAGGGAAATTCTGCAAAGAGCGCATCAAGTCAAGAACCTTATTAATAACTCTGTCAACGGAACATGAAGCACGATTGGTGCTGGCAAAGAGCTTCGAAAAAAGAGATGAGCTGCGAGATGAGGAAATTTACCTTCTGCCAGCATTATCGAAAGAAGATGCGAGGAAGGAAAACCTATGCTTAAAAAGACGAAGAGAACTTCTAGACGAAGGAGTCCCAAAGGAGAAAATCAAAATCAGGAATTTCGAGCTGTTCAATGATGGGAAAAAAGAGACGATAGAAGCAGAACAAGCAGATGATGCTTGACTAGGCTTTCTCAACATCCTGCAAATGAATGTAAGAAGTCTCATAAATCTCGAACGACGAATGAAGTGTGCAAATGCTATAGCAACATCAAACTATGACATAATATGTCTCTGCGAGACTTGGTTAAATGAAAACATTGCATCATCTGAATTAATGCTAAATGAATACAGTATTTATAGATCAGAACGACAAACAGCCAAAGATCAAAATTTGCATGGTGGAGTACTAATAGCAGTGAAACAAACACTTTCATCTAAATTATTGCCAAATAAGCAACCTGAATGTTGTTTAACTTGCAGCATCCAAATAAACGATAAGCGAATTATTGTCTGCTGTTTTTACAATCCACCTTCGAGCAGCAAATATCGCTATTGTCTAGGCGATTTCGCACAAATATTAAATGAAATCGAGAAATCAAATCAATCAACTGCAACAATTATTTGCGGAGATGTAAATTTTCCAAATGCAAACTGGATTGACTATAGTAGCAAGGAAAATGAAGAAAACTCAATAATTGAACTAATCGAGCAACATCAGTTCGAGCAGGCAATAGATTTTCCAACTTGTGGAAAAAACACCCTAGACATTACATTATTCAAAAATTGTCACATTCATGCGACTCCTGACGAAAATTTCTCAAAAATTTACAATTGCTCCGACCACAAAGCAATCAGCATTCTAATTGAATGTCCTCACCATGAGGTAAAAGTCGCTATTGAAAACTTTGGAAGCTTCGGTAGCGTGGACTATAACGTAATCAAGAAATCAATACTAAGTGAGCCTTTCTCACCAGTATGTCACACAAACATCAACAGAATGTGCGAGGAACTTTACGACTATTTGGAAAATATGGTAAACCAACATGTGCCTAGAAGAACGAGACGTCGCCAATCACTTCCGCCATGGGTTACGCCAAGTACCTCAAACCTCATGAACAAACTGCGAACACAAACTAGAATATACAAATTGAAACCTACAAGCTACCGCAGAAATCTCATTCTATCTCTAAATAAAATGGTGGAAGAAGCAGTAGAGGAAGATAGAGTAAACTATCAGGAAAATTTGATGTCCACTCGTAACACACATTTAATTTTCAAACACTTTAAGAGTCTGAAAAAATCAGAAACTCTCCCAAAGACTATGATCAAGGACGAAATAGCTGTTACTAAAGCCAAAGAAAAAGTGAACTTTTTGAATGAATATTTTCACTCTGTCTTTTCGCCCAAATCAAGCTTCAACCTCAGTGATATGAAGTGCGAAAACACGATATTGAGTAACTTCAGTATCTCAAAAACATATTTGAACCAAATTATAACAGAGCTGGACATAACAAAATCGCGGGGCCCAGATGGATTCCCACCAATTTTCTTCCAGCGAACGGCCAGAGAAATGACCACAGTTTTGCATTGCGTTTTTAAAAACATCAAGAGGGTAAGGAAAATACCAGATAAATGGAAAGTTGCGGCTGTGTCGCCTATTTACAAGAAAGGTGACAAACGACTAATGGAAAACTACCGGCCGGTGTCACTCCTAAATATCATGAGTAAACTCCTGGAAAAATGCATGTATCCAGCGTTGTATGACCATTTCATTAAATTTCTCACAAGAAGTCAGCACGGTTTTGTTAAAAACCGTTCAGTTGTTACAAACATGTTATCTTTCTTGAAAGAAATCTACGAAGCTATTGACAAGAACGCTGAAAACCATGTGATCGCATTCTATACCGACTTCTCTAAGGCATTCGACAAAGTCCCACATTATGAACTACTAAAGAAAATGAGCAACATTGGAGTTGGAGGCTGTTTCCTTGAAATAATCGCAGACTATCTCAGCAACAGGAAACAATTTGTTCGTGCCGACAATTTCTCATCAGAAACTTTAGAAATTACGAGTGGCGTACCACAAGGATCGTTGATTGGTCCATTATTTTTCTGTATCTTCATAAATGATCTTCCTGAAGTATTGAAATTTAGTGACCCATTTATCTTTGCAGACGACCTAAAATTACTAGCAGTGAATGTAGACACAAAGGACATCCAGCAGGACCTAAAAAGCGTTGAAAACTGGGTAGACAAAAACAAGATGAGTCTGGCACTGGACAAATGTTTTAAAGTCGAATTTAGAGGAAATCAACACGAATTCATTCTTTGTGAAACAGCAGTGGAAAGCTCGAATGTGATAAAGGATCTAGGAATACATGTGTCCAAACATCTAACATGGACAACCCATATTGACTCAAGAATGTCGAAAGCGAATAAAACGTTCTATTGCATCCGCAGAAACTTAGAATTCAAAGTCAAAATGCGCATAAAACTTGGTCTGTACAAATCCTTAATACTTCCTGTTCTAACGTATGGTCTAATTATTTGCAATATCTCGAGAAGCGACTTAGGGAGATTAGAAAGGTTCCAAAAGAAAGTCTTAAAATGGATCACGGGAAACGATTCTGACTATACAGAGCAGCTGAGATTGTTAAACATCCTGCCTCTTGCGTTGTTTCTCCAGCTGAACGAGTTACTGATGATGGCGAAATTCATGCATGAAGAAAACGATCACATTATGCTCCCAGCAAAAATTGAAAATCCAGGAAGAACGAAAGAAATGTTCAACCTAAACAAGACCAGAACTGAAAAAGCTAGAGGAGAGTTTACATTCAGGACGTGCCGTCTAATAAACCGACTAAATCAGAAAATTGAATTTCGAGAAATGCGAGGCTTAAAGCGAAGATTGATACAGACGATGTGGAAGTTTTTCGACGATCAATTCTCAGAACAAAACAAGTGCACATGGGTCCTCTTCTGTGACTGCAACATGTGCCGAAATAACTGGACAAAATTTTGAGAACTTTGGGGATATCATCCCATCAGTATCCTACTGAAAATTCACAACAACAACAACAACAACAACAATCCAAAAGAACAATACGAAGTTTAATTTGATGCACATACAATATCAAAACTCAGCAAACAAGTGAATACATATCGGTTCAGTCACATGTAAAAATAGTCTATACATAAAATTCCATCCAAACTACGAGTTTCTTTTCTTTTTATCTCGGTGGCGGGGGAGGCGGTGGTGCTCCGTAGGGGTTCTGATGATGATGTCCCCCTCCTCCCATCGGTGGAGGTGGTGGGGGAGCCATGCCGTTGTTCATGGGAGGTGGTCCCCAATGTCCTCTAGGCGGGGCTCCGTTCGCTGGGGGCATCACTCCATGTGGTGGAGGAGGTCCCCCCATGTGATGTGGTCCTCCGTAAGGGGGTCCTGGTGGTGGGTATCCGTATCCATGCGGAGGACCTAAGCATTCATAAGTTTCACCAAATTTTAACATTTTCGTCAATAGTTTAAATTTATCATAAAATTTCAGTATAACTAATCTCAGAACTTTTAATGAAGATACTTCTGAGCCATAAAATAGCTTTTTATTAGGAAAAGGCAATTGGATACTCCACACAGAGGCGAAATTGCACTTCGCATACTAAAGCAAAAATATGACCGATAACGCTACTGGGAAAAACTGAAGAGTAAAACTTTGAGTCTACCAAATTTCATAAGTGACGCTCGCCAATTATGAGTCTACATAATTGCTAAGTGACGCAAACCAATTATGACGCATTATCAGTACCAGTCATTTTGAAAAAAAAAAGAAATTTACCAACTAACATGCCTCAATTTATAGAGCGGACGCTTTTTAACTAGTTTACGAAAAAATTCATTTAAAACATCCGACCCTACCCAGGTTCGAATCCTTTTATTTTGCTGCTGGTCTCCTTCCCTACCTCTACGCTACATATCCATGATGCCTTGAAGCTAAAGTCCTATTTGTAATATAGTAGTCTGTTTTAAAATCCTTAGCATTGGCTTTACTTAATAGCTGGATCAAAATGATCACTTTCAAAATGAACACATTTTGTCGCAACAATATTTGCGACTTAGGTTGGAAAAAAAAGAAAGTTCACACTATAACACAAGCTATGCTTGTGTAAACATACGGGGTACTTCTATATTATACCTGGAGGTGGTGGTCCCATGTATCCAGGGGGCGGCGGTCCTGGTGGTGGACCATGACCGTATGGTCCAGGAGGAGGTGGGGGTCCCCACGCACCTGGAGGTGGTGGTCCTCGGAATCCCGGGGGTGGCGGTCCTCCCATACCTGGGGGAGGAGGTGGTCCCCATGCACTTGGGTGAGGGGGTGCTCCTGGTCTGTATCCACCTGGTCTAGGACCACTTGGTGGGGGAGGGTTCTCTTGCTGAAAAAGTGGAAAGCAATGAATGCGCCGAAATTGAGTCCTCATTTGACAAATTAGTCAATATAATTACAATTACTCCTATTTTCGAATCTCTTTCTTTCTCTGTATATTGTTAGCGCACTTTTTGGGTAGGAATTTATAAATCATTGAGCTTTTGTACGAACTAGATATTGGGACTGCCTATAAAACAATATATACGAAATGTAATTACACGAAATGTGAGTTGTCCTTAAATTTGAAATAAATGCTTAAATGTTTTCCTTACTTTTTCCACAACATAACTTTCTTTACTTTTTCCAGTGTTCAGAAGCGTTATAACTCACCGTTTCTCACCTCTTCAAACTTGTTTATTACAGGAGCTTAATCATAAGCAAGCTTTTCAGGACATGTTCGAACCTTGATATTGCTGGTGTTTATGTCTGCGCCCACTGGTTTCGGAGTGGACTCTCCCAGTTCCTCCATGAGTGACAAGTACTCGCTGTCCATCTTCACCTTGTCCCTCACAGGTACTATCGCTTCACTCCCAGGAGGCATCGCCGACAGATCTCTGTTAAAAAAAAATTTCATATGTTTTACCCTTTTATGCATCGTAAAGGAGACAAGGAAGTCTTTCATATTCACAAAAGTTAATAAAGCACGTAAATGAATCCTTATGAAAACAACTACTGAATTTTTATAAAAACAAGAAAAAAAAATTAGCAGAAAAAACAGCAAGAAATAGCTTCGTACCGTAAGAATCGTTCATACAGTTTGAATACTGAAACACTGAGGTGGATCGGAACTTCGCATCCCATGCAATAACACAAACATATGGCATTGCAAATTAACAGACAGCAAATGTAACCACTAATGGAGGAAAAATGCAAAACTTACAGAAATTTCATAATTTGTCTCGAATGATGTTCAATTTGAGAAAAAACACGTCCAATACATTCGCCGACGTGAGAAAAATTCAGAAACATTCATCGAGCGGCTACTAAGCTGACGAAATCTGGGCCGTCATGAAACCAAAATAAACTTAATTGTTGTCATCATACACTTTGGGCTATTAAGTTCTGGAAGTCTTAAGTTTTAAGCCTTTTGGGTGCTTCTGGATGAAAGCGTGAAATTTTATTTCCTTTACGAAATAAGGTCACTAAGCCGATAAAATAAAGACGAAACAATTAAGACCGATCAAAACTCAATCGCATAAAAAAGGAAAACGGTTTCGACAGTTCAAAAAGTGTCGATGAACCCAAGCACGAAAAAAATACTTGACACTTGTTCGCGTCGACCCAATTTGAGACAACAGGATAAAAAGGAGACGTTTTTATTCCGCTGGGAGATCTTATCATTAAAACTAAAAAAGCCACTCACGTTTTTTGGTGTCAATTCCTTTTCTTACGCGGAGAGCCTCGTCGGTTGGCAAAAAATAAATTGAACTCAAAAAGAAATTAAAAATCAATCTCAACTGAATGCATAAAAAAATAAAAAAACAAAAATAAGCAAATTTTCTGACTTCTATCGAAACAAAACAAGCGAACTGCAAGACGTCAATAATGTCTGAACAATGCATTGAACCTAAGCCCAGTAGATTATGACTCTTTACGTCCTTCCATCTGTGCCACGGTCGCTGAATGATCCGCAAACACTATCCACCAAGAACTCAGAGCTATGAAATTTCCAATGCTACAAAGCGTGACTACCACATGATCATTTTTACTTGGAATTTTGCTAGGAAAAAAGTAGATTCATACTATTCCACTACGATTCGCTAGCTTGCATGCGTAGAAGCCAGTAATGAGCATCATCCAGTTGCAACGAATAAAAGCAATCATTCAGATTTCGCCATTATAAAAACTTTCGATACAATCAGACTGAAAAAGCTTTCTAGTAGTTTTTGGAAACTTTGTTTTTGACACTGAGAATTATATTGATTTTCGGCGAAAACTATTGCTGCTTCAGCTAGTTCAGGAAATTATTTTGCGTCAATTCATTCGCTGGCATTTATTTTCATATATTGAAGCAAAGACGTCCTTCATAATAACTCACGCTCTGCAGTCTTTTGAAATGTGCCCTGCTCCCCCACACCTCTGACAGAAGATATTATGAGTCACATTTTGCCTCTCGTGACAGTTCCACGTTCTATGCTCATACGAACCACAGTTCGCACACCTAAAACAATACCAAGTCAAGATGCTAATGAAGAAACGTGCAGAATTTGTTTAAGTCAATTTTAAAATATCTGTAATACTATCAATATACCATGCTCGTTATCTTATAAACAAATTTTACCTTTGCTTCTTTTGTATCGTGCTATAGAAATTGGTTTTATTTTAAGTTAATTTGGTTTTCGGTTTAAATTACTGCCAAGAGGAAACCCAACCCTCTCCTAATTGCCATGAGAAAAACGCAAACCTGAGTCCCATGTCTCTTATCGTCCCATTAAGCTGAGCCAGTTCCATCAGCTGGTCCCTCCTCAACTGGTTTTCCGAGTCCGGTTGAGTGAGACCCTCCTCGATTATTTTGGTGATGGCCTCTGCCGCACTTTTGCACTTCACAAACAAAGAGCATCATTTCAATTACTTCCATTCAGTTTTAAAAGAAAATTTGAACATTCAAAATTTTCATCAATTTATAGGTCTTATTTGATTATTAGAGCACTCCATTAAAAATGTACTTCATGTCAAAAATTCGATTTTCGAGAACTACTCAGGAACACTGGTTTAATCAGAGTAGGGACATCGCTTTATAAAATTGCTTTTCGATGACGCCGTTTTGTAAGAACTGATTTTTCGTTATTTTTTTATCCCTGGATTTCGTTCACATTACTACTCGAATTCGCTCACATTTTCTTGTGTGGCTCCCGTGATCCATGCATGCAATGGCTCGTCCTCTCCCGGATACATTTCCTTCCTACCAAACTGCTTAGTTCCATCTTTGGCAGATCCCTTTCCTCTAATCATAATCCGGGTGCCCGAGTCCTGTTCCAGTTTTTTCAAGGTGTTACCTCGGGGTCCGATCAGGAGACCGACGAAATTGATGTCGGGTCTATCAGTCGGTATTTCCACTCGCTCGTTGAACTTCACAATCGGCGCTCTAAAATAAGCAATTTTAGTTGTTTTAACTGATAGGAACAGCAAGTTTAGATTTAAGATTGATTGAAATTAAGTATTTTTCAAAAAAAACAAGAAAATTGTTTTAATTCTCTTTTTTTAAAATCAAAAACATTCAAACAAGCTTAATTCATGGTGAGACGTTTACATAGCGCAGCCTTTAGTTAACATTGATATGCTGTTAAATATAAGAAATTTCCTTCACCTAAATAATAAGATTCAAAAACAATTTACTATATTTAAAATCAAGAAGTATTTATAAACTTTATTTTCAAGGGGCAGACTCTCAGTAAGTATTTATTTTGCCCTTGGTCTATCCTCTCCTATGTCATTTTGATTCTTAATAATGTTTGACGACGTTGTATAATATTTGATTTGGGTTGTATAAAGCTTGAAATAAATTCTTTCTCTCTTTTTATGATGGCTGCCATCAACAACAACAGGATCAAGATGAAGATATGTCAGAACATGTTTAACAGCGAAAGGACTTGGACACTGAAACCTCGAGGTAGTTTATAATTGAAGTCACGAAGAAGAAGGACTCCGAAGAGTTAACCAAGCTATTCAGGTTCAAAAGCTAGTCTCAAAGAAATGTAGCTCATATCTGATTCAAAAATAGCTGCTGCGATGAAATGACGCGAGAGAAAGTCAAGAGAAAGTCAATGTAAAAATTCTCGAAAATTAAGAAGAAGACAGTCATATCTTTTAGGATAGATTCTCAATTTCAAATCAGTTTCTGATAGCATTTAATCAAAAAATTCAATCTGTTCTTTTTATGGGACAAATTTATAGAAATATTCCGTGTACAAGATCACTGTTGCTAAGTACGTGTAGGTAATTATTCTTAAACTTATGCACAATCAAAAAATTTGTATTTTTGGACAAACCCACTTTTTTCAGGAAGTAGATTATTGACACTTAATAGGTTTAATAATTTGGATATATATTTTTGACACTTATAGGTTTAACACCAGGAACGAATCTAGGATTTTCATTGTCTCGAGGGGGTGGGGGGCCTGTTATCTTTAAAAAATTTCGAAAATTTTGTCGACCTTTTTTTAAGTCGACTCCAAATTGATTCCTAAGCTTTCCAAATCACTATAGAAATTTTGAAACAGGCCCAAAAAGGCATTTTGACCAGAAAACTTTGGACCAAAAACCTGCGTTTTTTCGGCGCCCACTCCCCCTCAAAATTAGTTTATATTGACGCCGAAGGCACCTTCGGAACATTTTTAGTGTCCGTCACCAAAAATGCATGTCTCAAAATAGTACAAAGAGGTGACCCTTTGGGTCGGTAGGGGGTCGAATCCCCGAGTGGGTGGGGGCGATGGATGCCCTTAGTCCACCCCTGCAAATCACCATTATATTCTGAGGAATTTGAAAACCTAAGACGGTAAGAAATCAAATTCAGGCTTCAAAAAAATCGACGACCTCCATCGCTAAAAAATGGAAAAAATTGATTGCGAAAATAAGCCAAGAACTGTTGTCTAAAATATGAACTGACTTGTAATCGCAAGGTGGCACGTAGCTCTCATTCAGTTTCTTCATCTTCATCACCAGCTCATGTCTCTGTTCTTCAAGCTTCTTCCTAGTCCTGTACTCTCTAGTGTTCAGTCTCTTGCCCTGGTTGTCATAGGTCGGCTCAGGTGAGGGCGATCTAAATAAACTCCTATTATGATCTCCAAAGGTGTTCATTTTATGAATATTAAACACGCTCTATTGTGTTTTCTATTATGACAAGTTAGCTAAATCGAGAATTCTGATTTGGGAAGAGCATTAACATACTATTCAAAATTAGAATCGAAAGTTTTTTCCGGATTTGTAAAAAAAATAGCTAAATCAAGAACCCTGATTTGGGAAGAGCACTGAAATACTATTCAAAATTAGAATCAAATTTTTTTCCAGAATCGTACAAGCTGGAATAAAGTTTTTTCTCGATATGTTGACATCCCAACTCCGCTAAAAAAATAGGTCTGCAATCATCTGAAAATAATAACGAGTTTTCTTCGTGTTATATTAGATTTATTGATACCTAAAACATATTTAAAGATTATTAATTTCCATTGCGTGTAAGGGAGAAATGCGAAACAGTGCTAAAACTGAAAACTTAAATCAAACCAAATAGACAAGTCTTTCAAAATGCTGAAAAAGAGAAATTAGATTGTTGGTGTCTCAATGTTATACGACTGATTCCTTCCTCCAGTCCTGGCACTGCTAGTGTGAGGAGTTTGGTCTGAGCTAAACAAGAGATGGTTAAAACCAATGAAGGGCGCGTGACGGGCAGACCTGTCGGCTGGATTTGGTGCAATTCCGAGATCTCCAGATCTCAATTTTCGGCTTACGTCTTCTATTTGCAGCTGAACTAAAATTCACAGGTTAACACATTATCAGCCCAGCCAACCGCTTTAATATTTTACCTGTTTTTCCTTTAAACCGTTCCTGAATTTGAATAAAAGCTCGCCAAAAATTACTTTGAAATGTCAAAAACAGCTCAAATATCTGGGAAAACGTTCAAAAACTAACTATTGAAGTTCGATAACATAAAAATAAATGAACCATTCAAATAAAACTCCATCTCTTGCAAAAGATTTGGCATAAAAACGAAACGCAGACTATTCCATCTAGCACAGGTGTATCCCCCTGCAGTGAAAAGTGGCAAAATCCTTGGTTCTTACTTTTAATACCTCTTTAATACCATATAAAATTATCTGGGAGTCCTGGAATACAACAGTCGCAGATTAAGTCAAAATAGCCTAAAACGATACGCAAACAGGTAATCATAGTACAAATAAAACGTTAAAAATGTATTAATAACTTGATTATTGGTCCGATACTTTTTTGAAAATATATTGAGATAGCATACAAACCCTATAAGAAACAACCTATAGTTCGTTAAAATATTGCTGCTTTACCGTTTCACAAAGTTTGAGCTAGTCTTCGTTTCTCCAAGATCCTACAAAACTTAAAAATGTGAACATATAATTTTAAAACTTACTTAAATAAGCCTCTTGTTGGTCTTTACTAAGCCCAGTAGGCATAATCGTGGAAAGACCAGGAATCACTGTCTTCAATTCATCTTCATTGCTCCATCTTGACTTCTTTCTCCTTGCAACGTAGCTACTGCTGCTACTGCTACTCGATTTTTTCATCAATATATCCTGCAACCTCTGAGCAGCTAAAAATAACGAAAATAATTAACAGCAAGGAAAAAGTTATCCAGCCCTCTTTGGTTTTGGCTAGAACAGAGCTTTTTTCCAAATACTTCCGGAGAACTCTGATAGCAGCCTTCTACAAGATTCCTAAATCTAGGGCAACCTGAACTTCAAAGGGCGCCCTAAATTTCAAATTTTTGACAACTCGATGTTATAGGTTAACCAAGGGGAGCGAAACTGGGGAGCGAAACTGGGGAGCCTTTTCCTTGTTTCATATTTATAATAGGTTAAGTAACATCACAAATGTCACTCACCCTCCTCAGCGGCTCGTTTATTAGCAGGCGCTTGTACGTTCATTATCCTTCTGAAAAAGCAAACTCCAAAGATTAAAAAAGTAAAACGATGTGACATTCGACGAGAATGTACGAAAATGCAAAGCCGAAATTCGAAACTAAATTGTTACATCGGAGTGGGATGATTGACGGTTTTAACAATTTAGAGGGCATAATCGTTCATTTTGACAAACGCGGAAAGGTTAATTTGAAGTTTTATGTTAATTTTTTAAAAATTCGTTCAAAAAGAAAGACAACGTCGAGATTTCGCACCAATTGAAACGGCAAAAACACAACAGTATTTTCAACGAGAACAACATAAAAATTGGACAGAGAAGAGTCAGAGGAGAAAAACGAACAATAAGAAGATTATTGTGACCCAAAACCATTCCGAGTTGTAACGATTGTGCCGCTACAATCGTTACAACGCGAATCCCGAGAAAAAGGAAGAGTGTTGGTACGGCGTATCCAGCCTTCCTGAAGGAAATATGGACGTTATTTCCCTGGAGTCCAGAATCCGGAGGTGTTTCGGGAGAAAACTATAACTCTGTATTTTAGAAATTTTTAGCTTCCTATATATGTCCTGAATTGAATTACTAACATCTAATTTCGTTTTCAGATCATGAGAAGCTAGGAGTTAAGTAAGGGAAAGGGTTGATCCATCTTCGATGGAGATGATGATTTTTATCTACTGAACAAAAACAATAGTAAAATAAAAAATAAGATGTAGCCCTGCTTTTAGGAGTGACCTCGTGGTCTGGGGATACTGAGACCCAGCCATGAGCTAACTATTTTAGCATATAATTAAGTTATTTAGAGCGTTCTGATCGAAGCCGGAAACGGTTACTTTTTTTTGTCGACCCGATGTTAGTAGTCACCCAAAAGAATTGGCTTTGGTAGAGACGGTGAAAAGCATGTAGAGCTGTCTTTGGACGCTAGCCAGCCGTTTCAGAACCCAGCTTTTTTTTCTGTCGATAGAGACTTCCGGTCGAATGTTTCATAGATGTTTTTATCGCGCTCCTGGGTTTCATTCTTTTTTAACATCAAGAACGGCAGAACCGTTAACAATCACTCCGCGCTGACCGCATAATGAGAAAAAGTCCCTAACCACCGGGTCGGAAGGGTAGTTTGGTCCGCGGAAGCCTTCCGGATTCACGTGAATAGCTTTTAACCTAGTTAAGACCAAAAATTCACGTATCAGGAAGGGGGGTTGACCGTTCCGTCGTTCCCTGAGAGGTTTGTGACAAAAAACACATAAAGATAAACAGGAAACCAAACAAAAAATAGTATAGTACCTAAAAAGAAACAAAAAACATAGAAAATCAACCGAAAAACCAAAAACAGTGAAAAGTATAAATTCAGTAGAAATCATCCCCCCAGACGAGATGTGATCCGATGTTGTTGATGATATTTTGATTTTACAGGCATATAAATCAGTCAGGATCGTTACGATCAATTTTGTGGCCCGTTTCTGGTGCTTGTACTGTAGGGTTATTTGAGTATTTAAGCACGTTAATGCTAATTTGCGCTCAATTCGGAAGGATCTCGGGATTAGTGAAGAAGACTGATTCGGCAAGCAGCGCAAAGAGCGACAGGAAGGGGCTCAAGGACAACAACAATCGACCGTTGGGTATCCTTGACAAGTTTTGTATTCCTTTTGGTACAAAAGTAAGATCTCAATCTGTGGGGGATCGACAGTGACTGCACTGTAATGAACCTTCACCGAATTGCGAATTTCCGTGTTAAGCAACTTAATTCGGTTTCTGAACAAACCCGGAGGGTTATATCATTTTCATTATTACTAATTATTCAACCTTTATAAATACTCCTGTACCGTTTTTCATTGAAAAACACAGTAAGCAGACCGGTTTTTCGGGTCAAAATAGCGATATGTTGACCCCCCCCCCCCCCCCCCCACACACAAACCGCGATTTTTGAGATATCGATATTTTTTGAAACGGAAAAAAGCGCAAAATTAGAAAGATACATCAAAACTCTAGTAGTATGATAGGTAGAACTGGTTGAGATTAGTTCGGAAGTGGTTGAAACTAATTAGGTACCAAAAACCGAACTTTCTTGATTTTTGAAAAAATGAAACGCTACAAAATAAAAAAATGTTTTGAAAATTTTGAGTTAGGACAGCTAGTGAATCGACAGATTTTGAAACCCGTTTGCCGATTCATCAATATATCCTGCAGCCTACAGGATTCTTAAACTTAGGGCACCCCGAACTTCAAAAGGGCCCTAAATTTCAAATTTTTGACAACTCAATGTTATAGGTTAACCAAGGGCAGCGAAACTGGAAAAGATACTTTTCCTTGTTTCATATTTATAATAGGTTAAATAACATCACAAATGTCACTCACCCTCCTCAGCGGCTCGTTTATTAGTAGGCGCTTGTACGTTCATTATCCTTCTGAAAAAGCAAACTCCAAAGAATAAAAAAGTAAAACGATGTGACATTCGACGAGAATGTACGAAGATGCAAAGCCGAAATTCGAAACTAAATTGTTACATCGGAGTGGGATGATTGACGGTTTTAACAATTTAGAGGGCATAATCGTTCATTTTGACAAACGCGGAAAGGTTAATTTGAAGTTTTATGTTAATTTTTTTAAAAATTCGTTCAAAAAGAAAGACAACGTCGAGATTTCGCACCAATTGAAACAGCAAAAACACAACAGTATTTTCAACGAGAACAACATAAAAATTGGACAGAGAAGAGTCAGAGGAGAAAAACGAACAATAGGAAGATTATTGTGACCCAAAACCATTCCGAGTTGTAACGATTGTGCCGCTACAATCGTTACAACGCGAATCCCGAGAAAAAGGAAGAGTGTTGGTACGGCGTATCCAGCCTTCCTGAAGGAAATATGGACGTTATTTCCCTGGAGTCCAGAATCCGGAGGTGTCTCGGGAGAAAACTATAACTCTGTATTTTAGAAATTTTTAGCTTCCTATACATGTCCTGAATTGAATTACTAACATCTAATTTCGTTTTCAGATCATGAGAAGCTAGGAGTTAAGTAAGGGAAAGGGTTGATCCATCTTCGATGGAGATGATGATTTTTATCTACTGAACAAAAACAATAGGAAAATAAAAAATAAGATGTAGCCCTGTTTTTAGGAGTGACCTCGTGGTCTGGGGATACTGAGACCCAGCCATGAGCTAACTATTTTTGCATATAATTAATTATTTAGAGCGTTCTGCTCGAAGCCGGAAACGGTTACTTTTTTTTGTCGACTCGATGTTAGTAGTCACCCAAGAGAACTGGCTTTGGCAGAGACGGTGAAAAGCATGTAGAGCTGTCTTTGGACGCTAGCCAGTCGTTTCAGAACCCAGCTTTTTTTTCTGTCGATAGAAACTTCCGGTCGAATGTTTCATAGATGTTTTTATGGCGCTCCTGGGTTTCATTCTTTTTTAACATCATGAACGGCAGAACCGTTAACAATCACTCCGCGCTGACCGCATAATGAGAAAAAGTCCCTAACCACGGGGTCGGAAGGGTAGTTTGGACCGCGGAAGCCTTCCGGATTCACGTGAATAGCTTTTAACCTAGTTAAGACCAAAAATTCACGTATCAGGAAGGGGGGTTGGCCGTTCCGTCGTTCCCTGAGAGGTTTGTGACAAAAAACACTTAAAGATAAACAGGAAACCAAACAAAAAATAGTATAGTACCTAAAAAGAAACAAAAAACATAGAAAATCAACCGAAAAACCAAAAACAGTGAAAAGAATAAATCAGTAGAAATCATCCCCCCAGACGAGATGTGATCCGACACTCCCGCTTGTTGTTGATGATATTTTGATTTTACAGGCATTTAAATCAGTCAGGATTGTTACGATCAATTTTGTGGCCCGTTTCTGGTGCTTGTACTCTAGGGTTATTTGAGTATTTAAGCACGTTAATGCTAATTTGCGCTCAATTCGGAAGGATCTCGGGATTAGTGAAGAAGACTGATTCGGCAAGCAGCGCAAAGAGCGACAGGAAGGGGCTCAAGGACAACAACAATCGACCGTTGGGTATCCTTGACAAGTTTTGTATTCCTTTTGGTACAAAAGTAAGATCTCAATCTGTGGGGGATCGACAGTGACTGCACTGTAATGAACCTTCACCGAATTGCGAATTTCCGTGTTAAGCAACTTAATTCGGTTTCTGAACAAACCCGGAGGGTTATATCATTTTCATTATTACTAATTATTCAACCTTTATAAATACTCCTGTACCGTTTTTCATTGAAAAACACAGTAAGCAGACCGGTTTTTCGGGTCAAAATAGCGATATGTTGACCCCCCCCCCCCCACACAAACCGCGATTTTTGAGATATCGATATTTTTTGAAACGGAAAAAAGCGCAAAATTAGAAAGATACATCAAAACTCTAGTAGTATGATAGGTAGAACTGGTTGAGATTAGTTCGGAAGTGGTTGAAACTAATTAGGTACCAAAAACCGAATTTTCTTGATTTTTGAAAAAATGAAACGCTACAAAATAAAAAAATGTTTTGAAAATTTTGAGTTAGGACAGCTAGTGAATCGACAGATTTTGAAACCCGTTTGCCGATTCATCAATATATCCTGCAGCCTACAGGATTCTTAAACTTAGGGCACCCCGAACTTCAAAGGGGCCCTAAATTTCAAATTTTTGACAACTCAATGTTATAGGTTAACCAAGGGCAGCGAAACTGGAAAAGATACTTTTCCTTGTTTCATATTTATAATAGGTTAAATAACATCACAAATGTCACTCACCCTCCTCAGCGGCTCGTTTATTAGTAGGCGCTTGTACGTTCATTATCCTTCTGAAAAAGCAAACTCCAAAGAATAAAAAAGTAAAACGATGTGACATTCGACGAGAATGTACGAAGATGCAAAGCCGAAATTCGAAACTAAATTGTTACATCGGAGTGGGATGATTGACGGTTTTAACAATTTAGAGGGCATAATCGTTCATTTTGACAAACGCGGAAAGGTTAATTTGAAGTTTTATGTTAAATTTTTTAAAAATTCGTTCAAAAAGAAAGACAACGTCGAGATTTCGCACCAATTGAAACAGCAAAAACACAACAGTATTTTCAACGAGAACAACATAAAAATTGGACAGAGAAGAGTCAGAGGAGAAAAACGAACAATAAGAAGATTATTGTGACCCAAAACCATTCCGAGTTGTAACGATTGTGCCGCTACAATCGTTACAACGCGAATCCCGAGAAAAAGGAAGAGTGTTGGTACGGCGTATCCAGCCTTCCTGAAGGAAATATGGACGTTATTTGCCTGGAGTCCAGAATCCGGAGGTGTCTCGGGAGAAAACTATAACTCTGTATTTTAGAAATTTTTAGCTTCCTATACATGTCCTGAATTGAATTACTAACATCTAATTTCGTTTTCAGATCATGAGAAGCTAGGAGTTAAGTAAGGGAAAGGGTTGATCCATCTTCGATGGAGATGATGATTTTTATCTACTGAACAAAAACAATAGGAAAATAAAAAATAAGATGTAGCCCTGTTTTTAGGAGTGACCTCGTGGTCTGGGGATACTGAGACCCAGCCATGAGCTAACTATTTTTGCATATAATTAAGTTATTTAGAGCGTTCTGCTCGAAGCCGGAAACGATTACTTTTTTTTGTCGACTCGATGTTAGTAGTCACCCAAGAGAACTGGCTTTGGCAGAGACGGTGAAAAGCATGTAGAGCTGTCTTTGGACGCTAGCCAGTCGTTTCAGAACCCAGCTTTTTTTTCTGTCGATAGAAACTTCCGGTCGAATGTTTCATAGATGTTTTTATGGCGCTCCTGGGTTTCATTCTTTTTTAACATCATGAACGGCAGAACCGTTAACAATCACTCCGCGCTGACCGCATAATGAGAAAAAGTCCCTAACCACGGGGTCGGAAGGGTAGTTTGGACCGCGGAAGCCTTCCGGATTCACGTGAATAGCTTTTAACCTAGTTAAGACCAAAAATTCACGTATCAGGAAGGGGGGTTGGCCGTTCCGTCGTTCCCTGAGAGGTTTGTTACAAAAAACACTTAAAGATAAACAGGAAACCAAACAAAAAATAGTATAGTACCTAAAAAGAAACAAAAAACATAGAAAATCAACCGAAAAACCAAAAACAGTGAAAAGAATAAATCAGTAGAAATCATCCCCCCAGACGAGATGTGATCCGACACTCCCGCTTGTTGTTGATGATATTTTGATTTTACAGGCATTTAAATCAGTCAGGATCGTTACGATCAATTTTGTGGCCCGTTTCTGGTGCTTGTACTGTAGGGTTATTTGAGTATTTAAGCACGTTAATGCTAATTTGCGCTCAATTCGGAAGGATCTCGGGAATAGTGAAGAAGACTGATTCGGCAAGCAGCGCAAAGAGCGACAGGAAGGGGCTCAAGGACAACAACAATCGACCGTTGGGTATCCTTGACAAGTTTTGTATTCCTTTTGGTACAAAAGTAAGATCTCAATCTGTGGGGGATCGACAGTGACTGCACTGTAATGAACCTTCACCGAATTGCGAATTTCTGTGTTAAGCAACTTAATTTTAGAAGTAAAGTATTTTAGAAATTTTTAGCTTACTATACATGTCCTGAATTGAATTACTAACATCTAATTTGGTTTTCAGATCATGAGAAGCTAGGAGTTAATTAAGGGAAAGGGTTGATCCATCTTCGATTGAGATGATGATTTTTATCTACTGAACAAAAACAATAGGAAAATAAAAAATAAGATGTAGCCCTGTTTTTAGGACTGACCTCGTGGTCTGGGGATACTGAGACCCAGCCATGAGCTAACTATTTTTGCATATAATTAAGTTATTTAGAGCTTTCTGCTCGAAGCCGGAAACGGTTACTTTTTTTTGTCGACCCGATGTTAGTAGTCACCCAAGAGAACTGGCTTTGGCAGAGACGGTGAAAAGCATGTAGAGCTGTCTTTGGACGCTAGCCAGTCGTTTCAGAACCCAGCTTTTTTTTCTGTCGATAGAAACTTCCGGTCGAATGTTTCATAGATGTTTTTATGGCGCTCCTGGGTTTCACTCTTTTGAACATCATGAACGGCAAAACCGTTGATAAGCACTCCGCGCTGACCGCATGCTGAGAAAAAGTCCCTAACCACCGGGTCGGAAGGGTAGTTTGGAAGTGAATAGCTTTTAACCTAGTTAAGACCGAAAATTCACGTATCAGGAAGGGGGGATTGGCCGTTCCGTCGTTCCCTGAGAGGTTTGTGACAAAAAACACTTAAAGATAAACAGGAAACCAAACAAAATATAGTATAGTACCTAAAAAGAAACAAAAAACATAAAAAATCAACCGAAAAACCAAAAACAGTGAAAAGTATAAATTCAGTAGAAATCATCCCCCCAGACGAGATGTGATCCGACACTCCCGATTGTTGTTGTTAGATGTTTTGATGCTACAGGCATTTATATCAGTCAGGATCGTTACGATCAATTTTGTGGCCCGTTTCTGGTGCTTGTACTGTAGGGTTATTTGAGTATTTAAGCACGTTAATGCTAATTTGCGCTCAATCTGGAAGTCTCACGGGATTAGTGAAGAAGAGTGATCCGGCAAGCAGTGCAAGGAGCGACAAGAAGGGGCCAAGGACAACAACATTCGACCGTTGGGTATCCTTGACAAGTTTTGCATCCCTTTTGGTACAAAAAAGTAAGATCTCAATCTGTGGGGGGATCGACAGTGACTGCACTGTAATGAACCTTCACCGAATTGCGAATTTCCGTGTTAAGCACCTTAATTCGGGTATTGAACAAACCCGGAGGGATATATCAATTTTAGTATTACTATTTATTCAACCTATAATAATACTCCTATACCTTTTTTCAGTGAAAAACACAGTAAGCAGACCCGTTTTAAGGGTCAAAATAGCAATATTTTGACCCTACCCCTCAAACGGCAACTTTTAGATATCGATAATTTTTGAAACGGAAAAAAACGCAAATTTAGTAAGATACATCGTAACTCTAGTAGTATGATAGGTAGAACCGGTTGAGTTTAGTTCAGAAATTGTTGGAACTAATTGAGTACCAAAAACCGAGTTTTGTTGATTTTTGAAAAAAACGCACTAAAATAAAGTTAGGACAGCTGGTCAATCGACAGATTTTAAAATCCGTTTGCATATTCATCAATATATCATGCAACCTCTGAGAAGCTATAAAAAAAACAAAAATAATTAACTTCAAGGAAAAAGTTATCCAGCCCTCTTTGATAGCAGCCTTCTACAAGATTCCTAAATCTAGGGCACCCTGAACTTCAAAGGGCGCCTTAAGTTTCAAATTTTTGACAATTCAATGTTATAGGTTAACCAAGGTGAGCGAAACTAGAAAAGAGCCTTTTCCTTATTTGATAGTGATAATAGGTTTGGTAACATCACAAATTTCACTCACCCTCCTCAATGGCTCTCTTATTAGCAGGCGCCTACACGTTCATTATCCTTCTGAAAAAACAAACTCCAAAGATCAAAAAAGTAAAACGATGTGAAATTCGACGAGAATGTACAAAAACCGAAGCCGAAATTCGAAACTAAATTGTGATATCGGAGTGGGAAGATTGACGATTTTAACAACTTAGAGGTCTTAATTGTTCATTTTGACGAAAGCAAAAAGAGTAATTTGATGTTTCATGTTAATTTTTAAAAATACGTTCAAAAAAAGACAACGTCGAGATTTCGCACCAACTGAAATGGCGAAAACACTACAGTATTTTCAACGAGAACAACATAAAAATTGGCCGTTCCGTCGTTTCCTGAGAGATTTGTGACAATAAACACTTCAAGATAAACAGGAATCAAAACAAAAATTAGTATAGTACCCAAAAACAAACCAAAAACATAGAAAATCAACCGAAAAACCAAAAACAGTGAAAAGTAACAATTCAGTAGAAATCATCCCCCCAGACGAGTTGTGATCCGACACTCCCGTTTGTTGTTGTTAGATATTTTGATTTTACAGGCATTTATATCAGCCAGGATTGTTACGATCAATTTTGTGGCCCGTTTCTGGTGCTTGTACTGTTGGGTTATTTGAGTATTTAAGCAAGTTATTGCTAATTTGCGCTCAATCCGGAAGGCTCTCGGGATTATTGAAGAAGACTGATCCGGCAAGCAGTGCAAGGAGCGACAGGAAGGGGCTCAAGGACAACAACAATCGACCGTTGGGTATCCTTGACAAGTTTTGTATCCCTTTTGGTACAAAAATTAAGATCTCAATCTGTGAGGGGACGACAGTGACTGCACTGTAATGAACCTTCACCGAATTGCAAATTTCCGAGTTAAGCACCCTAATTCGGGTATTGAACAAACCCGGAGGGATATATCGATTTTAGTATTACTTTTTATTCAACCTATATTAATACTCCTATACCGTTTTTCAGTGAAAAACACAGTAAGCAGACCGGTTTTAAGGGTCAAAATAGCGATATTTTGACCCTACCCCTCAAACGGCAACTTTTTAGATATCGATAGTTTTTGAAACGGAAAAAAGCGCAAATTCAGTAGGATACATCCTAACTCTAGTAGTATGATAGGTAGAACCGGTTGAGTTTATTTCAGAAGTGGTTGGAACTAATTGGGTACCAAAAACCGAATTTTCTTGATTTTTGAAAAAACGAAACGCTACAAAACAAAAAATTGCTTTGAAAATTTTGAGTTAGGACAGCTAGTGAATCGACAGATTTTAAAAGCCGTTTGCCGATTCATCAATATATCCGGCAACCTCTGAGAAGCTATAAAAAACAAAAATAATTAACTTCAAGGAAAAAGTTATCCAGCCCTCTTTGGTTTTGGTTAGAACAGGATTTCTAAAAGGCGATTGAATCAAAATTTTGTTTGTTTAATTGCTCAAAAAAACACACCTCGGTGTAAACAATCCTACAGATGTGAACATTTGATTTACATCCAAACTGACGTATGATACTTATTTGAGCTTTTTTCCAAATACTTCCGGAGAACTCTGATAGCAGCCTTCTACAAGATTCCTAAATCTAGGGCACCCTGAACTTCAAAGGGCGCCTTAAGTTTCAAATTTTTGACAATTCAATGTTATAGGTTAACCAAGGTGAGCGAAACTAGAAAAGAGCCTTTTCCTTATTTGATAGTGATAATAGGTTTGGTAACATCACAAATTTCACTCACCCTCCTCAATGGCTCTCTTATTAGCAGGCGCCTACACGTTCATTATCCTTCTGAAAAAGCAAACTCCAAAGATTAAAAAAATAAAACGATGTGACATTCGACGAGAATGTACAAAAATGCAAAGCCGAAATTCGAAACTAAAATGTTACATCGGAGTGGGATGATTGACGGTTTTAACAAGTTAGAGGGCATAATCGTTCATTTTGACAAACGCGGAAAGGTTAATTTGAAGTTCTATGTTAATTTTTTAAGAATTCGTTCAAAAAGGAAGACAACGTCGAGATTTCGCACCAACTGAAACGGCAAAAACACAACAGTATTTTCAACGAGAACAACATAAAACTAGGACAGAGAAGAGTCAGAGGAGAAAAACGAACAATAAGAAGATTATCGTTACAACGCGAATCCCGAGAAAAAGGAAGGGTGTTGGGACGGCGTATCCAGCCTTCCTGAAGGAAATAAGGACGAAATAAGGCGAAAGAATATTTAAGGTTGTTTTCAGCAAAGTTTCTAATTTGTGAAGGTAGACCCTTCACGTTTTGTGAAATTTTTTTGATAGTAACTGTTGAATAAGGCAATTGTACGCTGTTTTAGACAAAAAGGGAGGGCCAAGGAACCCAGAATACCATAGTCGAATCGAAACTAAGCTAATTACAAGACCCTTCAACAGATGAGTAGAATAGCAAAATAAGAGGCTTAGCTTCAATCCGGAAGGGTCTAGGGACGGAAAATACACCTTTCCTAGTTAGTTCCTACAGCATAATAGCATCGGAGAACGTATCCGGGAGGGTCTCGGGTGAGATTTTTAAAAGTCTTGGAAAAGCTGTTTTTACAAACCCGGAGGGGTCCCAATTCGGAAAAGTCCTTTTTTTGCCAATCCAGAAGGGTCCAGTTTTGCTAATCCGAGAGGCTCCTGTTTTTGCCAATCCGAAAGGGTCCCATTTGTACCAATTCGGAAGGGTCCTATTTTTGCCAATCCGGAAGGGTTCCAATTTTGCCAATACGGAAGGGTCCCAAATTTGCCAATACGGAAGGGTCCTATTGTTGCCAATCTGGAAGGGTCCTGTTTTTGTCAAAACTTAAGTACACAAAAGAATAGTAATTAGTAAAAAATATGAAGTTATTGGGCGTCAGGCTAGATACCAGTGACTGCACTGGTAACTTGGCTTTTAAAAATATCAGAGTAAAACAAAACAAGTCTAAGCCCGGATATTCGCGACACCAAGTCTAGGTTGAATAAAAGTTTGTCACTGATTTGTGTGGATTAAAATCCAAATCGTTTTTTTTTTGGAAAAGTGATTGCCTTGAGAATTTAAGTAGGTCTAGCTCGGGCAATCCGAAGGCAGATAGGTAACGCAGGACTCGGTGGGTGCAATAGATGCCCACTTGAGAAAATTACTGCCTTCAAGTTTTGTCTGCTTAATGCGGCACCGAACAGGGAAAGTTCCTTCTTTAAAGACAAGTTCGACCATTGTATTGCGACTAACTACAGTACAAAACACATACTTTTTTCATTGAAAATGTTTTATTTTTCTTCATTTTGGGTTTAAACCAAAAATATCAGTTCTTGATTGGGTAATGAGTACACTATCTTTTATAAATATTGATATCATCAGACTGTGCTAACTTCATATCCTTACAACCAATAATCGATCATTGTGAATATTTTGTGTATACGCTGTACTGTGATAACATAAAAATATTAGTGGTCACTATTTGGGTGAAGATATTGGAATTTTTTGTGTTGTGTTATTTTTATCAGGAGTCAAACAATAAGGACACTAGCAATCGAATTGAGAGTATAGGTAAAAAAAGTGATAAATCAAAGATGAGTCTAGACAAGTCAGGGATCTCTAAGCTAAGTGATAGCCCTTGGAAAAATCATACCAGAGAAACAAAGAAAAGCTATGAACGACCCTTTCGTGGAAAAGATTGCGCGAACCCGGACCGACAAATTGAAGAAAATTTCTGGCGGAATGGTTGAAAGCAGGAGTCAAAAGTCCTCAGAAGGACAAAAGGTAATGTTAGAAGTTGAGGTCCATCCGGAACCTACCATGAGAGATAACGGGGACAGACATGGACCGGAAGGGAGAGGAAACAGAACTGACGAGTGAATCTACTTTGGTAGAATAAGGCCAAGATTTTGCCACTTCCACAGGGAATCTAGACCGAGAAGAGATGTCGGAACTGTCCGACATCTCTACTGAAAATATGGCGACCACAAAATCACCCACAGACAACATCATGATGCATGGCGTGACGGAGAAAGAGTGAAGAACACTTCGGGAAACTTCTTTCCATTTACCATGGGAACGGGTACAGGCGATGAAATAGAAGCCCAGGAAAAAGAGGAGGACAATGAAGAGCAAGACGAATTCGGATCTCAAGTCAGCCTCAATAGTTCGACTCAGGAGAATGCCGCATACACCGATAGAGAGACTGGCTCCATGGAACTATTTGGTGTAGTCAGAACAATAAGCAAGACCACAAACGGATCAGGACAGTCGGGAGACTTTGTGACCATGAAAAATTCGGAGATGCGAACTGGGAAGAACAGAAACACAGGACTATGTAACCCACCAGCGGATCCAGAAGGGGATCATGAAGAGACGTCGAGGCAGAGAATTAAGAGAACCAAGCTACCTGGAACCGATAGAGTGAGACCACCACTTGTGACGCCATTAGTGGAAAACGGAGCATCAATCGAAGAAGCCTTGACCAATATAGTGGGCAGCATAGGAGAAGAGAATGAACAGATGTCCTTAAGAATGAGTGAACTAGAAAGGACAGTCCACTTCGAGAGAGAAAACCTGCGGGAAGAGATCAACTGCAACAGACAAAAAGTTTGAAGGAGAGAACGGATGAACACTTGGCCGAGAACTTGTCGCGAAGGACGAGGGAAGCTGAGCAGAGAGAGTTACGGTTGAGAGATGAAATGGAGAAGTTGAGAATTCAACAAGAGCAGACTCGTGGAATCTTGACGCGAAGATAGACGCAATGATGGAGAGGCGAACTCAGGCTATCATGGATAGGTTGGATGGGGTACTAGGAAGCAGGAGTGGATCGAAGAATGGGGAACCAAACTCAGGAGAACCCGGCAGGGAGCCGAGAGTGAACATCAATGAACAACCCAATAGGAGAAGGACGTATGGATCCACTAGAGGAAGGGGCAGTTCATCCAGCTATGCCACAGGGGACAATAAGGAACGGGGCCCAAACATCACAGAAAGTTCGACTGGCAATAGACCGACCTCAAACGAACGACCGACGCAAGACACATATGCGTCTGGGAGATGTGATTCCAGGAACTGGAGTCATGCGAATCAAGGAAGAAGTCATTCCAGCTATTCGAACAGGAGGGAAAATCCAGAGCCTCTATCAGGGGGCATTGATGCTCAAGCGGGGCATTCAAGGGACGCGACATCAATGGCAACAGCCTTTGAACCTCTGAACACGTCCTTGGAAACATTCCTAACGAGGTTATCTAGAACCAAGGAACGCAGTGAAAAGTCCAGATGGGTTTTTAAGAAACCAAGATGCTATAAGGATGAGTATGATGGCTGTATTGATACCTGGATAGAGGTAATGAAACTGCATTTTGAAGAGGAGGACTTGACGGAAAGACGAGAATGCAGTGTTGTCACCAATAAACTGAAGGGACAGTCCTAAACTGCGTGATGGCCAAAAAGCAAGGCCAGCGGGACACTGCTGAGAAAATCTTTTTGAAATCTTGTCAAATCGTTTTGGCTCAGGGGTTCAAGGACACCAAGCATTGATGCGCTTATAGAAACGGAGGCAATGTGAAGACGAGACAATAGACAAGTTTCTAGACGATTTGGAGATGCTTAGAAGCCGTAGCCAACCAGATGAGTCGAACAGAAGGATGAACCTGGGAGTAGCCTCAAAATTCATCGATGGTGTGAAGAATAATTAGCTTCAAACGATGCTAGCGACACATTCCTCACCACTTTCAACCAATGCGCCAACACCAGAGGAGTTGAGACTCAAGTCAAAAGAATATCTTTTACTGAAGCCTCCAACGAGATCTGGATATTACAAAAACAATTACGGAAATTTTAACAATGGACCAGCAAACCAAGATAACAACTGGTTTAAACCAAGGGACGATATGGACAAGAGACGCTCTTGTGCAAATCGCAGTTCGACGGACCAACAGGGCTTGAAGGCAATAGGCTTTACCCTCCAGGATGAAGATGCGTCAGAGGTCAATCATGAAGATTTCATGAGAGGAGTAATTGCAAAATTCGGCTCAAGGTGTTTCTTTTGTAACTTGGAAGGTCAATTTAAATCGGATTGTCCACAATTTTGGGATGCTGTGGCAGACATCAAGCATCCAAAGCATGAGGAAGCGTTATCGGGTGTGAAAGCCAGCAAGGCTTGCCTGTTGAGTGGAGCGAAGGCACGCAGAAAGGAGAAACCGCAAGAGCTGGCATTAAAAAAGATGCAGGCAGTAACTGAAGAAATGCGTGAACCTGAACCAGTGACGGCGGCAGATGACTTCAAGATCGACTATAGGGCAGTCGTGTGAGTTGCTTTAAACAGAGTCCAGCAGGAGCTGGTGACGAAAGAGATCGAACAAAAGGTGAAGGTCGACTTAGAGAATGAGAAAACTCAGGAAAGGCTAAACGCCTTCGAGGCATCAGAAGTCGAAGAAACGAAAACACCAAGCAGTTTGTGCATGAAACTAAAGGTGATCTCTGGGCAGACGTTCGGCATAGTGCCACGAGGAAGCAGAATACAGTCAATAATTTCAGTTGCGGGACATCAGGTGATCAGAACCTAAGTGAACCGTCAGAGTTCACTATGATGCATTTAGATACATATGCAGATTATCAGAGATAGGTAGAGCCACACACTGAGTCGAGGGCTGTGCGAGCGTTGTTGACAACGGGTGGCACTCGAACAAAGAAACTCGACGGGCGCTACGTGGAAGTCTATGGACCGTATCAAGTGATGTTGAACGTTGACGGGATAAGTATCTACACTATGACCTACATCACAACAGATAGTGACCAAATGGCGCAGATCTATTTGGGTCAGGAAGAACTTAAGTCCGTAGAATTGGCCATGATGCCATAATGGAGCAAGATGCAGTACCCATAGGGTACGAGGCAGTTGTGACTGCACATCTGCTAGACACCAATGGGAAGAAAATTGAAGTAATAGGACTACTGGATACATGAGCAGTGGTAAGCGTGATGTCAATAGGGACTTGGGAAAGAATGGGCTTCACGATGGAAGATCTAAATCCAACGAACCTCAGATTGGCGGCCGCCAACCGTGGAGCAATCTACGTGGCCGGAAGGACACCAATAACGGTCCTTCACATGGGAGGACGCAAATTCTGGATGAGCTTCCTGTTGGTTGAGAACTTAGATGACTCAGACCAGTTCATCTTGGGCCGTGATTTTTTCCGGAATTTCGATGTGATGATTGACTTGAACAACGGCCTAATAAGGATTAGAAACCCGGACCGGAAGGATGTTAAGAAACCAATTAATAGAAAAATAACAGATGAAAACAAGGTACCGATTTTTTTAGATAGAAAGGTAAAGTTACAGCTGGGACAAGCTGTAATAGCAATTTTTAGGATGAGTTATTTAGGTTCATTAAGTGATAATAAACAAGTCTGTCTGGTACCCAACCCAAATAGTCAAAGCTCGGTGATTTTAGGCCGGAGTTTTTCAGTAACACGAAACGGGCTGTGTGTCAGTGTGTTGTTGAACACACTGGACACCACGGTTCCGATCCAGCGTGTAAAGAAATTTAGTTACGCTTTGCCGATGAAGACCGACTATGAGGAGACACAAAACTTGAAGAGATTTAACGTGAAAGACTGCCCGAATCATGCTGATAAAGATAAAACTTTAAAGAGAAATGATGAATTTAAATCTATTAAAAAACTGTTTTCAATGGACTCCGAAACGGATGACGGCTTGTCGAGCTGCTCAATCTTTCCGGAACGCTCCTCGCCATATGAACTAGAATCCGACAAACCGGTTTTGCCGGAGATAGAACACTTGAAAGGGAAAATAGGTGACGGAGATTTTGAATCAATAAGGGCGGTTTTGAATCGGAATGCAGACGTATTCTCAAAAATAAGGCGGACATTGGTTGTTGCAACTTCGTCGAACACGAAAAAGAATTCGAGGAATACACCAATTCTCAAAGAGAAGGCGCAAGGCGAATGACGCCTCATAAGTCGGAAGCGTGTCGAGCGGAAATTGAGAATTTGCTCTAAAACGACATAATAAAACCCTCGAAATTGCCTTGGGCTTGCGGGGTAGTCATGGCCAAGAAGCAGAGGGCAGCTTAGGTTCTGTTGGGACTTCTCTACCTGAACGCTGTGACAATGAAGATGCGTACCAGATACCGCGAAAAGACGAGGCCTCTCGAAACTTGGCGACGTCAAGTTCCTTACCACATTGGACTTGGGTTCTGCCTTCTGGTAGGTCCCTCTGCGGAAGAAGGACAGAGAAAAGACCGGATTCGCATGTGAATTGGGGTTGTACCAGAGGAAGAGGATGCCCTTTGGCTGGTGCAACGCCACAGCCCCTTTTCAAAGGCTTTGACCAGAGTGAAGAAGAAATACGGGAACCTTGTGATGTGTTACGTGGATGACGTGGTCATAAAAACACCCACCTTGGAAGATCACCTTGATCGGCTCGATGAGGTCTTTCGTTGCATGAAAAGGGCAGGCTTGAAATGCAAGCCATCGAGATGTGAAATCCTTAGGGATTCAATCAAGTATCTGGGAAGAATGGTGGACAGGCATGGCGTAAGGCCGGACCCGGAAGCAGTGGAGGCTGTGTTGACATGAAAGGTTGCCAGAACTGATACACAACTCATGAGCTTCCTAGGGTTTGCCAATTTTTACCGTGAGTTCATAAAACGATAGGCAGCCAAGGTGCAAAAACTGATGCGCAACAAAGGAAAGAAGTTCGAATGGAACGAAGAAGCTCAAGCTGCCTTCGAGAACATAAAGCGGGAACTGTGCGAAGCGCCAGTGCTAGGCATGCCTACAGAGAAGGGCATGTGTGTTCTTGACACAGATGCATCAGTAGTAGCCATCTCAGGAATACTACATCAGGAGGAGGAAAGGAACAGGAGAACAGTCTTACGTCCCATTGCATATGGCAGTGATGTGTTGAGTGACACTGAAATGAAAAATGGTGCACCAAAGGCAGAAAAAATTCCAGTGGTCACTTTCGTGGAGAAGTACCGCGCATACTTAGGGAGCGCTCCCTTCAAGTTACGCGTGGACAATAGAGCGTTTTCCTGGTTGAAGACGTACTCGATGGACCAGAGCTATATTGGTCGATGGGTAGTCAGATTAGATGGCTCACACCTGGTAATCGAGCACAGGATGCGTGACAAACACCAGAATGCTGACAGCCTCAGCAAGAAGACTGAATTTTATGAAAGAATTGAACAGAAGCAGGCCAATCAGGCGGGAATCAAGGAAGGGTTCTCGTTTTTGAATAAAGAAACTTACGAGGCGCTTCCCTTGACGAAATATTGGACAAGTCTGGACATCCGATTCCGGGACACCACGATTTACCGGTGGAAAAAGTAGCAGAACTGAAGATCTTATCAAAGAAGGACCCGGTGCCTTTGGATCTGTTGCTACGTTCAAACCTGGTCCAACAGGAACTCTCTCGTATGAACCTCTCGATGCTGGAAAAAACGGTGCAGGTCACTCTGCAAGTGATGTGGATGCTGGATGCATTGTTGGATAGAGAAAAGACTAGAGATGACCCCGAGTGGGCAGCAGCCATGGCATCGTTAACAGTCAGTGAGAAAATAACGATTAAGCCATCAAGACGTCAAAACAAGGTAAATGGAAGGGATTGTAGGACAATAGTTCAACAACTAGTATCCTCGAAACCCCGAAACGTCTTGACAAGTACATCAAACAAACGAAAAGAACAGGTGAAAGGGACGCAAAAAAACCGTCACCTTTGAGGATCAGGATCAGAATGGCGAAGAAGTTAAAAAAAACTTGGGCATGAAAGTTTGTCCGGGAGAAGGAAGTTGATGAGAACAGGCGAGTTGATCAACAACACACGGGACAAGGAAGTTTGTCCGGGCAGTCAGGTGTAGAGGGAAATGTTTAAGGTGAGGAACAAGACCTAGAGGATAATATTTTGTCCGGGGAGTTGAGATGGATGAGCAGAGCGCATAAAACTGATCCCGTGGAGGAAACGTGCTCCATGGCAGACTTTTCCATCGATGACAACTCAAGGAATTCAAGAATTGACACCTATTCAGACAGGAACTCGAGCGCGGGATCGGAATTGTCAGAGCTAGCGATCCACACGTTACTAGTGGAGACTCGAGCAAGAGACTTGGACAGAGAGATATATCAAGACCGTGATAGTGATCGCTACATGGTACCCATAGAAAGAGTCTTTGACAACGCAGCGGATGATCTAGAAACAATAGCGGCATCGAGACGATCGATGAAATTGTTGCCGCAGAAAGAAGTAGTCAGGACTGATCTTGAACCCTTCAGGCAAGAGACAGAGCCATTGGCGAAAATTTGATGCGTGAAGATGGAGGATGACACGCATCAGCTCAATGCAACAAATAGTCAATTGAGGGTCATGAAGACGTACTTGAAGGCAAGATACAGACTCTCAGACCTACTAAGGGCGTAAAGAAATGACCGCATGACCAGCAACTTGAAAAGCTGGATCAAAAATGGAGCGCCAGAGAAAGTTGACGTGGAGGAAGACAGTTACCGCAAAATGGAGCACCAGACAAAGTTGATGTGGGGGAAGACAGTTGCCGTTACTTTATGCAAAAAGAGCGAAGGTTATATCTGAACAAGGACGGGGTTGTGGCTTGTAAAAGAAGAGAAGAAGATATAGTCCTGTACAAATATAACGCGATAGTGTTGCCGCAACTCTATCAGGCAGAACTTGTATTCAGGTCGCATGATCAGATGGTACATCAGGGAATCGACAAAGCAAACCGGAGGATCCTGAAGCGTTTTTAGTGGCCTGGGATGAAGAAGGCATGCGAGAATTGGGTAACAGCATGTCTGTCATGCCAACAGTTCAACGATAAAGAAAATTGCAATTTCTCTTGCAGTCGATCGAGTCATCTGAATTCAACGAGGTGGTGCAGATAGACCACCAGAATTTATGTAAGACAGACAGTGGCTAAAATCAGGTCTTGGTCATGATAGAACACTTCACGAAAAATGCAGAGGCCGTACCCTGCATAACTGCCTCAGCAGAGGAGACGTGAGATTATCTAATCAATACGTGGATAGCGAGACCTGGTTGTCTGATGACGTTTCAATCGGATAGCGGAAAAATTTTTGAGGGAGAACTTACGAAAGACCTCATGAGATGCTCACAGGTGGCTCAAGCTCACACCACTACATACCATCCCCAGACAAATGGCTTAGACTAAAGTCAAAATCGGACGTTGGCGTCGATGCTGAGGGTATATTGTTCCAGGTACATGACCGATTGGGACAGATACTTTCCACAGGTAATGGGAGCTTACAACAGCACGCAGCACTCCAACACCGGAGTTAGTCCACACATGATGTTAACCGGACACGAGAAGTCTCTGCCCTTGACTTTCTTTTACTCAGAGTATGAGGGGAAGAAAACATCAACACAAGTCTCGTAAGCGATGTGATTAGACGTCAACAAGAACTAAACGACTTGTGTAGACGGAGCACTCAGCAGGCTCAGGCAAGGCAGAGGAAAAATTTCGATAGAAAAGCAGCTGGTGCAAAAGCTTACCAGGTAGGAGACTACGTATGGGTATTTCAAAACTTTATACCACCGAAAGGAACGAAAAAGCTCCTAAAGAAGTGGAGGGGACCCTTCATGATTACGGAAGTGAACCACGAGGGACGTTTTTACAGACTGAGTACCGGCCGAGCCGCTCACTACGAAAATATTAGGCCGCACAACCCATTTACGGAAGACTGTTGTATACCTGCAGACATGGAAGAAGGGGATTATCTGATGATGGACCCTGCCTGTGAGGTCAATGAGAAGAGCACCAGGGGAAAGAACAATTGGAATGAGGTGGTAGAGGAAATATCAAGTCCACCACTGAACCTGGATCCCAATGAAGTGATTGAAGCAGATGAAGAAACCTTACCCTACGTAGAAGAGGATTGGCAAGACCCCGAACAGGTGGAAGTCCCCAGGAATTTGGATACAGACTCAACAGAGTGACAGGACAAGATTCACGAAGAAATACAATCCTTAAGGAGATGACTTCGTAGTAGACAGAATGGATCTGAAGAGGATAGTGGAAAAATTGGTGGGTCTAGAAGAAGTAACCGTGTCACAAGACATCGACTCGAGGTAGAATTCGACGACGAGCAACAGCAAGGTTACGAACAAGACTTGACGAATCTGCGTGTTTTAGAATGCTGAACGAATCGACGTCGGACCCAAAGGAGATCAGTTTCACGATTCAAGATGTAGATGGTGAGAGCATGAAATACATAAAAACCGAAAGGGATGATCCTTCCTGGGCTGCCCAGGAAGGGCAATAACTCATTCCTTCATCAACCTCGATTTAATATCCGGTATGCGATCGACGGGGACACCGATGGATATTTTTATCCGGGGAGTGGGGGTAGGACTTACCCACACTGAAAAATTGTTAAAAAAATTAAAAATAACAGGAGAGACAGGTGATTTGGAAGCAGAAATAGGCGAAGACCCTAAGAAACCGGACACAGGGAGAGTAGTTGAGTCATATTTCAATTTGCCAAATGAGTACTCAAGTAGTATAATATTGACAGATAGCGATTTTATACTTACAAATAGAACATGTGCAATAGCGATCACAATGGACATGAGTTTTAGGACAGCGTTAGCAGCAGATTTTAAGAGAGAATATAAAAACATAGAATTCATTTGGAAGCAAAGACCAGGAATAGGAGGCGTAGCAGCCTTGCCTCCGGCGGCGTCGCAGATACCGGGAAAGTATTTATGCTTCTTGGTGACGAGGGCGACGGAGAAGCGGCACGTGGACCCGGTAAACTTGATCTTCTCCTTGACGGGACTGAGAGACTTCCTTGTGGAGAGGGAGGTAAAGGAATTCTGGCTTCCAGTATACGACACGAACAAAGGACGACTGCATCCACGGGAGCTATATGCACTGTGACACCTAAATATGCGATGCGAAAATTAGAGGACGATTCACTACACGTTTTAGTGTAAGACGATGCTGTGTATTATGTGTTATGTTGTTAAGACCCTGGGTACTATGGGGTTAGTGACTATGATCAATCGAATGACGATCTTAGGAATAGATCCAAAATTTGGACTGTCCATTCTTAGGTCGAATTCCAAAATTTTAGCAGTAAACTGATTTTAAATCATTTTAAGATCAAAATCTTTTTATCTGACTGTTTTAAATAAGTTTTAATGCAAAATTAGAGTAACGCTGACAAATATTTGTGACCTCTTTTCTAGATCCTGCACAAATCTTTTGTGTGTTATGTGTTATGTTATGTGTTGTGTTATGTGTTGTGTTATGTGTTATATTTTGTGTGTTATGTGTTATTGTTATGCACGAATATGCTGTGTGTTATGTGTTATGTTGTTAAGACCCTGGGTACTATGGGGTTAGTGACTATGATCAATCGAATGACGATCTTAGGAATAAATCCAAAATTTGGACTGTCCATTCTTAGGTCGAATTCCAAAATTTTAGCAGTAAACTGATTTTAATACATTTTAAGATCAAAATCGTTTTATCTGACTGTTTTAAATAAATTTTAATACAAAATTAGAGTAATGCTGACAAATATTTGTGACCTCTTTTCTAGATCCTGCACAAATGTTTTGTGTGTGATGTGTTATGTTATGTGTTGTGTTATGTGTTGTGTTATGTGTTATGTGTTGTGTTATATTTTGTGTGTTATGTGTTATGCACAAATAAGTTGTGTGTTAAGTGTTATGTTATTAAGACCCTGGGTAGTATGCGGTTAGTGACTATGAACAATCGAATAACGATCTTAGGAATAGATCCAAAATTTGGACGGTCCATTCTTAGGTCGAATTCCAAAATTTTAGCAGTAAACTGATTTTAATACATTTTAAGATCCAAATTTTTATCTGAATGTTTTAAATAAATTTTAATGCAAAATTAGAGTAATGCTGACAAATATTTGTGACCTCTTTTCTAGATCCTGCACAAATGTTTTGTGTGTGATGTGTTATGTTATGTGTTGTGTTATGTGTTGTGTTATGTGTTGTGTTATGTGTTATGTGTTGTGTTATATTTTGTGTGTTATGTGTTATTGTTATGCACGAATATGCTGTGTGTTATGTGTTATGTTGTTAAGACCCTGGGTACTATGGGGTTAGTGACTATGATCAATCGAATGAGGATCTTAGGAATAGATCCAAAATTTGGACTGTCCATTCTTAGGTCGAATTCCAAAATTTTAGCAGTAAACTGATTTTAATACATTTTAAGAACAAAATCTTTTAATCTGACTGTTTTAAATAAATGTTAATACAAAATTAGTGTGATGCTGACAAATTTTTGTGACCTCTTTTCTAGAACCTGATTGATTATTTAATCTTTCATCAGATTTCATTTGAACAAACTAATAATCAAACCGAATCTAACGAAATGGACAATTTCGGTTTGAATGAATTGATGGACCTAGCAGAGGTAGATGTAGGACCGATGATAGATGCGATCTATTTTCGGCTGATGGATCGAGACTTCGCTCTGGAGGACCCAGAGGTAGTCATGTTGCTGGTCGCCTCAATCAACATCTTAGGGCATTATAACCAGGAAGTTCCAGGACCTATCAACCAGGTGAGATGCCTCTGCCAACCAATCAATTGGTCTGAGAAATGGTCTGAGAAGAATGCATCAGGAGATGAACAGCGAGGCTGCCTCGTTTGGTTCACAACTGAGAGCAGCTGTACCACCAAAGAGGGCGAGAGTAGAAGAAGAAGTTCAGACGAACGAGACAATGCAAGATCTCAACGGAACGATGCAAGAACTGGAGAAGACCCTAAGAGAGCTAGATCAAGTGACTAAGACTATGCTCAGTGTAGAAGAAGACAGGGACATGTGGTAGAAACTGTTTGAAGATTGTACCAAGAAACAGGGTCAAGAAATAGAACGCTTGAGGCAAGAGTAAAAAGAGCTATCGGAACGACTGGCGTTGACGACGGCAGTAGTAAAAGTGATACCAGCAAGGATTGTTCCTCGTGGGCAATCACCAATGGAGCTCCTAACGCCTCGCCAACTAAGTCAGACGACGGAGGTGCGACTCCCTACTACGGCAGGAAGAGTGACTATCCCGGACCCAAGTGATACCCTAGGTGACCCAGTCGTGGAGCAGACAGTGCGGAAGTTGATAGAAACAGCTGGACGACTAGTCGTTAATAGGAATGCGCCAGGTTCTGGGGTGACCGCAACCTTTGGAAGAATAGACGGCACGGACAGAGTGGAACTCTCCCGAGAAGCGATAAAAAAACGGGAGTTGATAGTGTCACATTACCAGCAAAGATATCTGGAGCCCCTGAGAGGAAAATAAGGGAAATGCCGATGAAGAGTGTCCCGAGTGTTTGATGCGCAGAAGAACAACCAGGTGAAGAATAACTTCACAGGAATTCCGGAAGCGGATCCGCGTGCCTGTTTTTATTGATCGATTTGGAGTCCGGCGATAAACATGCAAGAGCACCGCTCGGGACATCTCATTTGATACTGGGTGACAGTTTGGTGAGAGTTCTCCAAAACCTGAAAACATCTTGGATCACCAGATTGAGGGCCTTTGGAGGTGCTACGATAGCACAGCTATATCTGATGGTGGAGCTAATGAACCCAGGAGGGATCCCCAACATAATGATCCTAATAGGGACAAACAATGTATCCAGAGGCTCAGATGAGGAGGAGGCACAATGGGAACCGATGATGGTGTGCCTATTCACTACTATCAGGCAGAAATTCCAGTGCGCGGTACTGACCGTCTGCACCGTACTGATGAGCACGAGAACGTTGACATCGACAGGAATTAGGCATAACGAAGGAGTCATCAGGTGGAACAACATACTGAGATATCTGGCGAGTCGGAATGCTGGACGGATGATCCTCATGGACATTGAACACGAGCTCAGAGCTATGGATCAGGCCAGACTAACCACCGATGGGATCCACTTTGATAGTATAGAAGGACAAGCCTGGATGAACCGAGTCTTCCAGGAGCGACTGGATGAAATGGAGGTCGAGCTCCTTGACAAAGGAGTGCTGAAGAAAGAAGAAACGACAAATGAGCCGGCACTCTCAACCTTCGTGCCCCCTTACCTAGAAAAACGTCTGGGAGCGGTCCCAGCCGTGACCTACAGGCCGCAAAGCTCTAGCAAAAAAGGGCTTAAAACGGGCAAAAAACGGACTTACAGAACCGATTGGGAGAAGCGCCAGCAAGAAGAACCATTCATCCAAGGCGAAGATTAGGATTTGTCAACCCGACTACGGAGACAACAAGTACATCGAGACCGGAAACGAGATTGAAGACTAGATCAGAGACTTCGAGTACCAGCCGAGAGGAACGACGACCAGGCAGAAGTTCTTTGATGTGGTCGAGACCCATACCTTCCCCCTGGCATGTCTATAAACAGGACCTGATGAAATTGAACCCTCAGACGGTAGGATTTGCAGCCGGTGCCAAATGAAGCTAAAGGGAAAGGGAGCGAGACTATCCGTCAACGGACTGTACTCAATCGCAGGTGTGGACTGGTTGATAGCAGCTAGCATTAACTTCAGCTCGACGACCTCCTTGAGATTCGCTGATTTAGAGGGACTGCTCTCAAACAACAAAATGGGTCCAGTAAATGCAAGACCTTTGCAAGACGTGAAACTGAATCATAGTGAAGAAAATCGAGAAGAAAGGCCCGGAAAATTCTTGACAACGATGGCACCAATAAGACAACATGTGAAAATGTTCAAGCAAATACGAGCACCACCATGTCATGTAAAAGAAAGAGCGTACCCGAAACAGGTGACTCAAGAAGGCGATGTTCAGAGATCTGGATGGACAAAGATGATTAGGAAGGACGAGACCATCTTTGCAGCGTATGATAAAGCAGACATGAGAAAGGTAAAGATTATGATAGTTGTCGACTTGGACCTAATGCAGTCGGTGTAAGTGGCAATCGTGGTACAACGACAGACGGAAATGAACCCAATTACAATCATATTTGCCGGCATAAACGAACATCTACACAGTAGGGGTTTCCTGAGCAGACTCAGAGAGCCTACAATGGTCAAAGACGCAGTATGGCCAGCGATAAAGGATACCATCGAATCGATAGGAGAAGTAATGGACACGCTGAAAGAAGATGCATTCCCCAAGATAACACCGAGAGCTGTGTTTGCACTGTCTCTGGGATATGCCAATCTCCCGGATGGACTGAAGATTGCATTTGCTCTGGGAAGGGAAATATGATGTGATCATATCTGCCCCGAACCGCGGAATACAGAGGGTGAACCTAAGACCACTTAGGCGGAATTACCGGCGGTGTCTTCTGACATCTCGAATGCGATGCGAAAATTAGAGGACGATTCACTACACGTTTTAGTGTAAGACGAAGTATTGGGGTTGGAACTGTCCAACGTCAGCCGAAAACTTAAACTGAGACCAGGAATTGACGACGACCATCGAGTAATAGTAGAGATGTCTAACGACTTATGGTTCCGAGGAATGGACACAAAAGAGGAAGGAGCCGGAGATAAACGCCATAAATTTTGATGATTACTTCCGTGATAGGATGGGAAAAATGAATAGAGGGCACATCGAGGTATTTCCGAAGCTCTGAAATCTAAGGCCCTACAATAAGACGAGAGGCGAAATTACAAGAATTCCTCGGCTGACGGCACCATATCACAAAATAAGAGAAGAAACGAAAGGCTGGGGAAACGAAAGGCTGGGAGATCCCTGAATTTCTTTTGATTAGAAGGATGTTGCTCGGAGCAGACTCCGTAGAACAAACCCCCAGGTTGAGAGCCTTCAAAACTAACGAAAGGAGGGTAGCCAAACTCTCCAAGATGATGGACCCGTGCTTTGTGGGCAGAAACGCTGCAGTGCTGCAGTATACGCAGTTTGCCTACACGGATGAAACAACGAGGGGACGGATGAATAACGCAGCAACTCCGAAGCCTGGACAATTTGACGAGGAATGTGCGAAACTGGATCTGGCGCCAATGGTCAAGAGAGGCAAGGCGGATTAGAAGAAGCCTCACTAATCTTGACGAGTGTAAAACCAGAGTTAATGGTGGGCGGAACATTAGAAACTAGAACCATGCTAGCACCCTTGGGCTGTGAAGAAGTCAAGGTAATGCACGGAGAGGAAGAAGATCGATTAGCTGGCAGACTAGTTGTACCGAAGTTTCCAGATGGAATAGGAGATGAAGAGCGAGGGCCCTCGCGTTCGGGAAAGAATCCAAGACGACACGATGGGCAGGGAGGAAGCCGTCGATCGGATGAGCCTATGCAACAGGATCCCAATCAGGCTGAGAAAGAGGACGACAAGGCTTCGACAGGCGGGATGTCCAGCCTGAACATCAACTTCCTCAGCGACTTTGAAAACGGCACAGACACGTTAGAAGGAACGACTGAGCCAGCCGACGAAGGAATTCCACGCTGAAACCTCCGTTGGCCTTCATGGAAATGAACCGGAATTTGCCGGAGAACAGCTCTCCGAGCAATTCCAAAAATGTCGAAAAGAAACTCCTAATGGAATCACCGAGGAGAAGAAGAATAGAAGGCACTGCCAGGGTACTTTTCTTGGGAACGTTGCTCAAAGAAGAGTGGGAAGTTCATCATAGAGACCACGAGAACAGGACTGGATGCAATATGGACAGAGTTGCCTTCATGGAAGAGGTCTGGACAGTAGTTCAGAGCTACGTGACCCAGTCTATACTGAAAAAAGGACTCAACAGACCACTAACGCGGGAATTCGTTGACAAACTCGATGAGTGTGAAGAGAGATTGAGCGAGTTATTGATCGACCCGGTCACTGACGAAAGTGAGGCAAATTTTCCTATAAAAACGACGCCGCAAGAATGCAAAGAAGAAGTAGTCTATCTGTCGAGAACCCGAAAGGGAACGATGCGGTCAAAGATGGTGATTGACAAGTTTAATGATATGAAAATAAAACTTGGCATCAAAGTTGCCTTGAGTAGAGCTGGCAAAAAAACTGGATTCTGAAATCTCGATAAAAGTTGTCAACTCGGCCAAGAGAAAACGCGTCGAAGAAGCCATGGACATGGGACAGGGTGATGACCAATTGCCTGGCACTGACAGAATGCTGACTGACGTAGCGATGATGCCAACCATTCTCAAGGCAGGATTAAAATCAGCCAATTACAAAACCAAGAGAAGTGACCGCACTATGACTGGAGCATCGTTAGAAATGGAAGTACTCAGCCAATGTGGAGAGAGTACCCTACAGAATTTCATACCGTCTTCCATGAACCATGGAAAGGGAAGCGTCGTAGGACAGCTAGTCCCAGTGGAATATAACCTTCCAACAGTTTCGTAAACTGTATCGATTGATGATCCTGCTGGTGGATACATGGAGATGATGGAATACAAAAACTCGGCTAGAGGACACTTAATTGCTCTGGAAAACAAAAGCGCTATGGAAAGTTATTTACAGACAACGATGCAAGGCACAACCCTGAAGCAGAAGGCATACGGAACTCTGGTATCTTCTGAGATGCACGCGGAAACGATAGAGCAGATGGTGAGCCTAATGTGGAGAGCAATAGTGTTACGGTACTTTGAAGAAGAAATGAGAACCACCCCGAAGATACACGCTCTGATAGCGAAACCCTATGTGAGAACAGAGTTACAACTGAGGTCCACTTGGTGCATGACTGGACTGACACGGGGGAAATATGATTCGGAAGAAAGAAAACGATCGAAGGGAGAGAAGGTGTTCTTAATGACGAGTATGAGAGATCTAATAACTCAAGAAGGACCGGTAGTAGCGTGTGCCAAGCGGAGAGACGCTCTGTTTCATTCGATTCATGATTGAACAAATATCAGCGCTGGCGTTGAAGACTTGAGTCAATATGCTAAGAGAAGGCGATGAACGAGCGAAAGCTTTGCTCTTACAAGCACTTTTGGACATTAAGCGTAAGCCGAGGCGAGTGAACATGAAGGAGCCAGTGGAGCTGAAACCGATGAAGAATATTGATGAGATAAGGAGATTCTCTAACAAGAAGATGAGGCTCACAAAAGATTTTGTGGGAGCACTGCCGAATACCAGTGATAACTGTGGACCAATCAGGAAGAAATCGTACAGTTACGTATCTGGAATCGTATGGATGGTGTACAACCCTTTCATAAATGAAGAAGTACGCGATTGCTTCTTCGATTACGAGCAAGCGGTGTTGCTAAGATTCTGGACGTCAAGAATTGCAACGATAAGAAGCGCTGCTAACCAGCAGACTAAGCTGGGACTTGTGTTGGAAGAAAACGTGACTGCACCTTCAGTGCCGAAATCTGACAACCGAGTGGAATTTGGATTAGGGTTTTCGGACGAACTGCTAAGAACGAGTCTAATGGTGGTGTGGGAACAAATGAAACTATCATGGTGTCCGAGTCCTAACGCCGACTCGATATTGCGTGCAACACAGGACGAGCAGAGGGAATTGATTTCAGACTGTAACTCGCGTGACCTAAATATCATTTACAATTTAATGACGACAGCCTCTAAGAGCAACGGAGAAGACAAAGTAGAGTTGCCTGGCTGGGGACCAGAGGACTGGGTTAATTCTGGTAGCTGTCTGGTGGAAGTCTGTGGACAGGAGGGTTACATCTGCGGAGGTCTGGATTGCCTAATGACTCTGAAGAAACAACACCAGCAATTAACGGCATTGTTTGGGAGCATTGTGATGAAAGCGAAAACGGAAACAAAATCGATTGCAGATTGCAATGGAGGAACCGAGGTGAATCTAGTGACTGCACTAGGATTCTACAGCATGTTTGGTTCTTTAGAGTCACTATTGAATCTAGAACAAAAGCATGGGATGGTCACGACCATCAGTGTAGAAGTGTTTCCGGGAGTTTCGCAAACCGAGCAAAAGTATATTGGAAAGTGGAGAGAAGCGATCGTAGACCGACGGGAGCGCGATATTTAGTGGGATTGATTTTAGCGCCAATCTGTAAAAGCAGATAACCAGTGAATTTTGTAGCAGTGGATGTGAAAAGTACAAGGACGATCGTGGATCAAGCCTTTTTAGGCCGAAATGCGTAAGACAAGCAAAAATGTCCGAAAAATTTTACGAGTTATTGTGCAAATTGTTCTCAGCAGTTCCACAGAGAACCAAAGAAGAATTAGAATCGATATTGGGAAAAAACTTCATATGATACGCCAGTGGAATTTTCAGTGACTTTGAAAGACAGAAGCAGAAAGGGTCAACAGTTACAGATTACAATGCAGTAGATGAGAATGATGAAGTCTACCAAGTGATGATGGAAGTGGAACCACTACTGGAAGCGTCGGGAAAGCGTAATTGGGCGAGCATCATGTTGACATATGATGAGTTCCCCTGCCATTGCTTGCTACAAACATGGTGGTATCCCGGGCGTAGTAATCTGGTGTTGATCTGGGACTGTGGAGAGCTGCTCTCCATGGGTTTACCAGATTCATCGCAGCCCATAACGGTAGTGATAGTGGGAGTTATGATGGCGATAGGATGGCTGGAAGCTCATGTGAAAGAAAACAATGGCCAAAAACGCCTACGAAATAGCAATTGCAGCAATTGGATTGTCTAAAAGATTTCGATCTTTTTGAGACAATGTGCAAAATCCCGAACATTCCGATGGAAGAAAAAAAGATATGGGCCAGAAGGCAACTTATGCCATGGTTTAGAGCCAACAAGATGCATGGTTGTACGAATATGCCAAGAAGCATATGTCTAAACACAGCAGGGTGTACAGTGCGTATCAGCTGGAATTGGGGCAGGAGCCTTCAAGCGAGCTTTTGTAAGTCGTCGGAATGCAGTATCCACCGCAGTAAAGAGGACGTCCAGGACAAGTGACTGTGACGGGAGAGAAAGAAAAGAAATGTTGAAGGAAGACTTGGAGAGAAACGTGACGTTGTGCCTCCACAACAGCTTCTGCCGAAACAAGGAAAATAACGTTGATCCTCTGCCTTGTTGCAAACAAAGAGTAAAAGAGCAGAAGGGATGGAGGACTGTCTCCAGCAGTGTCAGAATAGCTACTGACGTATTGCAAGACACTGAGTCTGAAAATGCGGAGTCAAAGACGCAGGAGAAGGAGTTGGAACATTGACAAGTAGCCGAATAAAAAGACGCAAAAAGAAGAAAAGTTAGAAGAATTGAGAAGTTTTAGAACTTCTTAACGACAAAAAACAAAGAGTGAACAAAGAGACAAACAAAAAAAGCAGCCAAGGAGAAGATGTCAAAGCTCAGAATTATTTGTGTGAGAAAAACTCAAATGAGAAACAAAGCAACTAAGTTTGCAATTGAAACTGAAGAGAAAACATTTAATTGAATTTTGAAGATTAAAGAAATTGTTGCATATATAAATTTGCACTGTGATTTTAGTTAGTGGCGCTAAAAGAATGTGTCTCAGGCTAGAATCCAGAAATGAAATGAAACTAAAGGAACTGAATGAAAAAATGAAAACAACGCCAGTCGCTCACCAACTATGCAGGAGAAAGGTACAACTGTATGCTTCCTTTAAAAACATCGGGGCCGATAGCTTGAATGAACTACTTGAAGGTGCTAAAGTTTGGCAAAAAGATTGGGTTAGGCAGTTCAGGGCTGATCTTGACAGCCATCGGCTCAAGACCAAGTGCGACCAGGATAATTGGTTACATAATCCGACAACCAAACTTAAGTTCACAGACGGTGGGGATTTTAAAGCAAATGCTATCGGCAAGAGGTCGCAAACAGTTCAATGTGCTATTGAAAAAAGTGGTAGAAGGTTTCATAGCAAAAAAGAGATGTACAGGCATCTCAGAGACAATCATTCACCCTCGGTGCAGACCTCCGCTAGTAGTGAAAGTGAAGTTGAAACCAAATGAAATGAAAGAACTGTAACTAAAGGAACTGATGGAATTGTAACTAGAGGAATTGAAAGAACTGCAGAGATCCCCCAGCAGCCCAGCAACGGGGGGTCCAAAAGGGTAAATTCGACTGCCCTCTGTCCGACTGTAACAAGACTTATGTCTATGTCACCGGTTGGACAAAGCACATGCAAAACTGTCACCCGCATGTGAAACTGATCAGCGCATCAGAATTGACAATCTCAGCACCGCAACTGAGTCGGCAACCCTTCGCATCAAACCAAGACACTAGCACAGGTGATGAGGTGCTAAAGTGTCCGTTCTGCTCCTACTGGTGCTCGGTTAGAAAGTCAATGATCAATCACTGTTATGTGAAGCACCGATACTCCTGGGTCAAAGCAAGGCCAATGTCCAAGCCGCCAAGTCATGTTGGCGTTGTCCCGGTGCGTACAATCAATAGGCAAAATTGTGCAGATTGTAGCGTCATGACCACCACTGCTACCTCGGAAAGGTAGAACGGGTTCCCGGTGGTGACTTTCATTTCGTTTGAATCAGTTCTAATGATTTGATAAAGTCAGAACCATTGCCCCTGGCCTTGACCAGCTGGGGTGCAGATGGGAGGAACTTATTACTGACGTGTTGCAAGACACTGAGACTGAAAATGCGGAGTCAAAGTCGCAGGAGGGGGAGTTGGAACAGTGACAAGTAGCCGAATTAAAAGACGCAAAAAGAAGAAAAGTTAGAAGAATTGAGAAATTTTAGATTTTCTATAAGACAAAAACAAAGAGTGAACAAAGAAAAAAACAAAAAAGCAACCAAGGAGAAGATGTCAAAGCTCAGATCTGTTTGTGTGAGAAAAACTCAAATGAGAAACAAAGCAACTAAGTTTGCAATTGAAACTGAAGGGAAAACTTTTAGTTGAATTTTGAAGATTAAAGAAATTGTTGCATGTATAAATTTGCATTGTGATTTTAGTTAGTGGCTTTAGAGACACTCACTATTTATTTAGAGAGACTTGATTGGAGAGGAGAGTACATTAAATATTCCAGCCTGCATGATTGTTTTTAATCAACTAAGATGACTGATCATTTTGTGGTGACATGAAAGGCTTGGGTAATCTCTTGAACAGGGAGATTATATCATTGTTCCTTCTAACAACCGAGTTCCTTTATTTTAAAATATAGAGGACCAATAACAACTATTTTTCCGAAAGGAAGAAGCATAGCAGGATAATTTTAGTTTGTTGGTTGGCAGGACCGTCCTGCGTCCCAACACTTTTTTAACCTTGGAGAAAAAGTTTTAAATCGGGACATAGACGTTGAAAGTCAAAAAAAAGAAATGTTTTATTTTGAGTCATATCCTCGAAAGTGCAGATTAGTGAAGGAATATGGAAGGCTATAATAGTATAGTATGATGCCATTTGTATTTTGCAGTGAGTCGATATGATGTGGATAAAAGTACTTTTTGCATTTTTTAAGTTCTGTTCGATGGCACTGTACCATTTTAATGAAGACTACGAGACTCATTGAGGACATTGACCCTGCTGTCCGGAGAGTATTTGACATTCGACCACAATGAACGAAAATGCCAAGCCGAAAATCAAAATTTTATTGTGATATCGGAGTGGACCAGAAACAATAGTATTATAATTAAGTTAATTACTATTGTTTTTCTGAACAAAAACAATAGTAATATTATAAAGAAGTAGTAGCCCCTGTTTTTAGGAGTGACCTCGTGGTCTGGGGATAATGAGACCCAGCCATGAGCTCACTATTTTTGCATATAATTAAGTTAATTAGAGCGTTCTGATCGAAGCCGGAAACAGTAACGTTGTTTTGTCGACCCGATGTTAGTAAGACCACCAAAAGAACTGGCTTTGGCAGAGACGGTGAAAAGCATTCAGAGCTGTGTTTAGACGCTAGCCAGTCGTTTTAGAACCTAGCTTTTTTCCGTCGATATGTACTTCCGGGCGAATGTTACATGTAACCTCGGTTACTATGATACTTTTGACCTAATAATTTTTATTTTCTCAGCGGGAAAACTGAAATAATCAGTGTGACAACTTCACTAAACGCAGTTTTCTTTCTGTTTTTATCACGCGTTTTAAATTACAAGTTTTCGCTTAGTTTTTTCGACTAGTATAAAGAACCAGTCTAATTTGCTTCTTTCAAAATTAGAAGCTATAACCAGTAACTTGTTAAATTTTTGTTTTCAGATACTTGAAAATGGAGCTTAGTGGACCAATTTTTGCTCTCATAATGGGTATTATTATCGCACTCATTGTTTTGGGCATTGTAATAAATTATGTATATATTTTGTTCGTCGAAAATCCAAGAAGGGAAGGGCATTCGAAAACCTTCATGGAAAAAGTTGCTATCAACTGGAGAGATTTCAAAAGATTCATATGGGATATCAAAAAGGGGGAAATTTTTGGGCGGACGCCTTTAAGCTGGTTTCTCATCATAGTTTACTTAGCTTTCTTGTACACAATCGTATTCGGACTTTTCGCTCTGCTGTTGTGGTTAAGACTGCGATATCTGCCTGACTTGAAAGATGGTCCTTACAGAACGGATTATCTTACTTTTGATGGACCAGGTATTATTTTGAATGAAATACTGAATTTTAGTAAAGTGAATAGGTATTGTGACGAGAGAATTATCCTTTCTATATTTATATTTTACATGAAAGTAGGAAAGCGCAATGGACGCAATGTTTAATTGAAGCCTTTCAAGTTGTTTTATGGACCAAATCGGTTCGCAAAAAGTTACAAAAAGTGACTTGAAAGATGGTCCTTACAGAACGGATTATCTTAAATTTGATGCGCCAGGATTTATTTTGAATGAAATACTGATTTTTAGTAAGGTGAATACATATTATGACAAGAGAATTTCCTTTTTAATCTTCTTATATATTAAATTAAAGTCAGAATGCGCTATGGACGCAATATTTACCTGAAAGCAATGTTTTATCTTTGTCGAATGCAACGTTTTAAAAATTTTGCAGGCTTAACGTTTAAGAGAAGTCGAAGAATATTATAGAACTTTCAAATTTTCTTATGTTTGGCAAAATTTCAATTTTTTCGGACAATATGAAATCAATTCATTTTCAAGGCTAGACTCAGTATTTCTCCATTTTTTCCGAAATTTTGCTTTTCCAAATTGATTTTCTGAAACGAGCTAACGAAAAACAGCACCCTTCTTGCTAGAAAAACTAGCTTTTTGCAACCCATTTGCGCTATGGAAAATCTTGCTTAGAAAATTAATACCCTTTTCACCAATCGATTTGCTCTGAGAAAACTTGAAGTAATTCAAAGTTTCATGGCCTCAATAGCTTGCTTAGAAAAAATGAAACTTCTCGTCAGCCGAATTGCTTTACAAACAACTTGACGTATTTCCAAGTCTCAGCGCATGAATAGCGTGCTCTGAAAAACTTTGAAAATAGTTTTTCTAACTATTTCATAGACGGAATCGTTTTGCGAAAAGCTTAAGGTTTTAAAGCAAACTTTTCGCAAACCTATTCCAAGCAAACTTTTTGCAAACCGATGTGCTTTTTGAATTAACTTAAAATTTTTCAAAGTTTCAGAGCCTGAATAGCATGGTTAGAAAACCTTAAGCTTTTCGCAAAATGATTTGGTCTATGAAATAGTTCAAAAAATATTCTTGAAAAATTTCATTGCCTCAATAGCTTGCTTAGAAAAACTGAAACTTATCGCCCCTCGAATTGCTCTATGAAACAATTTGACATATTACGTAGACAACTTGACGGTCTATGAAGGTTCTTTAGCTTGAATAGCTTGCTAACAAAAACTTTAACTTTTCGCAAACCGATTCGGTTTTTGAAATAACTTGGAAATATTCGAAAGTTTCACTGCTTGGATAGCTGGCTTAAAAAAACATCAACTTGAATTTTTTTAAAGCTGTTTGCGAACTTGAGAGAAAAGAAAGGCGAAATGCTTTCTGACTTGAAGTTTCTTAGCTGGAGTAGCTTGCTTAGAAAATCATGAACTTATCGTCTTCAGATTTGGTCTATGAAATGAAATATTTGAAGTTTCATCACTCGAATGGCTTCAGTAGAAATAATTTTTAAAATTGACATCGGATTAGCTACTTGGAATACTTCAAAGTTTCATAACTAATCGTATGCTTGGAAAAACTTTTTTTTGTCATACGATTCGCTTTATGAAGTAATCGTAGAAAAATTTTTATCCAATGATTAGCTTGCTTGAAAACTAACAGAAACTGGTCCGCTCCATGATATGACTTTGAACTGGTTAAAAATTTCATAGCTAGAATAGCTTGCCAAGAAACTCTTGAATTTATCGCAAACTGATTCGGTCTATGAAATAAGTTGAAATATTTGAAGCTTCATCGCTTAAATGGCTTCAAAAGAAAAAATTTAATATTTTGTCATCTTATTCGTTGAATAGAGTAACTTAGATTATCTCAAAGTTTGATATTTGGAGTATCTTGCTTTTGTCTGCGCCCTCCGATTTGATTCATGAAATAGCTTGAATTGTTTAAAAGTATCACGGATTGAATATCTTGCTCTGAACAACATAAACTTTTCGCGTGCTGATTAATCATTTGGAGACCGTCTTGCTAATCTTATATATTACATGAAAGTCGGAATGCGCTATGGACGCAATGCTTAACTGAACGCAATGTTTTACCTTTGTCGAATGCAACGTTTAAAATATTCCATAGACTTAACTTTTAAGAGAAGGCCAAGAATATTCTAGAGATATCAAACTTTCTTAAGTCTGGATTATTCAAGATTTATTTTTGACAAAAAGACAAATTCTTCATACAAAGATGCACTCAATTCATTTTCAAGGCTAGACAGTTCCTGTCTTTTTTCCGAAATTTTGACTTCTCAGATTAATTTCATTCTGAAACGAACCAACTAAAAACAGCAACCTCCTTGCTAGAAAAACTAGCTTTTTGCATACCAATTTGCGCTATGAAATATTTGAAGTATTTCAAGGTTTCATTACCTCGATAACTTGCCTAGAAAAATTGAAGTTTCTTGCCATTCGATTTGCTCTATGAAACAAATTGACATTTTTCAAAATTTCATCACATTTCATGACATTCTAAGGTATTTCAAAGTCTGAGTCGTTTTGTGAAAACTTATGTTTTTTTTTGTGAATTACTCTACGAAAACAAACTTGAAATAACTCAAAGTTTCATCGCATAAAATAGCGTTCTAAGAAAAAGAAATTGAAATATTTCAAGCTATTTCACAGACCGAGTCCTTTTGAAAAAAGCTTAAGGTTTGAAACAAAATTTTCGCTAACTTTTTGTAAGCAACTTTGTCGCAAACCGATTTGCCCTGGAAATGACTTGAATTTTTTCAAATTTTCAAAGCTTTAAAAAGCTTGCTTAGAAAAAATTGAGATTTAGCAAAACGATTCGGTGTATGAAATAGTTTTGAAGTGTTTCAAATTTCATGGCCTGCTTGGAAAGTTATTTGCAAAGCGATTCGGTCTTAGATTCGGAGTAACTTGGAGTTCTTTGCAAAGCGATTCCGGAGTAACTTGGAATTTTTCATTATTTTATAGCTCGAATAGCTCGCTTAGAAAAACATAAGTTTTTCGCAAAATTATTTGTCTTTAAAATCATCTGGAAATATTTCGAAGTTTCACAGTGTAAATGGCTTGCCCAGATAATCTTCAAATTTTTGCGACCGATTGAACCTATAACATAACTTATAAAAAATAACTTATAAAATATTGCATAGCTTCAATAGCTTGCTTAAAAAACTGAATGTTTGTGCGAGCTGGTTTGGTTCACTTCATGAAACTTTAATTAGATGAACTTAAACTTTTCGCGAATCGATTCGGTTTATAAAATAACTTGAATAGCTCAAAGTTTCATAGCTGGAATAGCTAGCTCAGAAAGTCCAGTACTTATCGCAAATTGATCCGGTCGATGAAATAACTTGAAATATTTTGAAGTTTCTTCGCTTGAAAGGTTTCAATAGAAATAATGAAACTTTTTTGTCATCTGATTCGCTACGTGAAATAATTTAGAGTATCTCATTTGATTCATGGAATAATTTAAATTTTCATAACTTGAATAGCTTGATCAAAAAAGCTAACTTTTTGCGAGCTGATTAATTATTTGAGACAGGCTTGCTAGTATAATTAATCGCTGCGAAAAGCAATGTTGATGAAACATTGATTTTTTTTAGGTATAAGCGTTGTACCCTATGGGCGTAAAAAGGAATACGTATTCCAATACAACAGACGCCAACCAGGCACCTTCAGATACTTTCTCGACAGAAGAACACAGTTTTTGCTTGGTAAGTTGTCTCATCGAGTCATGTAATATAAAGATCTTATTATCATGTACTTTAAGTTAAGAAATCTGCTATTTCTTCTCAAATGTGACAATAACAGTTTATTAAACTCAGCGAAAACATCAACCAGTTCAAAGCAAATCTGGACAGAATTTGGAAGAAAACTGGAATCCATTTCTGAAACTTAAGAGGTGATCAGCAGAGGCAATACGCCTATTGATCACTATATGAACTGAACTGAAAAGATGTGCAATATGTTTTAAGTTTTGCTGCACCTCTGATTTATATTCACATGGAAATCGATCTTATGGTGTTTACGAGGAATTCAAAATTAGCTGTAACTCTGTTCAATCAAATGCCTTAGATTATATCACAGTCGATGGCGAGGACCAGACGGCACTTTTCTTGGAGTGTAGAGCTGGCACCATCATGGACCAGAGACAATGTGGTCAGGTGCCAGAGGATGACCGGGCCTTCTATTACTTCGAAGCTGCAGACTTGTTAAATTCGAATGGAACCAGGGCCTACAACTTGTATAATTTAGGAGACTGCTGGGTTGAAGATGGCTTTGAAAGAGCAGAACCCTGCTTCCTTATGACTGTGAACAAGGTATTTCATTTCTTTTAAAGTATAAAAGGTTCGATTTAAAATAGCAGTGCCCTTAATATAAAACTCGGTGCAGTTGTCGAAGATTATTTCAACAAGAGCCAGCTTTGTCTTTTGAACAATTGTGCGTCATTTCCTTTTTCTTAACAGTGCCAAGAAATTCTTTGCAGAAACATATATTGAGTTGAACTGCAATGTTGTCGATTGTTAGGAAGCATGTGTTTAATATAGGTTTGGGACTGGAAGCCTTCTAAGCTTCGAGTGAACAGTAGGAAGGACGAACGCTGGATCGGAGAGCTGGACCAGTACGATAGCCGGTTTTTGCCCATAATCTGCCAGGGAGTGGTTAGTCATTTTCAATGTTTATGCGCCTTCAGAAAATTGCTAATATGGATCATTCTTGCAATCAGCAAGGTTCTTGCAAGCAAATGAAACTTTTTTCTACGCTAGAAACTTTCTTCGAGGAATATTGGAAATTATAGTTATGGTTGTTTCGCCAAGCTGGACTTTTTTTTAGCTTCGTAGATCTACATTTGCAGTTGGACAAAAAGAACATTCCGACCTCTAGCAAAAAATTAACATGGATGGCTTGTCGATTCGAAGTTGCATTCTTTTTTTTAGAATTCCTAGCGGAATAGAAACATTTATATTGAACCAGTCTTCTCAAGTTGGGTTAATTTTGTTCAAAAGTACCAATCATTATACTTGCGATCAGCAAGCATTACCAAACCGTAATATACACTTTTTTCGGGTTAAAACTTTAACAGAATCACTCGTATCATGTTGCACGGTGAGTTTAAATTTAAATGCGTTCCCGGCCAACTTAACGTGGAGGTAACGAAGATGCGTGGGACAATAAGGTCCTGGGTTCGAATCTGACCAGGGCCTGTTTTTTTTTTCAAACAAAATATTCTGTTTCAAATGAATTGTCGGCCAATTATTTGTCAGCATATCTGTTGTTTGCTTAGTTGTCATATCTGAGACTTTTACTTGCCTTTATTTCGTGTTTCCTTTGTTTTTTTTTGTTTCGTCCCAAATCATTTCGGCATAATTTATTTTGGCTTAATGACCTAATTTTGGGTAGTTTCAAGGGAAACACAATTTTAACATTTCCCTCCGCCTTTTTCAAGCTGCTTGTATGTTTACCAATCCGCTTGTTGAAATATTTTGTATTTTTTGTGATGGAAAGTTAATTCTAAAAATTACTGGCAACATTTTAATAAAACATGAACGATTTCTAGTTTGGAAAGTGGAATTTAATTTTTAGATTTGCAGCAGAATATTAACTTTACTTATTGATCCAGTTTTCTCAAGTTGGTTCAGTTTTATCAAAAGACCAATCATAAATTGTTTCAGAAATTCAAAGAGCTTAAAGGGCGTCTATATTTTTCTTTGAAATTCGAAAGTTGAGATTTTTTCAGGAAAATCAGTGTTTTTTTATACGTTTACTTAGGTTCATTACTCTTTTTCTAATCTTCGATTGGCTATGTTTTACTATGTTGGTTAGAGTTTTTGGTCTGTTTTTAAAAAATTTTGTGTCCCGAGTTATAAATTCCTTGGCCATTCTGTTTAAATTGATGTGTTCTCAATCTAGCTTGTTTGCAAGATCTCGTTTTACTTTGTGATCGAGTAATGTAAGGCATTGCTTCAGGGTTGTTCAATGCGGTTTGTGTAATGTAGCAATGTCAGATATAAGTAGTCCTACATTTGATCATTGGTTCTTCATTCATATTTTATGCATATTTATGCCGTTCCAAGAAATGGTTGCCACCAAATTAAATGCACTGGCTAGGCATACTTTAGTATTGGTTGTGTTAATAATAGAGACAAGAGGACAGAGACGACATTGCAGCTATTACCATCTACCCCAGAAGGGGGTTCGACATCGCCTACTTCCCGTGGAGGGACCAGAAGAACTACAGACCCCCCATAGTGGCAGTTCAGGTCAAAGTGGCCCCCTCTGGCATCAACAAGAACATCAGGGTGGAATGTGTCCTACTGGCTGAGTATGTCATTTTCAGTATGCCGAGTTCCTTAGCAATTATCTAGGGTTTTGCCACTAGTTTTTTTTCCGATTAACAACTTTCTTCAACATGCAGGGGCAGATCTAGGATTTTTTCGAGGGGGAGCGGAGTCGACTTTTTGTCGACTTTTTCCTTTTTAGGTCGACCAAATTGATTTTCCAAGCTCTCCCAAAGCACTAAAAAGACCCTGTTTTGTGCCAAATTTCTGCGCCACAGGCAAAATTTTGAAAAAAAAACAGTCCAAAACGAGCGTTTTAAGGCATTTTCTGGAAAATTTTGACCAAAAAATTGCGTTTTTTTTCAGCGCGCGCTCTCCCTCAAATTAAGTATGCATTGGCGCCCAAGGCGCCTTTAGAAAGTTTCTAGGGTCTGTCATCAAAAATGGATATCTCAAAATAGTACAAAGGTTAATCTGCCCCTGATGTCATGTTTTTGCTGCTACAGTCACGGGACATAAAAGGCGCAAATTTTAGATTTCAACGGGCAAATGAACGAATTGTTTCTTCACGTTTTTGTCGTTTTGTCTGCAATCATTTTGGGTTGAAATGTTGACTAATACGAGATGAAAATCTTTGAAAGGGGTTTTCCGGCTCGAAATATGAGATATTCTTGCTGTGGAAACATCCTTGTAAACTACACGAGAAATTCAATTTTATGGGCTCAAATTGGTTCTTAGGGAAGCTGATAAGCTCGACTTACATTTTATCCCGCGAAAAATCGGCAGACAGAAAAACTGAAAGAGTTACTCTGTCTGGCGTCAAAGAAGTAATTTCGCGCGAAACACCTGTAACCAGTTTTGATATACTGGTTATTTTTCATCTTCAAAACGAGGTTACTCAAAATTTGACCAGGCTGACTCCTTCCAAATAGTTTCATGTAGCATATGACAAAATTTAAACTCTATATATTAGATAGTCGCTGAGAAAACGACAGAAGAAAAAAATGGTTCGAAGCAACTACTTCGGTGGAATCCCTCATACGAGAAGGACCGAATGCGCAAAAAGAAAAATCAACCAATCAGATTTCAGTAATTTAAAATTTGGAAAGAAAGTAAACATTTTAGGGAATGAGTTTTGATATTGTCCGAATATGAAAAGGCAGAAAATGCAAAACTTTCAAATTGTCACTGACCCCGCCCAATTGGAACAAGTTTGATATTTCAAGAGTTTCGTTATAAAAGAAGCAAAATATTGCTTCATTTAATTGACTGGCAATTGCTTCTTTTCAAAATTTGACTTTCGGTTTATTTTATTTTCAGCCATTCGCTCACGAGTTTTTTCGCGCATGAGCATAGCCGCCACTAGTTCGTCTCATGACTGTAGTTTTACCCCAAGGTAATGGCGCAGAGGTAACGCACATGCTTGGTATGATGACTCGTGAGCTTTTTTTGCAAACATAAAATCTGCTCGGAAAAGTTCTTGGCCAGTAATTTTGGAGACTCGGATGTCACCCTGTAGTGGCAGTACGACAAAGAACCGGAGTGACTTTCACCGATAAATCCGGTTCAAACAGTCATTTTATACTGTTGAAATGTTATTTGAACGAGATTGTTTTAGCAACATCTTCCACCGAAGTCAACAACCGAATGCAGGACGCACTGAACTCCGAATTAGAGTGTCAGACTAGATCGTCTTAAGCTCCGATAGAAATGCAAAGCTGGAAACATGCACTAGATCCTAAGTTCTGGTATAATTGCAAAGCTGTGCACAATCAACTGGGCACGGACTTGTTGTTGCTGTTGGAACTTCTCAATCTATAAAGTAGTTACCTAATTTTTGAAAAACGAAAAAATGAGAATATCAAAGCGGATATAGCTTAGAAAAATCTAGTTATAATTGTTTGAATGCTTTTTTTCCTCAAAAAATTGGCATTAGAAATTGGTTGCTACTTGTTTGCATTGCTCCATAAGCGAAAATCGTTAGCTTGCAAGCTATCCTGTGAAACATTTATCATGAATTATCTTTCCTATCATCTATCACTTTTTTTTTTACCTGTCTTTAGACCCAAACAACTCGACAATTTAACACATATACATATCAGTAACTTGATGCTGTATTCTTTTGCTTCTATCGTAGTGTTAATATTCTTATTTTGATAAAATTTTTACTGTAAATTTGCTTTAGTATATTTGTTGCGAATTAGTGTTAGCTAATTTCAGTCATCAGTTTAGTTGATTTTTAAATGAGCGAATCTCAACGAACGGAATTGTAATTTCGGACTTGGAACAGTAATAAGGTTATTATAACTCTTTAACAATCTAATGAAACAATGTTGATCCAAATCCAAAAAAAAGCATAATCACCGCACCCATATTTATTCTTGCTTTTGGTCGTGCAAAATACAATATTTATTTGGTGATTTTCATGTTTTGATATCAATATCCGTTGATCAAACCAATTAATTTTTTTAACTGTATATAGAAGGTCAGTGGTGCATTGTGAAATAAGAAATAAAAGCTTCTGAAACTCATAAATCATCATGTACCATTTTGCCTCCTTGAAAAGATCAATCTTCTAAATTTTTATACGTTCAAGTTTTCTTTATTTTTTTCTGGGTCATAATATTCTGCTTTTGTACATTTTGTCAATAAATTTCTTTTCGAAATTTTTATTTCTTAGGTGCAATCAACCAGAGTTTATTAAAGCAAATAAACAAGTTTTTAATTTCTGCCCTCAAATAGTGCGAACAGATTGAAGCCGTGGTTGCTTAAATATTTCTATTTTTGCTCTGAAAACGGCGAATGTAGAGAAACTGTCCAGAATGAGTCGAGTGAGGAATCATACCAAAGTTTTTTCAGTCGTGATTCTATCTGGAGAACAACGATTGAAATTGTTGTTCCGACCATTGAAAATGGGGAGGAACTTTGTATTCGGGTGTGTTTCTGTTTTCTTTTCCACTCGAAATTAGTTATCAAAATAATCATTGGACTTGGCTGAGTGATATATCATATTAAAGTCCTTTCAGTAGTGGTGCGAAACACATTAGAAAATTCGAGCTGAGAAAAACCGGTTTGAAATTAGATTTTTCGTCTAGTTTCAAGCGAATTAAGCAATCGAGTACTATTTGTTATATATGAAGATACGCAATTTCGGCTAAAAAAAACTTGATTTTTCTGAAAAGAAAATTAGTTTTGGAAGCTTCATTCAGCTCTTCTCTGGCAAAAAATTCAAGATTATTTGAGGTTTTTAGTGCAAAAAGTTTCGTATTTTTTTTGTTTGAAGGCAATTGGAGCCGTTTATGCCTAATTGACTAAATTTTTACGCGTTCGTGTTGCACGACTTACAAAAAAGGCACTAACTTGAAGAAAAAAAGTTTTTATGTGGTCGGAACATTCTGTGTTACTTGCACAGCATCCGGCTATCTTTGTTGATTTCTGTCTAATATGGAGCGAATAAAAGAGCAAGCAGCCTAAGAATAAATCAGCTTTCGGAGTTTCTTAAAGCGCCTGCGTAGTAATAATAAATTAAAATGAAAAATCCGAAAGTCCAGGAAAAAGATTTGTTTAAGAGTAATGAACTTAGTGAAGTATCTTATATAGGTCTTCCTGATTTTTTTTAGGAAAATGTCTTGAAATATTGATGCATTTAGGTATATATACACTTTCTGAGTTCATTGAAATTCATCTGCTGAAAGTGAGGCAAATTGCAGTGGAATTGAATGTTTAGATTTCCGGCGAAATAAAAACTTTACCTGTTCATCCAGTTTTCTCAAATTGGTTCAATTTTATGAAAAAAGCGCCAGTCATAAAACGTTCTAGCAACTAAAAGAGCTTAGAGGGTATGTATTTTTTTCTTCTGAAATTCGAAAGTTTTGGTTGTTTAATTGCGTTCATTATTCTATTCCAATCTTCGATTGGTAATGTTCTAGTTCTTCAGAATGCGGAGCGTAGTGTTTTTCTGCAGAGCTATTTTTCTAACCCATAATGCAAATTTTGTTGCCAATTTTTGTGGCAGGTTTGCAGCGTAAGCATTTGTATGTAAAAAATTGAAATCTACAAAACCTAAATGTGAAAAAAAAAATCATTTTAAAATTATCGCGAAATTTCTGAAATTTTTTTTTCATGATTAACTTGTATGAATTAAATAGCTTTTTCTGGCTTTTTTAAAAGACCAACTATTTTAAAAGACCAACTATTTTAATCAATAATCAGTTTTCCGAGTACCAGCTCTAAAAATTGATAATTGATTTTTTGCTCTAAAAATTGATTATTAATTAACATATCTGGTCTTTTGATTCCTCAAAAGAGCCAGAAAAAGCTATTTAATTCACACAAGTGTTATAATGAAAAGTCTTTTTTCAGAAATTTTCTAGATGCATTTTTTCGCGATAGTTTTGAAACGAATAATTTTAAGACATTTTGGTTTTGTACATTCAATTTTTTACATTCAAAATTTGGGTAAGCAACTAAACGTGCATTTAGCGAAACAAAGTACTTTTAGCAACTTAGGAATTTTGAAATTTCATTTTACCGCATTGTGGCTTGTGTTGGCGAAGTGTTTTTGAGACAAGGTGACATAGAATGTGTCTAATTTACTGCAACTAATGAGTGCTTGATTTCTACGCCATCGTTCAGATCCTCTCATTATCCCACGAATAAAAATCTATTCAATTTGAAAATGATTTTTTTTTGTAGTTTTGTGGTGAAATTTACTAGACTAATTTGTCTGCTTAGTTTTATCGGCCGCACTAGCTTTAAGTTAACGTAATTTGCCTTGTTAAAGAGTTTGCTCAAACTGAGAAAATCTAAAAATAATTTCAATGTGTTGGTTAAGTAATTGCGTTGCAAGAAGTTTTGCCGAATTTTTTAAAATTTTTATATTAAATTTTTGAAAGTTTTTTTTGCATTCTGTTTTTATTCACAAAAATGAAAAGTACCGGTTTCTCTTTAAATTTCTGAAATTATGATTATATCCGATTGGAATTATTTGAAAAAGTTACATGCCAGTACTAACGCATAAAAATTGTTTCGATTTTCTTTTTTGTTTCACAATTATTTTGTTCGCCTGGTTTTAAAATTTTTAAAAGAGCTCGTATGAATCATGATTGTATCTACTTGTCTAATACGGAAAGATTGTATCTACTTGTCTAATATTTTGAGGTTTTTGAACATGGATTACGTTGCTGTTTTTTACACTAATAGTTTTTAACACTAATACAGGTTTATGGCCTCTTTTTGTCTCGCGCGTGGTGCGAAGCTCCGCTTTGCCTCTGTCTTTTTAGAAGTAATTCGATTTCATTTGCTGAACAGAAGGCAACATTCACTCTTATAGCGAAAATCAATATAGCGCGAAAAAAGTAAATGACTTTTATTTTTGGCGCATTTGATCCAGTTTTCCCAAATTAGGTTACTTCTGTCAAAAAATGGCAATGATAAATAGCAAGGAAGTTCAAAGAGCCTTGAAGTGATACAATATGGTGGAATCCCTCATACGCGAAGGACCGAATGCGCGAAAAAAAATCAGCCAATCAGGTTTCAGTAATTCAAAATTTGGAACGAAAGTAAACATTTCCAGGGAGTGAATATTGATATTGACCGATTATAAAAACGGCAGAAATATGCGAAATTTTCGAATTGTCACTGACTGGCGCCGAATTGGAATAAATTTTATATTTTAAGGGTTTCGTAATGAAAGAAGCAAAACATTGCTTCCTTTAATTCATTTTATTTGAAAAGCAATTGCTCCTTTTTAAAAATTGACTTTCGGCTAATTTTGTTTTCGGTCCTTTGCCCACGAATTTTTTTGCCCATTCGGTCCTTCGCGCATGAGAATAGCCCATACAATATTTTAATGTTCATTTTGAATATTTTCAAGTCTGGTGACCTTAATAACACGTTTCTAACGGTCTATTAGTTATCTCAACGTTTTTGTTATGTATTACAAGCAATGCGAAGCTGGGTTTTGCCTCCTTGTGGATATTTAACATAGAAGGAAAAATCAAAACTGCTAGCTTTGCACTTCGGCTATTTCGATCTACTAATGTAGTATTTGTCTCACCTTACGCGCTTTTTATTTGCGTTCAAATTCATCGCGCGCCTAAGCGGGATAGTTCACATAAGCCAGTTTTCAATTGAGCTTGTTAAAATAACGTAAAGATCATTATTGGGCCGTATAACAGCAAAAGCCCAAGCTGACATTTTGACTCTAAATTTATCAAATTTAAAAAAAAACGGTTCGGGTACGCAGTGCCAACATTTTTGATTAGAAGTCAAAATCGCTTATTCGGATTAACGACTGATTTAGCCTTTTTCCTTTAACTCTTCTGTTAAAATAATGTATCTCTTTAAAGCTCTTTGAATTTCCAGAATTTTTCTTTGCAACTTTTTGGGAGTAACCTATTTTGGGAAAACTGGATCAAATGCGCCTCAAACTCATTTTTGAAACTAAAAATCGCTTACTTTTTTTGCGCCATTTTGATTTTCGCTATTAGAGTTAAGGTTGCCTTATGTTCAGTCGCCATGTCTTTGAAATAGTAAAAAACTCTAGTCTTAAATTGCCGCTTTCTTATTCGGATAATGATTGACTTTCGCCAAAATTTTCCAATCACTATTGGAAGGTTTATTTGTTTATTTACCATCGTGAGCAATTTAACATTCGGTAACGAAAATTACAACCCGTACATGGTTACATGGTTTAATTTTTTTCATTAGAGGAAATGATTGTTTTACCTCAGTGCGTGCGGAGTAGGTGTGTGTGTGTGGGGGGACGGGGGTGGAACAAACGGTTTGTTGAATCTGTTCAAAATATACATATGAAATGTCATATTTTCCATATATCTAGCAAACAAGTTTGAGTTGACAAAACTACCAATCGTTTATTTTTGACTTCCACCCAGATTTGACGTAAATTTTGTTACCAATATAATGACATAAACTCCGGACAAACAATCTTATCAAATGGATACACTATTTAGACAGTTGTGTCAAGAATCACGACCTAAAATGGTTTAGTCTTTAAGTTGAAAATCATTATTAATTTGTACATTCATTTTTTCAGTCATCAATTAAAATTCATTCCAAAGAAAAATGTGAAAAAAAATAACTTCAATTCATTGACGACTGATGGGTCAAAAAGTTAGTTCAGAGGTCGTTGGAGAGAAGAATACTTACAATTTTCCCAGGCGTTTGATTGAAAGGTATCTCAGAAGTTTATCAACCACTCCCAAACTCAGAAAGTTTAACTCAAAATAGTACTATTTTTTGGTAAGTAGGAAAGATTTGTTAAGTTTCGCAATTACTTGCCGCCACGTCTTTAAAAAGTTGAAAGCGCGACTCTTAAATTGCCGCTTTCTTATTCGGACAGTGATTGGTTTTCGTCGAAAATTTATAATCCTTATTGGAAGATTCATTTATTCATCTTGAACAATTTAGCATTCGATAACAAAATTTACAAAGCGTATTTGTTATTTCAACTGGCTGATATTTCTACGTGCGTTAATTGTTTTCATTGGGAGAAATAAATGTTTTATCTCCAAGCGTGCAGTGTGTGTGTGTGTGTTTTTCGGGAGGAAAAGAGGGTTTGATGAATCAGTTCAGAGTATACATAGGAAAAGTCATATTTTCCATATAACTAGCAAGCAGGTTTGAGTTGGCAAAACTACCAACTGTTTATTATTGACTTCCGCCAGATTTGACGTAAATTTTGTTACCGATATAATGACATTAACTCCAGACAAACAATCTTATCAAATGAATACACTAATTAGACAGTTGTGTCAAGAATCACGACCTAAAATGATTTAGTCTTTAAGTTGAAAATCATTATTAATTTGTACATTCATTTTTTCAGTCATCAATTAAAATTCATTCCAAAGAAAAATGTGAAAAAAAATAACTTCAATTCATTGACGACTGATGGGTCAAAAAGTTAGTTCAGAGGTCGTTGGAGAGAAGAATACTTATAATTTTCCCAGGCGTTTGATTGAAAGGTATCTCAGAAGTTTATCAACCACTCCCAAACTCAGAAAGTTTAACTCAAAATAGTACTATTTTTTGGGAAGTATGAAAGATTTGTTAAGTTTCGCAATTACTTGCCGCCACGTCTTTAAAAAGTTGAAAGCTCGAGTCTTAAAATGCCGCTTTCTTATTCGGATAATGATTGACTTTCGCCAAAATTTTCCAATCACTATTGGAAGGTTTATTTGTTTATTTACCATCGTGAGCAATTTAACATTCGGTAACGAAAACTACAACCCGTACATGGTTATATGGTTGAATTTTTTTCATTAGAGTAAGTGATTGTTTTACCTCAGTGCGTGCGGAGTAGGTGTGTGTGTGGGGGGGACGGGGGTGGAACAAACGGTTTGTTGAATCTGTTCAAAATATACATATGAAATGTCATATTTTCCATATATCTAGCAAACAAGTTTGAGTTGACAAAACTACCAATCGTTTATTTTTGACTTCCACCCAGATTTGACGTAACTTTTGTTACCAATATAAAAACATAAACTCCAGACAAACAATCTTATCAAATGGATACACTAAGTAGACAGTTGTGTCAGGAATCAAGACCTAATATGATTGGTTCTTCAAAGTGAAAAACTGCGTAAATTTTTAATTTGTACTTTCAGTTTTTTCAGTCGTTTATAAAAATTCATTGCAATGAAAAATGTGAAAAAAGTAACTTCAGTTCATTAACGACTGATGGGTCAAAAAGTTAGTTCAGAGTTGGTTGGAGAGATGGTGGGAAAGAAGACTTTTTAGTATGTTCCCAGATATTTGATTGAAAAGTATCTCAGCTGTTTATCAACCACTCTTAATCTCAGAAAATTCATTTCAAACTGGATTCTGTGTACGACTTTTTGGGAAGTAAGAAAGATTCATTAAGTTTTGCAATTACTTGCCGCCACGTCCTTGAAATAATTTAAAACTGGAGTCTTAAATTGCCGATTTTTTCGGACCATGATTTGGTTTTGCCAAAAAACTTCTAATCAATATTGGAAGATTTATTTATTTGTTAATCGTGAGCAATTTTTCATTTGAGAACAAAAATTACAAAGGGTATTTGTTATTTCACAAAGCGTATTTTATATTCCTACGTGCATTTGTTTTTTATGACGCGAAATGATTGCTTTACCTCAGTGCGTTGAGTATGTGTGTGTGGGGTGGGGCAGGAGAGAGGGTTTGATGAATCTGCTCAAAATATTTAAATGATATGTCATATTTTCCATATATCTAGCAAGCAGGTTTGAGTTGACAAAATTACCAATTGTTTATTTTTGGCTTTCGCCCAGATTTGACGTAACTTTTGTTACCAATATAAAAACATAAACTCCAGACAAACAATCTTATCAAATGGATACACTAAGTAGACAGTTGTGTCAGGAATCAAGACCTAATATGATTGGTTCTTCAAAGTGAAAAACTGCGTAAATTTTTAATTTGTACTTTCAGTTTTTTCAGTCGTTTATAAAAATTCATTGCAATGAAAAATGTGAAAAAAGTAACTTCAGTTCATTAACGACTGATGGGTCAAAAAGTTAGTTCAGAGTTGGTTGGACAGATGGTGGGAAAGAAGACTTTTTAGTATGTTCCCAGATATTTGATTGAAAAGTATCTCAGCTGTTTATCAACCACTCTTAATCTCAGAAAATTCATTTCAAACTGGATTCCGTGTACGACTTTTTGGGAAGTAAGAAAGATTCATTAAGTTTTGCAATTACTTGCCGCCACGTCCTTGAAATAATTTAAAACTCGAGTCTTAAATTGCCGATTTTTTCGGACCATGATTTGGTTTCGCCAAAAAACTTCTAATCAATATTGGAAGATTTATTTATTTGTTAATCGTGAGCAATTTTTGATTTGAGAACAAATTTTACAAAGCGTATTTGTTATTTCACAAAGCGTATTTTATATTCCTACGTGCATTTGTTTTTTATGACGCGAAATGATTGCTTTACCTCAGTGCGTTGAGTATGTGTGTGTGGGGTGGGGCAGGAGAGAGGGTTTGATGAATCTGCTCAAAATATTCAAATGAAATGTCATATTTTCCATATATCTAGCAAGCAGGTTTGAGTTGACAAAATTACCAATTGTTTATTTTTGGCTTTCGCCCAGATTTGACGTAACTTTTGTAACCAATATAAAAACATAAACTCCAGACAAACAATCTTATCAAATGGATACACTAAGTAGACAGTTGTGTCAGGAATCAAGACCTACTATGATTGGTTCTTCAAAGTGAAAAACTGCGTAAATTTTCAATTTGTACTTTCAGTTTTTTCAGTCGTTTATAAAAGTTCATTGCAATGAAAAATGTGAAAAAAGTAACTTCAGTTCATTAACGACTGATGGGTCAAAAAGTTAGTTCAGAGTTGGTTGGAGAGATGGTGGGAAAGAAGACTTTTTAGTATGTTCCCAGATATTTGATTGAAAAGTATCTCAGCTGTTTATCAACCACTCCTAATCTCAGAAAATTCATTTCAAACTGGATTCTGTGTACGACTTTTTGAGAAGTAAGAAAGATTCATTAAGTTTTGCAATTACTTGCCGCCACGTCCTTGAAATAATTTAAAACTCGAGTCTTAAATTGCCGATTTTTTCGGACCATGATTTGGTTTCGCCAAAAAACTTCTAATCAATATTGGAAGATTTATTTATTTGTTAATCGTGAGCAATTTTTCATTTGAGAACAAAATTTACAAAGCGTATTTGTTATTTCACAAAGCGTATTTTATATTCCTACGTGCATTTGTTTTTTATGACGCGAAATGATTGCTTTACCTCAGTGCGTTGAGTATGTGTGTGTGGGGTGGGGCAGGAGAGAGGGTTTGATGAATCTGCTCAAAATATTCAAATGAAATGTCATATTTTCCATATATCTAGCAAGCAGGTTTGAGTTGACAAAATTACCAATTGTTTATTTTTGGCTTTCGCCCAGATTTGACGTAACTTTTGTTACCAATATAAAAACATAAACTCCAGACAAACGATCTTATCAAATGGATACACTAAGTAGACAGTTGTGTCAGGAATCAAGACCTAATATGATTGGTTCTTCAAAGTGAAAAACTGCGTAAATTTTTAATTTGTACTTTCAGTTTTTTCAGTCGTTTATAAAAATTCATTGCAATGAAAAATGTGAAAAAAGTAACTTCAGTTCATTAACGACTGATGGGTCAAAAATTTAGTTCAGAGTTGGTTGGAGAGATGGTGGGAAAGAAGACTTTTTAGTATGTTCCCAGATATTTGATTGAAAAGTATCTCAGCTGTTTATCAACCACTCTTAATCTCAGAAAATTCATTTCAAACTGGATTCTGTGTACGACTCTTTGGGAAGTAAGAAAGATTCATTAAGTTTTGCAATTACTTGCCGCCACGTCCTTGAAATAATTTAAAACTCGAGTCTTAAATTGACGATTTTTTCGGACCATGATTTGGTTTCGCCAAAAAATTTCTAATCAAAATTGGAAGATTTATTTATTTGTTAATCGTGAGCAATTTTTCATTTGAGAACAAAATTTACAAAGCGTATTTGTTATTTCAACTGGCTGATATTTCTACGTGCGTTAATTGTTTTCATTGGGAGAAATAAATGTTTTATCTCCAAGCGTGCAGTGTGTGTGTGTGTTTTTAGGGAGGAAAAGAGGGTTTGATGAATCAGTTCAGAGTATACATAGGAAAAGTCATATTTTCCATATAACTAGCAAGCAGGTTTGAGTTGGCAAAACTACCAACTGTTTATTATTGACTTCCGCCAGATTTGACGTAAATTTTGTTACCGATATAATGAAATTAACTCCAGACAAACAATCTTATCAAATGAATACACTAATTAGACAGTTGTGTCAAGAATCACGACCTAAAATGATTTAGTCTTTAAGTTGAAAATCATTATTAATTTGTACATTCATTTTTTCAGTCATCAATTAAAATTCATTCCAAAGAAAAATGTGAAAAAAAAATAACTTCAATTCATTGACGACTGATGGGTCAAAAAATTAGTTCAGAGGTCGTTGGAGAGAAGAATACTTATAATTTTCCCAGGCGTTTGATTGAAAGGTATCTCAGAAGTTTATCAACCACTCCCAAACTCAGAAAGTTTAACTCAAAATAGTACTATTTTTTGGGAAGTAGGAAAGATTTGTTAAGTTTCGCAATTACTTGCCGCCACGTCTTTAAAAAGTTGAAAGCTCGAGTCTTAAATTGCCGCTTACTTATTCGGATAATGATTGACTTTCGCCAAAATTTTCCAATCACTTTTGGAAGGTTTATTTGTTTATTTACCATTGTGAGCAATTTAACATTCGGTAACGAAAATTACAACCCGTACATGGTTATATGGTTGAATTTTTTTCATTAGAGGAAATGATTGTTTTACCTCAGTGCGTGCGGAGGAGGTGTGTGTGTGGGGGGGACGGGGGTGGAACAAACGGTTTGTTGAATCTGTTCAAAATATACATATGAAATGTCATATTTTCCATATATCTAGCAAACAAGTTTGAGTTGACAAAACTACCAATCGTTTATTTTTGACTTCCACCCAGATTTGACGTAAATTTTGTTACCAATATAATGACATAAACTCCGGACAAACAATCTTATCAAATGGATACACTAATTAGACAGTTGTGTCAAGAATCAAGACCTAACATGATTGAGTCTTCAAGTTGAAAATCAGCGTAAATTATTAGTTTGTTCTTTCATTTTTTCAGTCATCAATTAAAATTCATTGACGACTGATGGGTCAAAAAAGTTAGCTCAGAGGTCGTTGGAGAGAAGAATACTTACAATTTTCCCAGGCGTTTGATTGATAGGTATCTCAGAAGTTTATCAACCACTCCCAAACTCAGAAAGTTTAACTCAAAATAGTACTATTTTTTGGTAAGTAGGAAAGATTTGTTAAGTTTCGCAATTACTTGCCGCCACGTCTTTAAAAAGTTGAAAGCTCGACTCTTAAATTGCCGCTTTCTTATTCGGACAGTGATTGGTTTTCGTCGAAAATTTATAATCCTTATTGGAAGATTCATTTATTCATCTTGAACAATTTAGCATTCGATAACAAAAGTTACAAAACCTATTTGGTAACCCAACTGGCTGATATTTCTACGTGCATTTGTTTTTTATGAGGGGAAATGATTGTTTTACCTCAGTGCGTGCTGAGTATGTGTGTGTGGGGTGGGGGAGGAGAGAGGGTTTGATGAATCTGTTCAAAATATTCAAATGAAATGTCATATTTGCCATAGCAAGCAGGTTTGAGTTGGCAAAACTACCAATTGTTTATTATTGACTTCCGCCCAGATTTGACATAAATGTTACCGATATATTGACATTTACTCCAGACGAACAATATTATCAAATGAATACATTAACTAGACAGTTGTCCCAGGAGTTAAGACCTAATATGATTGGTTCTTCAAGGTAAAAACTGCGTAAATTTTTAATTTGTACTTTCAATTTTTTCAGTCGTTTATAAAAATTCATTTCAATGAAAATGTGATTAAAGTAACTCCAGTTCAATGACGACTGATGGGTCAAAAATTTAGTTGAGAGGTCTTTGGAGAGAAGGTGGGAAAGAAGACTTTTTTCTATGTTCCCAGTCATTTGATTTAAAAGTATCTCAGCTGTTTAACAACCACTCTTAATCTCAGAAGATTCAACTCAAACTGGGCTCTGAGTGCAATTTTCGGGAAGCAAGATTTTTTAAGTTGGGCAGTTACTTGCCGCCACATTTTTGAAATCGTTTAAAGCTCGAATCTTAAATTGCCACTTGTTTACACGGATAATGATTGGCTTTCGCCGATAATTTTTGATCACTATTGGAGGATTTTTTTATTTAATTATTTATTTGATGTGAGCAATTTAATTTTCGATAAAAAATATTACAAAACGTAAATGGTAACCCAACTAGCTGTTATTTCTATGTGCGTTCATTTTTTTTCTTTAGGGCAATTTACTGTTTTACCTCAGTGCGTGCGCAGTGTGTGTGTGCGGGGGGGGGGGGAAGGTGGAAGGGCTTGATGAATCTGTTCGAAAAATATATATGAAATGTCATATTCTCCATATATCAAGTAAGCAGGTTTGATTTGGCTAAACTACCAATCGTTTATTTTGTTTTCCACCCAGATTTGACCTAACTTTTGTTACCAATATAAAAACATAAACTCCAGACAAACAATCTTATCAAATGGATACACTAAGTAGACAGTTGTGTCAGGAATCAAGACCTAATATGATTGGTTCTTCAAAGTGAAAACTGCGTAAATTTTTAATTTGTACTTTCAGTTTTTTCAGTCGTTTATAAAAATCCATTGCAATGAAAAGTGTGAAAAAAAGTAACTTCAATTCATTGACGACTGATGAGTCAAAAACGTAGTTCAGAGTTCGTTGGAGAGAAGACTAATTACAAAGTTCTCAGGCATTTGATTGAAAGGTATCTCAGAAGTTTATCAACCACTCCCAAATCCAGAAAGTTTAACTCAAACTGGTTCTATTTTTTGGGAAGTAAGAGAAATTTGTTAAGTTTCGCAATTGCTTGCCGCCACGTCTTTGAAAAGTTAAAAGCTCGAGCATAAATTTGCTTTTTCTTATGCGGACAGCAATTGGTTTTCGCCGAAATTTTTTAATCACTATTGGAAGTTTTGTTTATTCATCGTGAACATTCGATAACTAAATTTACAAAACGTATTTGGTAACCCAATTGTCTGATTTTTCTACGTGCATTTTTTTCATGAGGATAAATGATTGTTCTACCTCAGTGTGTGAGGAGTATGTGTGTGGGGGGGGGAGGAAAGAGGGTTTCATGAAACTGTTCAGAATATGCATAAGAAACGTCATATTTTCCATAAATCTAGCAAGCTGTTTATTATTGACTTCCGCCCAGTTTTGACATAAATGTTACCGATAGATTGACATTTATTCCAGACGAACAATCCTACCAAACAGATACACTAACCAGACAGTTGCACTAGAAATGATAAGTGATGTGATTGAGTCTTCAAGTTGAAAATTAGCTGTAATTAATAATTAATTGTAGTTTCATTTTCTTCAGGTATCAATTAATTTTCCTTTCTATAAAAAGTTTGAAAAAAGTAACTTCATCTCATTGACGACTGGTGGGACGAGTAGTGCTATTGAATAAAGTAGTTGTGTTCTAATTGAGTGAGAGAACGAATTAGGGATTGAATAGAGCAGTCGGTTCTCACAGTTAGAGAAGAGTGAATGGTCAAGTCAGAGAACTCACCAAAAGTACCTCAAATGAATAGTCATCCGTAGTGACGTTTTTAATTTTAGCAGGTCGTCGAATTCAGTAGTTGCGTGGAATTACTGTGTGTAAGTCGTTAATTAGGATTCTCAAGAGAGAAAGAAAGAGAGAGAGAGAGAGAGAGAGAGAGACAGAGAGAAGGAGAGAGGGAGGGAGAGAGAGAGAGAAAAAGAATTGTTGGTTAAGTTTGTTGGGAGTTGAATTGCAATTAGGCAATTTCGTTGATTGATTGCGGACCCTTTCCTTTTGACTAGAATATTAGAATATTCTGGCCACTTAAAGGTTTCTGTATTTGGACCGATATTTATCTGAATTTAAATACAACTGGAAGTTCTTGTGGTCGTGAGAGTGGACGAGACAGCCTTAAGAGCATTAAAAAAGGGGGCAAGTAACAGAATACAGTACAGGATACCAAGAGAACACTGCGGTGTCGTAGAGAGAGAGAGAGAGAGAGAGAGAGAGAGAGAGAAAGAAAGAGAGAGAGAGAGAGAGAGAGAGAGAGAGAGACAGAGAGACAGAGAGACAGAGAGACAGAGAAACAGATAGAGACAGAGAGACAGAGAGACAGAGAGACAGAGAGAGAGAGAGAGAGAGAGACCGAGAGAGAGACCAAACCTAAAACAGCAATCCCCTAAATCTACACATAGGTAGATTTTGATGGCAGAGAGACCACTGCTATTTTTGCCGTGCATTTCACAGTTCAATTGCAGCGCGGTCTCATTAGCCAGTTCATACGCACTCATATCAGCATTTTCATGCAATTTTAGTTCGAATGAAACGTTTATCAATCTCGTGTTGTTTTTGTAGATTGTTACGCTGTGCCAATGCTGTTCAAAGATATCAATGGTTTCATGTACTAACAATACCAGGGTAGTATCATGAAAAGAGGTTAAAAACCAATACAAATTTCTGCCTTGAACCAATCCTTGAGTATCTAGCTATGATTTTTTCTCCGAATAAAGGTGATCCAACTCCTCAACTTCATTTGTGTCGACCGGTTGAATCAACCCGTACATAATACTACCAGCAATAACTTCGAAACCAGCAGTCCAGCCATCTGTTCTACACTCACTCCAATGCAATTTTCTCTTCGATTTTATTTTATTATCATTAAACCAAACAACTAAACTTGTGTACTATAATCAGGGTCATCGCAAAGGCACATCAACTCTCTCGACTCAGGGTTAAACACCGCCTTAGAAAAATGAGCAAACTCATCTCCCTCCAGATTTCTTCAACCCAAACAATATTTGTTTCTTCCTTTCTTCGTTTATGTCAGCGATTCTACCTCCGACACTGTCAGTTAAGAAACTAGGACTGGATGCTCCTTGTGAGGAAGCATTGGCATCCTGGTTCAACGTAATTAACTTAGCAGCTGGCATAAAACCTTCAACGTAAATCTTTTCAAATGTGGCCTCGATTTCAGAAAACTGGGAAAAAAAGCTTCGTCTTGTATTTTTGAACATTTGCCATATGCGCCAGAAGGTAAATTTTGACCTCGGCGGATTTTCGCTCTGTCTCAGAATTTCGTACAGATTTCAATACATCTATCTGCGCATTCTCGTCAGTTTGAAGTTCGTCACGAATGGGCTGTCATTCCTGTAGAATTCCAGCCATATTTTCGCATTCTGACTTGAAATTCGGTCTCTGTTTTCTGTATCTAATGCATTCTGTCTCTGTTTTGTAGCTTAAGTTTACTTTTTCTGACTAAACTGCCGAAACTAGCTCGATTTTAGTTCTAAATCTGTAACAAAAACTTTGAACTAGTACGTAAGTTATAAACAAAATTTCATTGAGCTTACGATTTCCTATCATTAGAAATTAGCAATTTTGATAGGCTTCACTTGAATTTTCAGTAAATAACAACCCCGGAACAATTTCTGCATAAACTGCCCCATTTTTTTTGTTGGGCGAAAAAAGGTTCTCCAAATATGTGGTTTACACATATTTCGGTCCTTTTCGCATCATTTATGCTTTAAGTTTTCGCGTTTACTTTAACTGTTTTGCGCAAAATTAACCTCGCTAGATGCGCGGCCTCGGTATCGATTAGCAAAACAGATGGTTGAACGAGAAAGGTTTTGTAGAACGATAGGTTTCTTATGGATGTTTCGAAAATTATGATATATCAATTTGCCCAAACTTTAATTTTTCTGGTTTTCAAAAGTTGTTAGTAAATAAACTTCCAAAATTGTGACCAGCGTATAGAACTCAAATTAATAAGGATATGAAAATTTAACCAAAAATAACAAAATTTGGAAGCTTTACAGATCTTATAATAAAATGGAATAAAGATAGTTAAAGTAACTTTTGCATAAATTTCTGAGGTATAGCATATTTAAGACTTGGTTCTCAAATCTTAAATTGTCATTTTTTATGTGGTTATTGCATCATCCAAAAATTATGATCACACTCCAATAACGTATTAATTAGGAACTTGACTTTACCGCTTTTTAAGTAATGCATGTTGATGATGATCCTCGGGGAGGGCATTAGTTACGGAGACCAGAGGGGTTAGAGTTAGGTATACAATTGCAAGTGAGATTTAAAAATCAGTTTTTGCTTCTACTAAAGCAGAAACGGATTTTTCTTCTAAAAATCCGTTAAAGCTTTTACTAAGGCTAGTTTCACCGCGGGTCTACTAAGTGTTCCTAGCACTGTTTTGATTACGCATGAGCGCACAATGCCATCAGGACCGGTAAACATTTCAACAATCTTACCCAGGGGCCATATGCCTCGTGGAGTAAAATCTGCGAGGATCCGCACGAGGTCATGTTTCTCCATGGTTTCCTGTTTTTGGTTCCACTTGGCTCGTTTGATCAGGGTTGGGGCGTATTCTTTTAGTAGTCGCTTCCAGAAGCTGTCTAGTCGGTCCTTGATTTACTTCCAGGATTTGTTGCTTAGTTTCTTGGTATTTGCTTGGTCGGAGATTGAAAATGTGATTGAGTCTTCAAGTTGAAAATTAGCTGTAATTAATAATTAATTGTAGTTTCATTTTCTTCAGGTATCAATTAATTTTCCTTTCTATAAAAAGTTTGAAAAAAGTAACTTCATCTCATTGACGACTGGTGGGACGAGTAGTGCTATTGAATAAAGTAGTTGTGTTCTGATTGAGTGAGAGAACGAATTAGGGATTGAATAGAGCAGTCGGTTCTCACAGTTAGAGAAGAGTGAATGGTCAAGTCAGAGAACTCACCAAAAGTACCTCAAATGAATAGTCATCCGTAGTGACGTTTTTAATTTTAGCAGGTCGTCGAATTCAGTAGTTGCGTGGAATTACTGTGTGTATGTCGTTAATTAGGATTCTCAAGAGAGAAAGAAAGAGAGAGAGAGAGAGAGAGAGAGAGAGAGAGACAGAGAGGAGACAGAGAGAAGGAGAGAGGGAGGGAGAGAGAGAGAGAGAGAAAAAGAATTGTTAGTTAAGTTTGTTGGGAGTTGAATTGCAATTAGGCAATTTCGTTGATTGATTGCGGACCCTTTCCTTTTGACTAGAATATTAGAATATTCTGGCCACTTAAAGGTTTCTGTATTTGGACCGATATTTATCTGAATTTAAATACAACTGGAAGTTCTTGTGGTCGTGAGAGTGGACGAGACAGCCTTAAGAGCCTTAAAAAAGGGGGCAAGTAACAGAATACAGTACAGGATACCAAGAGACCACTGCGGTGTCGTAGAGAGAGAGAGAGAGACAGAGAGACAGAGAGAGAGAGAGAGAGAGACCGAGAGAGAGACCAAACCTAAAACAGCAATCCCCTAAATCTACACATAGGTAGATTTTGATGGCAGAGAGACCACTGCTATTTTTGCCGTGCATTTCACAGTTCAATTGCAGCGCAGTCTCATTAGCCAGTTCATACGCACTCATATCAGCATTTTCATGCAATTTTAGTTCGAATGAAACGTTTATCAATCTCGTGTTGTTTTTGTAGATTGTTACGCTGTGCCAATGCTGTTCAAAGATATCAATGGTTTCATGTACTAACAATACCAGGGTAGTATCATGAAAAGAGGTTAAAAACCAATACAAATTTCTGCCTTGAACCAATCCTTGAGTATCTAGCTAAGATTTTTTCTCCGAATAAAGGTGATCCAACTCCTCAACTTCATTTGTGTCGACCGGTTGAATCAACCCGTACATAATACTACCAGCAATAACTTCGAAACCAGCAGTCCAGCCATCTGTTCTACACTCACTCCAATGCAATTTTCTCTTCGATTTTATTTTATTATCATTAAACCAAACAACTAACTTTGTGTACTATAATTAGGGTCATCGCAAAGGCACATCAACTCTCTCGACTCAGGGTTAAACACCGCCTTAGAAAAATGAGCAAACTCATCTCCCTCCAGATTTCTTCAACCCAAACAATATTTGTTTCTTCCTTTCTTCGTTTATGTCAGCGATTCTACCTCCGACACTGTCAGTTAATAAACTAGGACTGGATGCTCCTTGTGAGGAAGCATTGGCATCCTGGTTCAACGCAATTAACTTAGCAGCTGGCATAAAACTTTCAACGTAAATCTTTTCAAATGTGGCCTCGATTTCAGAAAACTGGGAAAAAAAGCTTCGTCTTGTATTTTTGAACATTTGCCATATGCGCCAGAAGGTAAATTTTGACCTCGGCGGATTTTCGCTCTGTCTCAGAATTTCGTACAGATTTCAATACATCTATCTGCGCATTCTCGTCAATTTGAAGTTCGTCACGAATGGGCTGTCATTCCTGTAGAATTCCAGCCATATTTTCGCATTCTGACTTGAAATTCGGTCTCTGTTTTCTGTATCTAATGCATTCTGTCTCTGTTTTGTAGCTTAAGTTTACTTTTTCTGACTAAACTGCCGAAACTAGCTCGATTTTAGTTCTAAATCTGTAACAAAAACTTTGAACTAGTACGTAAGTTATAAACAAAATTTCATTGAGCTTACGATTTCCTATCATTAGAAATTAGCAATTTTGATAGGCTTCACTTGAATCGACTCGTTTTCAGTAAATAACAACCCCGGAACAATTTCTGCATAAACTGCCCCATTTTTTTTGTTGGGCGAAAAAAGGTTCTCCAAATATGTGGTTTACACATATTTCGGTCCTTTTCGCATCATTTATGCTTTAAGTTTTCGCGTTTACTTTAACTGTTTTGCGCGGCCTCGGTATCGATTAGCAAAACAGATGGTTGAACGAGAAAAGTTTTGTAGAACGATAGGTTTCTTATGGATGTTTCGAAAATTATGATATATCAATTTGCCCAAACTTTAATTTTTCTGGTTTTCAAAAGTTGTTAGTAAATAAACTTCCAAAATTGTGACCAGCGTATAGAACTCAAATTAATAAGGATATGAAAATTTAACCAAAAATAACAAAAATTGGAAGCTTTACAGATCTTATAATAAAATGGAATAAAGATATTTAAAGTAACTTTTGCATAAATTTCTGAGGTATAGCATATTTAAGACTTGGTTCTCAAATCTTAAATTGTCATTTTTTATGTGGTTATTGCATCATCCAAAAATTATGATCACACTCCAATAACGCATTAATTAGGAACTTGACTTTACCGCTTTTTAAGTAATGCATGTTGATGATGATCCTCGGGGAGGGCATTAGTTACGGAGACCAGAGGGGTTAGAGTTAGGTATACAATTGCAAGTGAGATTTAAAAATCAGTTTTTGCTTCTACTAAAGCAGAAACGGATTTTTATTCTAAAAATCCGTTAAAGCTTTTACTAAGGCTAGTTTCACCGCGGGTCTACTAAGTGTTCCTAGCACTGTTTTGATTACGCATGAGCGCACAATGCCATCAGGACCGGTAAACATTTCAACAATCTTACCCAGGGGCCATATGCCTCGTGGAGTAAAATCTGCGAGGATCCGCACGAGGTCATGTTTCTCCATGGTTTCCTGTTTTTGGTTCCACTTGGCTCGTTTGATCAGGGTTGGGGCGTATTCTTTTAGTAGTCGCTTCCAGAAGCTGTCTAGTCGGTCCTTGATTTACTTCCAGGATTTGTTGCTTAGTTTCTTGGTATTTGCTTGGTCGGAGATTGAAGCTGCGGGAGCGTAGATGAATGGCCGCTGCGGGAGCGTAGATGAATGGCCGCCCAAGTAGGAAGTGGTTAGGTGTAAGTGGTAATATGTCATTAATGTCGCAGCTTACATGGGTCAGTGGTCTTGAGTTGATGAGGCCTTCGCATTCTACTTCAACAGTTGAAAAAATATCGCTGGACGGACTGTCCGATCCTAAATTCAATAAAAAGACACGTTTGATGATCGAAACGAGACGTTCCCACACCCCACCAAAATGAAGACCAGATGGTGGATGAAGACGCCACTCGATTGACATCCGCTGAACCTTGGTTGCTATTTCGTCTTTGTTGATATTTAGGGGTTGTTTCATGATTTGTTTACGTGCGGCGACAAATATGCTGCGTTATCCGGAAGAATTAGTGTAGGGGAGCAGGGTCCTGCCATGAGTCTACGAATTGCTGCCAAGCTAATTTCATTTGTTAGATTGTCGGTAGTTTCCAGCTGGATTGCACACGTAAAAACAAGTAAAAATTCAAATGGAGTTTTTTTCTGTGATATCTTTTTCAGCAATGTAGAAGAATGGACCAATGAAGTCAAGTCCGGCGTTCTTGAATGGATGTGGATTAGTTTCCGAGTTTCCGGTCAACGAAGCGCTGTGCGGGTAGATCAGCCATTAAGAGTTTTAAACCATTCCCTTGAAAGCGGCGGCACAAGAAAAAGTGGTGGTGAATGTGTCTCAGGGCTTTTTCTGAGACACAAAAATATGAAACTTTGTTGCAAGCAGTGTCGTACAAACTCGGTGCCGCGGTGCATGCGTTTAAGATGAGCGTTTTTGATCAAAAATTGAATCGAAGGTTCCTTTGCATGTAGACTAATAGTGTACTTGGTTGCATCTGGCATTGGTGAATGCCTCAGTCGTCCTCGCGTAAGAATAAGATTGCCATCCATGAATGGTGAGTATGGCAGTAAAGCATTTTTGTAGTCCAATGCTTTGTTAGTAGTTTAACATTCAATAATATCAGGGAAAGTAGCGTGTTCGATTGCTCGTAGAGTAGAGTTTTAGCCATCTCCCGGTCGTCAATTTTTAAATTACGTTTTCGTTTTTTTTTTGCTGAAGAATGTCCTTGGACTGTATAACACGCGCAGTTGCGCGCAGTAGAAAAAGCCAACCGGAAAATCTCGAAACATCAATGATCGGTTCCTTTTTTGCGCTGGTAAAAATGTTTTCCTGTTTCGCTATAGCGTTGGTATGTAGAATTGTTTTGTCAACTTTCGGTGTAGTAGTTCTCTCCTTATCTGTAGAGGTGAAAACCGGCCGAGTAAATGTGTCGTCCTGTAGTTTGGGTTGAGGCCAAACAAATTCTGGTGAGCGTAGAACTTCCGCTGGTTGCAACCAAAGTTGTTCCAGGTCCTGAAGAAAAATACCTCTCGTAGCGTGATCGGCCGAGTTCCATTTACTTCTCTCCTTATCTGTAGTTACGAAAACCAGTTGAGTAAACTGTGTCGTTCGGTAGTTTTAGTTGAGGCCAATCAGATTCTGGTAAGAGTAGAAATTCCGATGGTTGCAACCAATGTTGTTCCACGTACTAACGCGCGATACTTCTTGTAGTGTGATCGGCCGGGTTCCATTTACCGGGTATATGATGCCACTGTTGGGCTTCAGAAACTGACAGAATTTCATCTATGCAACACCGCCGTACTATCCGTCCAAAAATGAATGGCGTCAAAAATTAGTGGAGATTTTTGGGTTGTAAAATTGCAAAGACGTGCATCAATTACTGCAGCTTGCAATCAAAGCTTGGACAAACTTTCTTGATTAAAGGGTGCGACCTTGGTTCTTCCCATCATAAATTATGATTGTTTATGGGCTAGGTTCGAAATACGTATGCAAGCTGCCATGGTGCACTGAGAAGCATCGGTGAAAACCTGTAGTTGTATATCGCTGTGTATGTAGATTTGGCCTATGAATCTAGGTAATTTCACATTATTATGTTGTCCACACTGTCGGGTCCATTTTGGATAATCGTGATGTATTCATGAGGAACTTCTTGATCTCAACTTATACCAGAACGCCAAAGCTGTTGAAGCAGTATTTTGAGAGTTATGACAAATGAAGCTATCAATCCCAGAAGATTAAAGATTCTGACTACAAAAGACAAAATTTTAAATAGAGACATTTCTTTGGCCCTTTAAATTTTTTCAGTACGGGGTGAATGATGAGTGTGTCATTCATTTTATGCCTTTTCACTCCTGAAACCCGATGAGTAGTACTCTTGTTTTCAGTTTAGAGTTTGTTGAGGAAATCAAGCTTCTCCGTACTACGCGATATGAACTTGGTAAAATTGAACCCTCCTTTTTGGAGTGCCACCTTTAAAGCTTCAGCTGATCATTTGGCTTCCAGTATTTTGTCCTAGAAATGAACGAAGTCATCCATGTAGAAGCTGTCATGAATTAGTGGCTGTATGTTGGGTTCGTTATTGCAGAAGTCGACAGCTGTTCGATGAAGTGCGAAAATGGCTATTGTGGGCGAGCATTTAGCTCCAAAGACGAGAGGGGTATACTGACTTTGCCCAAGTCCCTGATTAGTCTCCCACAAGAATCGTACTAAATTTTGATCGTTTTCTTTTATGCCTATCCGCTTAAACACTGCTATTGGTTTTCTCTAAACCTCCTTAGCAAAACAAACATGTTATAAAGTAGATCCGGTGCGGTCTCTAAACACGAATTGAGAGAAATGCCTTTAGTTTCGACGCAGCATTTATTACAGGTCGAACTTCTCCAGCTTTCTGGGGATTCAAAATTGCATGATGCGGTAGGTACCATATTCGTAACGGTGGTGGATCTAGGAAAGTTACGGGTATCACGTAACCTTTGTCAATATCAGTTGAAAATGATTTGTCGTTGAGTTGCATCATGAGTTTGTGCTTTTGTAGTCGTCCTTGTAGCGATTCAAATTGAGCTTTAGCAACAATTTAGCTATTTTGCATCGTTATGGTGTTCTTTCAAAGCAAAGTGATTCATTAGCGAGTTCCATCAGTTTGAATGCTTTGTCTCATAAACTCTAACTGTTTGGTATGTTTGCTTGAAAGTGGTCCTTTAGTTACGTTACAAGTTGTGCCGGATTTTTTGACCTTCCAATTTTTTTTCTTTGTCTTACTTTAAGTCTGAAATTGGTTAGATGACAATTGCACTGCTGATCTAAAGACTTTTTTTAAACGGGCCGGTTATTGTCCATCCCAGCAAGTTGCGCCTTCCTTACAGACTGCCCTTCAAAAGTTCCTTCTCCGCAATATGCCAGAAAGTGTCGACGCCGAGTAGAATGTGTGACGAAATGTCGACGAGGTTAGGAAATGCAATGTTTCGTAGAAGGTCATACCGGGAGGATACGTTTTTCAGTTTCAGTTTTGCTTAACCTATCAAATCGAAGTTGAGCGTTTCCACCGAGTAAACTGATTGCAGAGTAAATGCAGCAGAAGTAGAGTTGAAAAATCCAAGGTGTAGTTGAACCAGATTTGACGAAACAATGTCCTCACTGAAAGCACGAATGCTTAATTCAACTGTTCGACTGGCCTTAAATTGTAAGGTATCAGTTGTGCATTTCAGGATATAAGAACAGCTGCTACAATTTTCAGAGCAAGGAACCGCTTGGTTGTTGTTGACTAAAGTAATGGACAAAAACTGGAGTTGATTCTTCAAACCAGATTTTGTATTCACTCGGTTTTATCATGGTTCATAAGACAAACAGAGTGGTGTTTTTCCCCGCAGTTATCTACGATACGATGTCTTGCAGAAGTACAGTCAGTTGACCGATGGTTAACCAGGCAGTTGAAGCCCAACTGCTTACTCTTCACTAACTGAGACTTTGTTGCGTAGTAAGCTTTACAAAAGCTGGGCAGTGTCTAATGTAGTGATCTTCATTGTCCAGCGGACATAATTTTTTTCGGTTTAATTAGTTCTTTCTTGAAAATATTCTTTTCTTCGGTATGCTGGCTGTTACGCATGGTTACGAAAGGTTTTTGTTGTTGATTGTTTGTTGTATCTTTTTTTCCCGTAAAAGGGCGTGGTGCATCGGGTAAAGTTTTTAGCTTTTCGCAAGCTCTAGGGTAGTTGTTAAGCCAGTCCGTGAGATCTTTGAGTGTGGGATTGTACATCTCATTTTGTGCACAGTATTCTTCTCATTTGAACACGATTGCAGGAGGAAGTTTAGAGCGAGCACGTCGAGAAAGGTTACTCGAGTTCATAAGGGACTTGTTTTTGTTTGGTTCGAAAATGTGCACCAGCTTACGTAGAAAAGCAGCGAGCCTGACGAACATTTGAGGCTCATTAAAATGCAGTTTTTGAAAAATTTCCAGCTCCTTAGTAAAAACTGCAACAACGAATTTAGGGTTACCACATCTTCGCATTAGCTCCTCTGTTGCTTGAATATACTGTAAAAAATTCGTGTCGTAGCTCTCTACAACGTTTTTGGGGGTTATCGACACACAATGGCTGCAGTTGAGTTCTTTTCCAACATCAGAAACTTTGGATTGTTTCCTATTGCAGTTTGGAACAGCTCAAACCAGTTATTCTATTTTAATGGATTACCGTTGAACTTTGAGAGCTTAAAATCAGGAACCTTTGAGACTACAATGAAACGTGTGGTTGCTCGTGTTTTGGTCAGTACAACGGAGGCCGTGATTGACTGGAGTCACGATTCTTGATCACGGTCGATTCGTAAAGAGCACGTTGAGACCATTAGCACCAGTCTGTGCCTGTTGTAGTGATGGATTCAATGGGTATTGATCCTTACCAGATAACTCTAGGTTCTCATAGGAACCAAGTCGATCGTATATATCATCACATTGTCGTCGATGTTCTGGCCACCGAACATGTTGCATAGATCTCGAGTTCTCTGTCGTAGTGTAAACTCCTTGAGCAGTGTAGTCGTAGCAGATTGGCTGGCGAAACGCAAACGGGTCAGATGGTACCGTTGTTGCAGTAGTATTAAAACTAATGGCTGCCGTAGAAACGTTGTACGTGTTGTTATAAGTTGGAAAGCTACTGCTGGCAGAGTAGAGAGACCGAAGGAGTCATCTATCTGTATCCCAATGTAGTGTTTTTTGTATCGTCGCATTTGTTTCATTAGCGAACATTTGCGGCTTTGTAGAGTGTAGTCATCACTTAGAAGATTTTGCACGTCTGCTAGAGGGCACGAAGCTATGTCATCTGCAAATTCTTGCAGTTCTTGCATTTTTTGATATTGGGCATGATTTCTCAAGTGTAAAAACGTAAGCTTTGATTATTTGATATAAATAACTTAATCAAAGTTCCTGAGCTGAGTGGCCGTTGACATTCGAACGAGCTGCTGCTAATTTGATGGTTGAAGAGGAACAGAATTTCAACATCCTCGAATTCCGTAGATCGTGTAATTTTGCTGCTAAGTTATCGTTCAAGGCTCTCATGAGAAGTGTAGCGAAACGTCCAATTGTTTATGAGCGCTTGTTGTGAGATTTTTGGAGCCATCGTTAAAGCAGTGAAAAAATTATAGAAATGGTTCACATGAGCTCAGTTTTGACAAAAGTGGAACGCAAAGACCTAGCTTCATTTAAAATTCCACGCCGATACAATATTTTAAGTTTTTCAATCCAGTTTTCGTTGCATATTGTCTGTGGTTTGCATTTAGAATTAGACATGTAGACAGGATTAGGCATCAGACAGGATTATACATTAGCACTCAGTTTCACTGTGCCGTAAAATAGTTTTAATTTCAAAAGATGTCATTGTTGCGAACAAAAAACGCTACTACTTGAACTCATGCCTCAGCCGATTTAACCCAAAACCTGCAGACGAACAGAGATGTTTTTATCATATGATACAAAAGCAAGGACACTTAGACAACATACTGGCTTGGCGTTTTGACGAAACAATGTCCTCACTGAAAGCACGAATGCTTAATTGAACTGTTCGACTGGCCTTTCATTGTAAGGTATCAGCTGTGCATTTCAGGACATAAGAACATCTGCTACAATTTTAGTCTTCACAATTCATGAACACGGTCGATCAGTAAAGAGCACGTTGAGACCATTAGCACCAGTCTGTACCTGTTGTAGTGATGGATTCAGTGGGTATTGTTACTGGCTGAGATTTTCGTTGTTGCTTGTTTGTCGAAACTTTGTTTTCCGTAAAAGGATGTGGTGCATCGGGTAAAGTTTGGAAGTTTTTGCAAGCTCCAGAGTAGTTGTTAAGCCAGTCCGTGAGATCTTTGAGTGTAGCATCGTCAATCTCACTTTGTACGCAGTATTCTTCTCAATTGAACACGACTGCAGGAGGAAGTTTAGAGCGAGCAATTCGAGTAATGTTACTCGAGTTCATGAGGGACTTGTACTTGTTTAGTTCGAAATTGTGCACAAGCTTACGTAAAAAAGCAGCGAGCCTGATGAATTTTTGAGGTTCATTAAAATGCAGTTGTTGAAAAATTTCCAGCTCCTTAGTAAAAACTGCAACAACGAATTTAGGGTTGCCACATCTGCGCATTAGCTCCTCTGTTGCTTGAATATTCTGTGAAAATTTCGTGTCGTAGCTCTCCACGACATTTTTGGGGGTTATCGACACAAAATGGCTGCAGTTAAGTTATTTTCCCACATCAGAAACTTGGGATTGTTTCCTATTGCAGTTTGGAGCAGCTCAAACCAATTATTCTTTTTTAATGGATTACCGCCGAACTTTGGGAGCTTAATATCAGGAAGCTTGAAAGCTTTGAGAATATAATGAAACTTGTGGTTGCTCGTGTTCTGATGAGTACAACGGAGGCCGTGATTGACTGGAGTCACAATTCATGAACACGGTCGATCCGTAAAGAGCACGTTGAGACCATTAGCACCAGTCTGTACCTGTTGTAGTGATGGATTCAGTGGGTATTGATCCTTTCCAGATAACTCTAGGTTCTCATAGGAACCAAGTCGATCGTATACATTATCACATTGTCGTTGATGTGCTCGCCATGGAACCTGTTGCATAGATCTCGAGTTCTCTGTCGTAGTGTAAACTCCTTGAGTAGTGTAGTCGTAGCAGATTGGCTGGCGAAACGCAAACGGGTCAGATGTTACCGTTGTTGTAGTAGTATTAAAACTAATGGCTGCCGTAGAAACGTTGTACGTGTTGTTATAAGTTGGAATGCTACTGCTGGCTGGGATTGTATGTGAAGATAAGTGCAGAGTAGAGAGACTGGAGGAGTCATCTATCTACATCCCAATGTAGTGTTTTTCGTATCGTCGCATCTGTTTCCTTAGCGAACATTTGCGGCTTTGTAGTGTGTAGTAATCGCTTAGAAGATTTTGCACGTCTGCTAGAGGGCACGAAGCTATATCATTTGCCATTTCTTGCAGTTCTTGCAGTTTTTGATATTGGGGATGATTTCTCGGGTGTAAAAACGCAAGCCTTGTTTATTTAATAAAAATAACTTAATGAAAGTTCCTGAGCTGAGTGGCCATTGATATTCGAACAAGCTGCTGCTAATTTGATGGTTGAAGAGGAACAGAATTTCAACATCCTCGAATTCCGTAGATCGTGCAATTTTGCTGCTAAGTTATCGTTCAAGGCTCTCATGAGAAGTGTAGCGAAACGTCCAATTGTTTATGAGCGCTTGTTGTGATATTTTTGCAGCCATCGTTAAAGCAGTGAAAAAAATATAGAAATGGTTAACAAGAGCTCAATTTTGACAAAAGTCGAACGCAAAGACCTAGCTTCATTTGGAGTTCCACGCCGATACAATATTGAAAATTTTCCAATCCAGTATGCTTTGCATATTGTCTGTGGTTTGCATTCACGGTTGGACATGTAGACAAAATTAGGCATCAGACAGGATTAGACATTAACACTGCAGTTTTACTGTGCCCTATGCAAATTTTAATTTCAAAAAATGTCATTGTTACGAACAAAAAACGCTACTACTTGAACTCTTGCCTCGGCCGATTCAACCCAAAAACTGCAGACCAACTGAGATGGTTTTATCATATGATACAAAAGCAATGACACTTAGACATTGTACTGGCTAGGCGTTTTGACGAAACAATGTCCTCACTGAAAGCACGAATGCTTAATTCAACTGTTCGAACTCCTTTCATTGTAAGGTATCAGCTGTGCATTTCAGAACATGAGAACAGCTGCCACAATTTTCAAAGCAAGGAACCGCTTGGTTGTAGTTGACTAAAATAATGGACAAAAATCGGAGTTAATTTTTCAAACCAGTTTTTGTATTCACTCGGTTTTATCATGATTCTTAAGCAAAACAGAGTGGTGTTTTGCCCCGCAGTTATCTTTGATACAAAGTCTTGCAGAAGCAAAGTCATTTGACCGATGGTTACCCAGGCAGTTTACGCCCAACTGCTTACTCTTCACTAACTGAGACAAAAGCTGGGCAGTGTCCAATGTAGTGATCTTTATTGTCCAGTGGACATATTTTTTTTTCGATTTAATTGGTTCATTCTTGAAATTATTCTTTTCTTTGGTATGCTGGCTGTTACGCATGATTACGAAAGGTTTTTGTTGTTGCTTGTTTGTCGAAACTTTGTTTTCCGTAAAAAGATGTGGTGCATCGGGTAAAGTTTGGAAGTTTTTGCAAGCTCCAGAGTAGTTGTTAAGCCAGTCCGTGAGATCTTTGAGTGTAGCGTCGTCAATCTCACTTTGTACGCAGTATTCTTCTCAATTGAACACGACAGCAGGAGGAAGTTTAGAGCGAGCAATTCGAGTAATGTTACTCGAGTTCATGAGGGATTTGTACTTGTTTAGTTCAAAATTGTGCGCCAGCTTACGTAGAAAAGCAGCGAGCCTGATCAATATTTGAGGTTCATTAAAATGCAGTTGTTGGAAATTTTCCAGCTCCTTACTAAAAACTGCAACAACGAATTTAGGGTTGCCACATCTGCGCATTAGCTCCTCTGTTACTTGAATGTTCTGTGGAGAATTCGTTTCGTAGCTCTCCACAACGTTTTTGGGGGTTATCGACACAAAATGGCTGCAGTTAAGTTATTTTCGCACATCGGAAACTTGGGATTGTTTCCTATTGCAGTTTGGAACAGCTCAAACCAATTATTCTATTTTAATGGATTACCGTCGAACTTTGGGAGTTTAATATCAGGAAGCTTGAAACCTTTGAGAATATAATGAAACGTGTGGTTGCTCGTGTTCTGATGAGTACAACGGAGGCCGTGATTGACTGGAGTCACAATTCTTGAACACGGTCGATCCGTAAAGAGCACGTTGAGACCACTAGCACCAGTCTGTGCCTGTTGTAGTGATGGATTCAGAGGGTATTGATCCTTTCCAGATAACTCTAGGTTCTCATAGGAACCAAGTCGATTGTATATATCATCACATTGACGATATGCTGGCCATGGAACCTGTTGCATTGATCTCGAGTTCTCTGTCGTAGTGTAAACTCCTTGGGTAGTGTAGTCGTAGCAGATTGGCTGGCGAAACGCAAACGGGTCAGATGTTACCGTTGTTGTAGTAGTATTGAAACTAATGGCTGTCGTAGAAACGTTGTACGTGTTGTTATAAGTTGGAATGCTACTGCTGGCTGGGATTGTAAGTAAAGATATGTGCAGAGTAGAGAGACTGGAGGAGTCATCTATCTACATCCCAATGTAGTGTTTTTAGTCTCGTCGCATTTGTTTCATTAGCGAACATTTGCGGCTTTGTAGTGTGTAGTCATCGCTTAGAAGATTTTGCACGTCTGCTAGAGTGCACGAAGCTAAATCATTTGCCATTTCTTGCAGTTCTTGCAATTTTTGATAATGGGGATGATTTCTCGGGTGTAAAAACGTAAGCCTTGATTATTTGATTAAAAAATTTTAATGAAAGTTCCTGAGCTGAGTGGCCATCGACATTCGAACGAGCTGCTGCTAATTTGATGGTTGAAGAGGAACAGAATTTCAACATCCTCGAATTCCGTAGGTTGTGCAATTTTGCTGCTAAGTTATCGTTCAAGGCTCTCATGAGAAGTGTAGCGAAACGTCCAATTGTTTATGGGCGCTTGTTGTGATACTTTTGCAGCCATCGTTAAAGCAGTGAAAAATATATAAAAATGGTTCACAAGAGCTCAATTTTGACAAAAGTCGAACGCAAAGACCTAGCTTCATTTAAAATTCCACGCCGATACAATATTTTAAGTTTTTCAATCCAGTTTTTGTTGCATATTGTCTGTGGTTTGCATTTAGAACTAGACATTTAGACAGGATTAGCCATCAGACAGGATTATACATTAGCACTGCAGTTTCACTGTGCCGTAAGCAAATTTTAATTTCAAAAGATGTCATTGTTACGAACAAAAAACGCTACTACTTGAACTCATGCCTCAGCTGATTTAACCCAAAACCTGCAGACGAACTGAGATGTTTTTATCAAATGATACAAAAGCAGGGACACTTAGACAACATACTGGCTTGGCGTTTTGACGAAACAATGTCCTCACTGAAAGCACGAATGCTTAATTCAACTGTTCGACTGGCCTTTCATTGTAAGGTATCAGCTGTGCATTTCAAGACATAAGAACAGCTGCTACAATTTTCAGAGCAAGGAACCGCTTGGTTGTTGTTGACTAAAGTAATGGACAAAAACTGGAGTTGATTTTTCAAGCCAGATTTTGTATTCACTCGGTTTTAGCCTGATTTCTAAGTAAAACAGAGTGGTGTTTTGCCCCGCAGTTATCTTTGATACAATGTCTTCCAGAAGTAAATTCATTTGACCGATGGTTACCCAGGCAGTTGAAGCCCAACTGCTTACTCTTCACTAACTGAGACTTTGTAGTGTGTAGTCATCGCTTAGAAGATTTTGCACGTCTGCTAGAGAGTACGAAGCTATATCATTTGCCATTTCTTGCAGTTCTTCCAATTTTTGATGTTGGGGATGATTTCTCGGGTGTAAAAACGTAAGCCTTCATTATTTGATAAAAATAACTTAAAGACAGTTTCTGAGCTGAGTGGCCGTTGATACTCGAACGAGCTGCTGCTAATTTGATGGTTGAAGAGAAACAGAATTTCAACAACCTCTAATTCCGTAGATTGTGCAATTTTGCTGCTAAGTTATCGTTCAAGGCTCTCATGAGAAGTGTAGCGAAACGTCCAATTGTTTATGAGCGCTTGTTGTGATATTTTTGCAGCCATCGTTAAAGCAGTGAAAAAAAAATAGAAATGGTTCACAAGAGCTCAATTTTGACAAAAGTCGAACGCAAGACCTAGTTTCATTTGAAGTTCTACGCCGATACAATATTGAAAACTTTCCAATCCAGTATGTTTTGCATATTGTCTGTGGTTTGCATTTACGATTGGACATGTAGACAAGATTAGGCATCAGACAGGATTAGACATTAACACTGCAGTTTTACTGTGCGGTAAGCAAATTTTAATTTCAAAAAATGTCATTGTTACGAACAAAAAACGCTACTACTTGAACTCATGCCTCAGCCAATTTAACCCAAAAACTGCAGACGAACTGAGATGTTTTTATCATATGATACAAAAGCAATGACACTTAGACAACATACTGGCTAGGCGTTTTGACGAAACAATCTCCTCACTGAAAGCACGAAAGCTTAATTCAACTGTTCGACTGGCCTTTCATTGTAAGGTATCAGCAGTGCATTTCAGAATATAAGAACAGCTGCTACAATTTTCAGAGCAAGGAACCGCTTGGTTGTTGTTGACTAAAGTAATGGACAAAAATTAGAGTTGATTTTTCAAACCAGATTTTGTATTCACTCGGTTTTATCCTGATTCCTAAGTAAAACAGAGTGGTGTTTTGCCCCGCAGTTATCTTTGATACAATGTCTTGCAGAAGTAAAGTCATTTGACCGATGGTTACCCAGGCAGTTGAAGCTCAACTGCTTACTCTTCACTAACTGAGACTTTGTTGCGTAGTTAGCTTTACAAAAGCTGGGCAGTGTCCAATGTAGTGATCTTTATTGTCCAGCGGACATAATTTTTTTCGATTTCATTGGTTCATTCTTGAAAGTATTCTTTTCTTCGGTATGCTGGCTGTTACGCATGATTACGAAAGATTTTCGTTGTTGCTTGTTTGTCGAAACTTTGTTTTCCGTAAAAGGGTGTGGTGCATCGGGTAAAGTTTCGAAGTTTTTGCAAGCTCCAGAGTAGTTGTTAAGCCAGTCCGTGAGATCTTTGAGTGTAGCATCATCAATCTCACTTTGTACGCAGTATTCTTCTCAATTGAACACGACTGCAGGAGGAAGTTTAGAGCGAGCAATTCGAGTAAATTTACTCGAGTTCATGCGGTCCTTGTACTTGTTTAGTTCGAAATTGTGCACCAACTTACGTAGAAAAGCAGCGAGCCTGATCAATATTTGAGTTTCATTAAAATGCAGTTGTTGAAAATTTTCCAGCTCCTTAGTAAAAACTGCAAAAACGAATTTAGGGTTGCCACATCGCGCATTAGCTCCTCTGTTGCTTGAATATTCTGTGAAAAATTCGTGTCGTAGCTCTCCACGACGTTTTTGAGGGTTATCGACACAAAATGACTGCAGTTAAGTTATTTTCCCACATCAGAAACTTGGGATTGTTTCCTATTGCAGTTTGGAACAGCTCAAACCAATTATTCTATTTTAATGGACTACCGTCGAACTTTGGGAGCTTAATATCAGGAAGCTTGAAATCTTTGAGAATATAATGAAAAGTGTGGTTGCTCGTGTTCTGGTGAGTACAACGGAGGCCGTGATTGACTGGAGTCACAATTCTTGAACACGGTCGATCCGTAAAGAGCACGTTGAGACCATTAGCACCAGTCTGTGCCTGTTGTAGTGATGGATTCAGTGGGTATTGATCCTTTCCAGATAACTCTAGGTTCTCATAGGAACCAAGTCGATCGTATATATCATCACTTTGTCGTCGATGTGCTGGCCATGGAACCTGTTGCATAGATCTCGAGTTCTCTGTCGTAGTGTAAACTCCTTGGGTAGTGTAGTCGTAGCAGATTGGCTGGCGAAACGCAAACGGGTCAGATGTTACCGTTGTTGTAGTAGTATTGAAACTAATGGCTGCCGTAGAAACGTTGTACGTGTTGTTATAAGTTGGAATGCTACTGCTGGCTGGGATTGTATGTGAAGATAGGGGCAGAGTAGAGAGACTGGAGGAGTCATCTATCTACATCCCAATGTAGTGTTTTTAGTCTCATCGCATTTGTTTCATTAGCGAACATTTGCGGCTTTGTAGTGTGTAGTCATCGCTTAGAAGATTTTGCACGTCTGCTAGAGTGCACGAAGATATATCATTTGCCATTTCTTGCAGTTCTTGCAATTTTTGATAATGGGGATGATTTCTCGGGTGTAAAAACGTAAGCCTGGATTATTTGATAAAAACAACTTAATGAAAGTTCCTGAGCTGAGTGGCCATTGACATTCGAACGAGCTGCTGCTAATTTGATGGTTGAAGAGGAACAGAATTTCAACATCCTCGAATTCCGTAGATCGTGTAATTTTGCTGCTAAGTTATCGTTCAAGGCTCTCATGAGAAGTGTAGCGAAACGTCCAATTGTTTATGAGCGCTTGTTGTGATATTTTTGCAGCCATCGTTAAAGCAGTGAAAAAAATATAGAAATGGTTCACAAGAGCTCAATTTTGACAAAAGTCGAACGCAAAGACCTAGCTTTATTTGAAGTTCCACACCGATATAATATTGAAAATTTTCCAATCCAGTATGCTTTGCATATTGTCTGTGGTTTGCATTCACGGTTGGACATGTAGACAAGATTAGGCATCAGACAGGATTAGACATTAACACTGCAGTTTTACTGTGCCCTATGCAAATTTTAATTTCAAAAAATGTCATTGTTACGAACAAAAAACGCTACTACTTGAACTCTTGCCTCGGCCGACTTAACCCAAAAACTGCAGACGAACGTTTTAAAGGATTTAACCATCCACCCCTCCGATAATCGAAAATTTAACCTGTCTCTCAAACCCCACCTTTTTAACTGATATATCCCCTGGTCCAGTCCAGTCGGAGCAGCTAATTTCCCTGGGCTGAATCATATTTAGAGCACGGCAGTGTCGCCATAAGACTGGCTCACAGCCTCGACTTTGAAAAAGTTTTCCCGTTACTCGCTGAGATGTTTTTATCATATGATACGAAAGCAATGACACTTAGACAACATACTGGCTTGGTGCTTTGCCGAAAAATGCGACGACATGAAAATAAATTGAGGTGGACTAAGCTACTGCATTAGAGTGACGCTATTCTAATCAGAGTCAACTGGTACTGCCGTATGAGAAGCTACTAAAAACCTTCTTAAAAACTTACTTAGAAGCTCTAAACAACTACTAAATTTCGTAGCCAACAGAAAATTGAAAAAGTGTCAATGAACACAAAGAAACAAAAAAAACTTGTATATTGATCACTATCAAGCTTTGAAATTGAAATTCCAGATAATGGCTTTAAAGCTCGTAGAACATTGAGAAAAAAAATATGATCGCCACTTTTTGATAGAAATAATTCAATTTCATGTTAAAATCCGCTTGAAACTCTAGAAAATATAATTTACTTGAAAAACTGGAATACGATCAGATTTTTGTCACCTTCTGCTGTTCAATACTGGGGTTTCTTCTTGCTTTCAAGAGAGGAAATCAAATGCATATAGAAAGAAATGAAAGGTCAAACTGTGAAAAATCAAATTTGAGCATGAACAAATTTCAAGATTTTTCCTGCAAAAAAAAACAAAAATCATCACTGACACCTGGGAAACCAAACAATGTTCATGCATAAATGGAGTATTGAACAACAAGTCAGACCATTCTCAACAACACCTAACCGAATTAAACGAAGCGCTGCCCGAGCAAGGGCTATAAAAACAACACTACGACGATTAACAACGACAATAAATACATGTATGCAGGAAAGGGAAAAACATTTTTCAAAAAGGAATTTTAACAGCGGCACCAAATTCAGTAACCTTGTTTCCCCTAGGGATGTTTGGTACGAACCACTCAAAGTTTTTTTGTTACGACCTTTGAAATTGAGTAGGAACTTTGTATTCGGGTGTATTTCAGTTTTTCTTTTTTTTATTTTCCACGCAAAATCAGCTACCACAAATAATCTTCGGATTGATCTGAGTGATATATCCTATTAAGGTTCTTTCTGTCGTGATTCGAATGACAATAAAAAATGTTGTGCTGAGAAAAACCGGTACAAAATTTTTCGTTATTTCAAGCGAGTAAAGCGAGCGAGCAGGTTTATAAAACCCTATTTTTGCTTGAGAAAAGTTTTTAGGCGCCATTTTGTTAATCAAAAAATAGTTTTTTTTAAATTTTTTTTTGTTTTTTTAAATACTATTTTTTTCTACAAAAATTGTCCAATTTGCTTATTTTACTTGGACCGTTGAGTATGTGTAGGTTCTAGTTTTTCGTTCATATCCTTTTATCACACCATGCAGAAAAGACGACGCTAATTTGAAAAAAAATTTTGTGTTTTTTAAAGACTGATCGAAACATTCTGAGCTGTTTGCACAGTAACCGGCTATCCTTATTCCTACTTCAGAAATTAGATACCATTGTTGATTGAACTAGAACGAAGTGAGACTGAAATGCTACTCAATCTTCTATGATTCTTCTTAATTTCGATTACGGTATAGCTTATATGACACCTGCACACAAATTCAAAAAACCATATGATTTTCGAAAACTCAACGAAGTATATAAGAAGCTTCTGATTTCGATGAATTAGGTGCAAAAATAAATAATAACTAAGCTCGGTATAGTGTTTGTAAAAAGTGTTTCAACTATTTTGTTTGTTTTTGGTTCCCCGTCTGAATTTTGTTTTTCGGATTTCTTCAGTATTTCGGATTCTATCCAGTTTTTCTCAGAATTTTAAAAAAATTTGCTCAGCACGATTTAAAAAAGTTAGCAAAATAAAAAACCGTACGAATTGTAAAACTCTCGTTTAATTTTCAGAAACAGCCGCGCTATTTTACTTTCAGTGAGAGATTATTGCAATTGATAAATTTTCCTGAGTGAGAAAATAAAATATTGCAAATCAGTGAAGCAAAGTTTCTAGATTTTCTATCAAAGTTCTATTAACTCTATGAGAAAATAGGTTGCCAATTATGTTTTATTTAAAGAGAAAATTTGGGTTCCAAAATTAACGAATTAATTATTTGAACCAATTATCCACCTCTTATTCATAGACATTTTACCCAGTCTAATTTAGTTTTTAAGGAAATCGCATGGAGCGAGTGTAACCATCGGATTTTGCAGGCTCAAGATGGAGGTACCAACTGTTTCAGGATTGAATTAATATCAAATGATATGTCAGTGTTTTTAAATGACTATTTACAAAATTTTGTGTTCATCATTAACATAGCATTAAAATTCTTTAACAGTTCGGCCATGACATAAATTGCCATCTAAGTTAGATTTGCTCTGTACAATTTTGGTTATTTGACTCTATATACGAGTATGTCAATTAGATCACGAGAGGACGAGATGACTAAATTTTAATGTAATAATTGGTTGGATAAAGAAATAATCTGTATGGCTTTAGGTTATATCAAGTTTTTCTTGTGCTTGCCTCTTGCTTTGAACGCTGTCGCGCAACAGCGTAGAATGACACCGGTGTTATACCTTTCTCTTCAGAACAAAAATCCACAAACAATTCTTCCACTCGTTTTTTTTTGCTCAACCGTTGCGCAGTTTGCGGATAGAAATACACTGTTTTCGTTGATTTTTTTCGGAGTCATTTTATCCCAGTCCCAATCCAGATTTTTGGCCATTTCAGTCTGGCTATTTTGATCTTTGGAATATAGCCACACATAGTTCATCGGGTTATCCTGTCCTTTCATGCCAAAATCCAGAACAGTCCTGTAAAACTGGATATCTAGTTCGTCTTTTCTCAGAATTTGATCGCCCTGTAAATTCATTGACTTGAGCTCCAAGTACGAATTGAATTTCTTTTTCAGGTCTTGTAGATATGATTTATTATAGCTGCTTAACTCGTCCACATTCGCTTCACAGACTATTTTTCCAATGTCTCGCAGCTGAATTTGAAGCAAAATTCTTTTGCAGTCCTCAGCTTTAGAATGATTGAACAAGTTGATAGCCTGAAGTAAACCGTCTGTCATATTCACGAAGGTATACGGATCCTTGTGGGCTTCTAAAATTGGCAGTGAAACATCTGGATACACACTTGAAGGAACTTTTAGAAATTCATTGGCAGTTCTGAAGAGTTCTATGTACAGTCTTTCTATTGGTTTAATGACCCTATGCTGGTACACCTTTTTGTGTAATCTTTTCCGTTGTTCGAACATCTGTAATACGTTGTCGAATTCACGTTGCGGCCAAGCTATGTGAGTTTTATTATCACTGTCAGTAACAACCTTGCAGAGCTTCAGGAGTCTTTTGGACTCGAAACTGGTGTTGATTCCCACATGGTGACTGTCGCGACATATGTAATCCCACTTATCAACGTCTATTCCGGTTTTCTTGTTCGATACGATTTCGTAGAAAAAATTTTTCTTATCATCTTTACTTCGTTCTGAGATCCGTGTTTTTTCTTCTGAATCAATTAACTCTTTAATAAATTCCAAATCATCTTCGTTCAGGTCTAGCTCTTTTCGAATGGTAGAACCCTCTTTCAACATCATTTCGATAAATTTTATTGTCATTTCTTCATGAACAAATTCTTTTATTTCGTGTTTGGTGCTGTTTTCGTTGAGTATTTCGGGTGTCATTTCTTCATGAACAAATTCTTTTATTTCGTGTTTGGTGCTGTTTTCGTTGAGTATTTCGGGTTTGGTGCTGTTTTCGTTGAGTATTTCTATGTGCGCCTTAATAAGAATTTCCCAAAAATGAGAAAACGGCCCATGGCCTAAGTCATGCAGCAAAGCAGCCATTTTAACACAAAGTAAGTCTTTGTCATTTGATAAAATGTCTACAATGCTGCAGGCATCAGTAGAATCTGGATCATGATTTTCGATCGGAGATTCCCGCTCGTTACTCTGTACTTCAATCCCAATAGGACTTTCGACCTTGATCAAACGTTCCCGCTCATCCGTTATACTTTCGTTTTCAATCGCAATAGTTTCGTCAGTTTCCGTTCGTTTAACTTGTTCATTCTCTTTCGCAACTTTCAGCAGGCTCTCTAACAATTCGCCAGCAAGATGACAAGTCCCGATCGAATGCTCGAATCTCGTGTGTGAGGCTCCTGGGTAAACACTGTAAGCAACTCCGAGTTGTCTCAAATAGTGCAGACGTTGGAACTGAACAGTATCTATGAGTTTTACCAATTTTAAATCCAAGCCTATTGGCCCATAGATCGGATCGTTGAACGTCTTAAATGGCATGCCGATAAAAACGAGAGTGATATGGTGAAGTTTTTATCTCAATCTGAATAACAGCAAAAGATTTTATGTTATCGTTGCAGCAGTAAGTTGTTGGTGACAGCGTAAAAGTCTAGTAAAGTTCAGCAGTAACCACTAGTAACAACAAAAAGTATCTGTTGTGGTTCCAGCAGTAAACCGATTGTAACAGCAAAAAAAACTTTATTAGAGCTCCAGCAGCAAAACATTTGTTATTGTTTCATCAGTAAGCTGCTTGTAACAGCAACAGAACATATGTTATATTTTTTGCAGTGCATTCGTAACAGCAAAAAATTGACCTGTCAATGAATAGAAAGGTCTAAGAAAAGAAAGGGTCTATGAGGAGAAAAACAGAATTAAATTTTGAATAAAGCGGGCTTATAGATTTTTAAAAAGAGTATTGTAATCTTCAATAATAATAAATGAAAAAAAGTATAACTAAGCAATACACAAAAAATTATTTGAGTATTATTCATTTTTTTCGTTGTTAGTATTGACGATTGTACTGTTTGTTTCAGCAATAAGTTTATAAAAATCAATATTTTTTGTTTCTCTGCTCTTAGACCATTCTGCATAGCAGTTAAACTATCAGTTGTAGCAGTTAAAATATCGGTTAAACTAATCAACAAAATCAGAAGAACTTTCAACTCGTTAGTAATACATGTTGGGGTAAATGAACGCAAAAGTCGTTCTTTTCAAGTTAGAAAAAAACTGCTTCGATTAGTTTCATGCAATTTGATGAATTAGTTATCGCAAGCACGGATTTTTTCTCCGAAAAACTAAACCCACCTAAGCGGCGCAAGCGAGCAGACAGTAACTCCTAAAATAAAATAAAATAAAAAAATTTCAAGCTGTATGCCAACTTGAGAAATGCGAGTATCCAAGTTAACGATCTGGTACCGAAAATGATTGATGTGGTTGTTCACAAGGTCCGGCTCAGTAGAAGACTTTTGAAAGTCTTTGAAAAAGAAGTTTTACAAGGAACACGGCAAACATTTTTTTTGCGGAAAAAATATTGAATTCAATTAGAAAAACTAAAAGCCAAGTGAACGCTAAATGAAGTTCCCAAAACTAATTTTCTTGGAGTAAACGTTCTTCAGTACTCAATGAATTTTTTATCCATCCGGTGGAACTTGCACGAAAATTCAAAAAATTTCCAACCAGTTTTCTTCGACACTTGAAAATTTATTTTGGCATTTTCTTGTCTTTTAAATCCAGACTAGAGGGGTTTAATCGATGATTATGTTTAAATTGATTCGACCCATTCCAATAATTATGTATGATAATTGATTTTGTATTTGCCTTTAGACAGACCTGATTACAAAGATCTACCCTATTTTTAATGGTCGGAACACTTAATGAGTAGATAAGTAGTCTTTGACAAAAAAAAACAAAGAATCAACACGATTGTGGCTGCACCAAGCAGAACAGACAGGCGACACTCAACTCGCCGCGTCATGCAACTTTAATAGCAAATAACTACATCGGTATCATACAAGTTGTCTCAATATTAAACTTCACTAAAATTTAAATGAAGTGTAAAAAACTTTATCTACGTTCACTGATATTCCAACAGAGCTAAAAATGAGGTTCCTCATAGGAAGATATTTGTCATCTAGTCCAAACCAAACGGTTCAATTTAGAATAAAAAAACTGCGCTTGGATAACGTTTCTTAAACAAAATAACATTTCCTACGAAACCAGAAGACTTCAATATCAAACATTTGAGCTGCCGATTTACAAATTCAATTTTTTTGGATTATTTTTGATTAAATTACAACAAATTCAAATTATTGTCATACTATTTCTCTTCTCGAAGTTTTCGGTTAAAAAAATATATGCCATAAAATGCATCATGATCAAATGTGCATATACGGGCATCGTGATCAAATATAAGCATACGAAAGCCCAATGTGATCTGACTTGTTCATTTTTGCCTAAGCTTTTGCAAAAATCAAAAGAAAGAACAAATCATGAAGTAACGTTCTGCCGCTGAAGAACTACACAAGAGGTCATTTTGTTCAGTGGAGAAATTACATGGAATGCTCTACCTACTGTTATGCGTGATATAAAGAACACGTACAAAAATGGAACAAGCTGTGAAGACCTAATTATTCTTCCTATCACTTTTATCATTGAGTGAACGTTTCCGATATGAATTGGTGCTCAAACTTAAATCCTCTTTATCATATTTTGTAAAAGTTGCAGAAATTAAGCCTATTGGTAAATCTGTCGAAACCTTTTACCCAGTAAAGCAATTTGCAATTTTTTCAAACCTGTTTAAATTGATTTGACGTATAGCGAAAATTTGACAAGTAGGGAGACAAAAACTTGCGACACATAGGCGAAGGTGCGTTTTGCAAATAAAAAGTGAATAAAAATTAGAGCTAATAAAAAAGTCTAGGAAATACAATTGCCGAATGGTAAATTGTTTAGTGTCTTTGATAAAAGGTAAATACTACTCATTAAGAAAAAACCTTAAAAGATTAATTTTACTTTTTTCAATATGAAACTTTTGCTATGTGTTGGATCCGACTGTCCTACCTGATTAGGAGTCTCGCGTCCTCGCAATTGCGCTAAAGTGTTTTGACAATAGGCAAATACTACCCGTCAAAGCAGCAAAAAACACATGCTGTCAAACTAACAAAATTTTCACATGCTGTCAAACTAGCAGTAAATGTGCCTTTAAACTGACAAAACTATGCAGCATAAAAGTCACTGAATAGACTCCATTATTTTTAGGATCTCTTGTGTAAATACCACGACTAATCAGTAGGTGCTTTACTCAACTGGTTGATGGTAAAAATCACCGTATCAGATTTAAAATAGTCTATTCGCAGTGAAAACAGAACATTTTACTGCATCAACAGCAAAAAAACTTTCCAAAAAAAAAATCTTCAAACAAGGTTAGATAAGTACGAAATTCGAACTCGACTAATCTCGACTATGGCATTTTTGTTTTAATCATGAATCCCTTTTGCCTGAATGTGTGACTATGTTCAAACTGACAGTTAGATACGTGCGAATGAACAACTCGAAATAACAATTATGAATATGAAAAACAGTGATAAATTAAAAATTTTGCAGTATCGGAGCATGGAAATGAATCATAATGTTGATCATGTTGTCCAACGTTATTTCAGTTTTTGACTATGCTTTCTTTCAGCATTCTAAAACTGAAAGCGTTAAATCAGCTTATAATGGTTATTGAGGAGCCACTGAGCTGTCAATCTCTGGAAAGAAGCTAAAATATTGAGCATTAAATAAACAATTTTTACGCCACCATCGACCTGAATTATCTTTTTAAGTTCTTATCAAACTTTCATCCGTCAAATGACAGAAAACGACAAATAAGCCGATTAAGTATAAGTCGAAACCATAAGGCCGGAAAAAGCGCTTAAGCAAAAGAGAGGTAAATATACAGTCAGGGCTATTAAATTTACAATTTACTGGTGTAAATTATTAACACAGGCAACTACAACAAAACTGTCTTACAGCGCGAGAAAATTCCGTGATAAGGCAAAATAGCCAACAAAACATGAGTTAGCATACAAACGAAAGAAACATTTGGAAGAAAAACTGTTTTCTACGTCAATTTCAATCTGAGTTTTTCTGTGGAAAAATAAAAAACCAACAGACATTTAAAAAAACCGTCAATGAACGCGATTGACTCACTGACTTAATTTTTTTTTTGAAAAAATCTTTACACTCTTTTTTTGAAAAAATATCAAAAGCCTGAAAGCTCTTCGAGCTTCTAGGACAATTCATGATTGAAACTTTTTGATAAAACTAACCCAATTTGGGCAAACTGGATCAAAAGGTCAACTTTTTGTCCCGCGAAAAAATGTGAAAATGAAAAACTTCTTTTGCAAAAAGTAGTCAATCACAATTTTCGTGGCCATCAAAATTTTGCAATTCCAAAAGAAAATTTGTCTTCATCCAAAAATGTGAACAACACATAAAAAGAAGCCAAAATCAAACAGGCAAAAATCAAAAATGAGCCTGAACAAAAATGAAGATTTTTCCTTAGATAAAAAATCATAATAATCTTGATTTATTTAAAAGTCTGAACTACGTTCATCGTTATTTGAAAACTAGACTTGGAGCTACACGCTTTTAAATTTTATCATATGTTTTTGTTTATTTGTGGCTAATCATAGCCTTTGTGTATTCGAATAACTTTTCCTTCATACTTCATACGAGAAATTTTCGGCTCACATAAGAGAAATTTTGAGAAATATTTTTAAAAAGAAGTTTTACAAGGAACAAGGCAAACATTTTTTTGCGGAAAAAAAATATTGAATTTAATTAGAAAAACTAAAAGCCAAGTGAAATCTAAATGAAGTTACCAAAACTAATTTTCTAATTAATTAATGAAATTTTTATCCATTCGGTGAAACTTGCACTAAAATTCAAAAAATTTCCAACCAGTTTTCTTCGACACTTGAAAATTTATTTTGGCATTTTCTTGTCTTTTAAATCCAGACTAGAGGGGGTTTAATCGATGATTAAGTATTAAATTGATTCGACCCATTCCAATAATTATGTATGATATTTGATTTTGTATTTGCCTTTAGACAGACCTGATTACAAAGATCTACCCTATTTTTAATGGTCGGAACACTTAATGAGTAGATAAGTAGTCTTTGACAAAAAAAAACAAAGAATCAACACGATTGTGGCTGCACCAAGCAGAACAGACAGGCGACACTCAACTCGCCGCGTCAAGCAACTTTAATAGCAAATAACTACATCGGTATCATACAAGTTGTCTCAATATTAAACTTCACTAAAATTTAAATGAAGTGTAAAAAACTTTATCTAGGTTCACTGATATTCCAACAGAGCTAAAAATGAGGTTCCTCATAGGAAGATATTTTTCATCTAGTCCAAACCAAACGGTTCAATTTAGAATAAAAAAACTGCGCTTTGATAACGTTTCTTAAACAAAACAACATTTCCTACGAAACCAGAAGATTTTAACATCAAATATTTGAAGTGTCGAGTTACAAAATTCAATTTTTTTTGGATTACTTTTGAACAAATTACAACAATTTCAAATAATTGTCATACTATTTCTCTTCTCGAAGTTTTCGGTTAAGAAATTTACGCCATAAAATGCATCATGATCAAATGTGCATATACGGGCATCATGATCAAATATAAGTATACGAAAGCCCAATGTGATCTGACTAGTTCATTTTTGCCTTAGCTTTTGCAAAAATCAAAAGGAAGAACAAATCATGAAGTAACGTTCTGCCGCTGAAGAACTACACAAGAGGTCATTTTGTTCAGTTGAGAAACTACAAGGAATGCTCGACCTATTGTTATGCGTGATATAAAGAACAGGTACAAAAATGGAACAAGCTGTCAAGACCTAATTATTCTTCCAATTACTTTTATCATTGAGTGAACGTTTCCGATATGAATGGGTGCTAAGACTTACATCCTCTTTATCATATTTTGTAAAAATTGCAGAAATTAGGCCTATTATAAAATCTGTCGAAACTTTTTACCCGGTAAAGCAGCTTTTTCAAACCTGTTTAAATTGATTTGATGTATCGCGAAAATTTGACAAGTAGGGAGACAAAAACTGGCGACACATAGGCGAAGCTGCGTTTTGCAAATAAAAAGTGAATGAAAATTAGAGCTTATAAAAAAGTCTAGGAATATAATTGCCGAATGGTAAATTGTTTAGTGTCTTTGATAATAGGTAAATACTACTCATTAAAAAAAAACCTTGATAAAAGTAAAATTAATCTTTTAACATGAAACTTTTGCTATGTGTTGGATCCGACTGCCCTACTTGATTCGGACTCTCGCGTCCTCGCAATTGCGCTAAAACGTTTTTGACAACAGGCAAGTACTACCCGTTGAAGCAGCAAAAAACACATGCTGTCAAACCAACAAAATTTTTCACATGCTGTCAAACTAGCAGTAAATGTGCCTTTAAACTGACAAAAATATGCAGCATAAAAGTCACTGAATGGACTCCATTAATTTTAGGATCGCATGTGTAAATACCACGACTAATCAGTAGGTGCTTTACTCAACTGGTTGATGGCAAAAATCACCGTATCAGATTTAAAATTGTATATTCGCAATGAAAACAGAACTTTTACTGCATCAACACAAAAAAACCTTCCAAAAAATAAAGAACAAAAATCTTTAAACAAAGTTAGACAAGTACGAAATTCGAACTCGACTAATCTCAACTATGGCATTTTTGCTTTAATCATGAATCCTTTTTGCCTGAATGTGTGACTATGTTCAAACTGACAGTTAGATACGTGCGAATGAATAACTCGAAATAACAACTCGAAATAACAATTATGAATATGAAAAACGGTGATAAATTAAAAACTTTGCAGTATCGGAGCGTGGAAAATAATCAAAACGAATCATAAAGTTGATCAATTTGTCAAACGTTATTTGAGTTTTTGACTATGCATTCTTTCAGCATTCTAAAACTGAAAGCGTTAAATCAGCTTATAGTATTTATTGAGGGGCCACTGAGCTGTCAATCTCTGGAAAGAAGCTAAAAAAATTGAGCATTGAATGAACAAATTTTACGCCACCATCGACTTGAATTATCTTTTAGGTTATTATCAAACCTTCATCCTTCAAATGACAGAAAACGACAAATGAGCCGATTAAATATAAGTCAAAACCATAAGGCCGGAAAAAGCGCTTAACCAAAAGAGAGGTAACTATACAGTCAGGGCTATTAAATTTACAAGTTACTGGAGTAAATCATTAACACAGGCAACTACAATGAAACTGGCTTACAGCGCGAGAAAGTTCCGTGATAAGGCAAAATAGCCAACAAAACTTGAGTTAGCATACAAACAAAAGAAACATTTGGAAGAAAAACTGTTTTCTACGTCAATTTTAATCTTAGTTTTGCAGTGGAAAAATAAAAAACCAACAAACAGTTTTAAAAAGAGTCAATGAAAGCGATTGACTCACAGACTTAATTTTTTTTTTGAAAAAATCTTTACACTCAATTTTGAAAAAAAATAAAAAGCCTGAAAGCTCTTCGAGCTTCTAAGACAATTTAAGATTGAAACTTTTTGATAAAACTAAGCCAATTTGGGAAAACTGGATCAAAAAGTCAACTTTTTGCCCGCGAAAAAATGTGAAAAAGAAAATTTTCGATTGCAAAAAGATGTCAATCACAATTTTTGAGGTCATCAAAATTTTGCAATTCCAAAAGAAAATTTGTCTTCATCCAAAAATGTGAACAACACATAAAAAGAAGCCAAAATTGAACAGACAAAAATCAAAAATGAGCCTGAACAAAAATGAAGATTTTTCCTAGATAAAAATTCATAATAATCTTGATTTAGTTAAAAGTCTGAACTACGTTCATCGTTATTTGAAAACTAAACTTGGAGCTACACGCTGTTAAATTTCATCCAATGTTTTTGTTTATTTGTGGCTAATCATAACTTTTGTGTTCTCGAATAACTTTTCCCACATAAGAAAAATTTTGGGCTCACAAAATAACTAATTACTCTATTGGAACGTAGATGAACAACAACAACACTATTAATGCAATTAACCCAAATTTTTTTTTTGTTCTTCCCTCCTGCTTTGAACAATGCCTCTCGACATCAAAAGTTAATAATGGTTTTAACCAAACTCTTCAGAAAAAAAAATATCCAAAATTTGTTTCAATCGTGATTATTTGTTCATAAGTTGCGCACTTTGCGGACGGAAGATACTGTTTTTGTCAAATTTTTTTTGGTCATTTCATTTTGACTTTTTTGATCCTGGGAATATAACCAAACAAATATCGTTAAATTGCCCGGCCCCTACAAACCAAAATGCACAATATACTGTAGAACTGGACAATTTTAGTCGATTTGCAAACTTTTACCAGGCTTTAATTTCACTGACTTGCGCTGCATCTAAGAGAAGGGAGCTTCAGCCTTATGATGATTCAAAAATTTAGATCCATAATTGAATTCATCGGCAGTTCTGAAAATTTCTAAGCAGTCTAATATATTGGTTTAATGCTGGTACACTTTTTTTGTAATTGATCTTATTCATCCTTTTGTATTCCTCTTTGATTATCAACGTCTATGCCAATGTGTATTCCAATTTGATTAGAAAACCTTATCAAATCTGAATATAGAATTTTTTTGGGTTAACAACAGAATCACGTGAGTCATTTTACCTTTGGTTTAAAGGAATTCAAAAGTCAGACATCATTTTGCGCTTTGGTCGTAGAATTAAGGCACAAGCCTATATAGCACCAGCGTATTTAGGGGGAAGAGGCGGACGCCCTTCCCCCTTCACGGATTCGACCCCCCGCTGACACAATGGGTCACCCTTTGTACTATTTAGAGATATCCATTTTTGGCTGACTGAACCTAAAATTTTTCGAAAGGCGCCTTCGGCGCCAATAAATACTAATTTTGAGGGGGAGCGCCCCAAAAAAACGCAATTTTTTTGGTCAACATTTTCCAGAATGTGCCTAAAAACGCTTTTTTTGGCTTTTTTTTTCAAAAATTTGCCTTCGGCGCAAAGTCTGGTCTAATTAAGGTTTTAAAAGTGGTTTGGGAGACCTCAAAAAAATCAATTTGGTCGACCTAGAAAAAGCACCCTGAAAATGCACACTCCCCCACATCGAGAAACTCCTGGATCCGCGCCCAGGGGGTACAACGGGTAACCCCGATGACACTCATGTACTCATGTACTAACCTATGATTTAAAAAAGGAATAGGACTTCCTATTTGTTAAGATGTTTCAGGGTTTCCGATGGTAAGTTTCAGATGGTAACTCTCGATATTTTTGGCACCCGAATTTGCCAGTAAACCAATGTTTGAAATCCTATAAAACAATTTATAACATCCCTTGTATTAGGATAGGGTATAAAATCTTTAATGTAAAAACATACAAATTTTCGGTATCAAGGTAAGAGAATCGATTTTTTTAAATTGTTTTTGTACAATATACTCTACCTTTTGAAAAAAATAACGGCAACAGATTTTTCCATGTATTAAGATAAGAATGAGAAGATGAGAAGATACGTTATAGAAACAGTAGGGTCTTGAGATAAATTTTTTCAAAACTATGGTACAAAAAGTAAGAAATTCGAGTTTTTGCGCGGTTACCATAAGTTTAAAATTAAAAAATCAAAAAATCTGTTTTTTTTTTCGAAATTGTTTAATTTGTTTCTAATCCAAACATACAAATCATTGAAATGATAACTGTAGGGTTTAAAACTCAACCAAAACTGTTTTATAATTGTTATTATGGTAAAACAGTGACACATGGTTTTCGCGAAAAAGTAGGTTTTTCTTCATTTGCCCTCAAAATTTTTAAATTACGATAAAATGTGATCTAATTAGGGCTAGGGCGTGTGCCTACATAGTTTTATGACAATCAGCAGCAAAACGTATTTTTGTTGAAACCATGTGAAAGTTGCCATAAAAAGAAAATTTTCATAATATAGTGTTCGGTCCAAAGTTTTCCCCTTCAGGCCTTTTATAAGTAAAAGTAACCAACTTTTTGTCAAAATAAATGTGAACTTATTTAACAAAATTTATTCAAATAATCAATGTAGATTTAAAAAAATCATTTTGACTAATGGAAAAATCTGAACTAAGTTCATCTTTATTTGAAAATTAAACTTGATGTTTGGAGCCGAAGTTATACTCCATTAACTTTCATCGAATGTTTTCGATTGTTCGTTTCTAGTTATATCATTAATATTTCCTAATTTCTTTTTCATCAGAGGAGAAATTATACTCTGTTTAACTTTCATCGAATGTTTTCGTTTGTTTGTTTCCTGTCATATTATTCATGTTTCTTAAATCTTTTTTCATCAGAAGAGAATTTTGGGATCAAAAATAACGAACTATTTTTTGGGAACGTAAATGAACATCAACAACAACATAAATATATCTTAACCAAAAAGATGGTTTTTATTTTTCCCTCCTGCTTTGAGCATTGTCGTAGGACAGCAAAAGTTGATACTGGTCCTAACCAATCTCTTTAGAGTCCAAACTCTCCAATATTTGATCCAATCGTAATAACTTATTCATAAGTTGCGCACTTTGCAGATGGCAAGATACTGTTCTTGTTATTTTTTCTCGGAATTACTTATTCCACAAATCTCCGTACAGACAACTGATAATTTTAGTTTGGTTTTTCTGATCTTTGGAATATAACATAGTTCGTTTGGTTATTTGGCCCCTTTATGCCAAATTCTACAACACACCAAGAACTGGACATTTTAACCTCAGTTGACCTCAGTTTTATGATGATTAAACAATTTGAAAGCTTGATATGTGCAATCAAACTAATAAATATTTATTGATTATAAGCTTCTAGAATCGGCCAGTCCTAATTTAAAGGCACATTCAAAAAATCATTGGTTCTTCTGAATAGATCTAAATTTTTGTCTGACTTCTTTGTCAGCTTGTTTTTTACCGGGTTAGCTGCCGCAGCTTTGAATTTTTCTTAAATTTAGGCATTTTTACTTGAATTGATAATGATATCAGTATATTTCGGTTTCGGGTAAGTAATCAACTTCAAAAAACGCCAATTATTTTTGCTTTTTTATTTTTTTTTCATGTTATTTTTTGAAACTGTTGAATTTTTTTCTTTTTAAAGTCAAGACGTCTTCTGTGCATTGCCCGATTCTTTTTTCCAAAATGTTTGATTACATATTGTAAAATATTGAATGTAATTTTTAAAACTTGCCTCTGAAAACTCATCTACCATTGTTGCTTTCCAATTACTAGGTTTCAATTGTAATGAAAAGATTGGATAAAAACTGAATTTTGACATTAGACTTTGAAATTAAATCTCCAAAGTTCAATTTAAAATTTTGCAATTAGTGCTAGGTTACATACAGCAGAAAACATGAATCTCATTCGGTAGTTCTTTAAATTTTTCCAGCAAATCTACACTTTTCGTGACAAATTGCTATCAACTTTCCACCAAACAATGTCACTTTTTATCCTTGACTATTGTCATATATTTCTTGGCACATGTTTAATTGAGAGAATTCGCGCTAGTTTAGCACTCAAAAATGAAAACCTAAGAACGTGCAACTGGTTAAAATTGAGAACCTCCTAGTGTAATTTTTGGATAAAATGAACAAAACAAAAGCAAAATTATTTTTTTTTCACAGCAGGCTTTTTGTGGGTTTAGCCACTGAACAACAGGTAGAAGTACGCAATTAAACCAATTTCCGCATTTCTGCTTTATCCAAAATACTCCAAAAGAACAATTTTTCAATTTTTACAAGACTTTTTTTCAGAGAAACAATTGAAGTAAAAAAAAATTGGAGTTTTAATTGAATTTTTTTTGGAAATTTCAGCGAAATTAATTTAATAAATTATTCAAAACGTCTATACTTCCACTGAATACTCCAAACGAAATAAATTTGAAGCTAAACAAAGCTAACATACAAATTTCATGGTATCTCTTTGATTCGGTTCATTTTAATTATAAAATCAATGGTTTAACTCGAGATTAATCTATTTAATTCTGATGACATGAATGAAAAAAAAATGAGGCATAGTTGAAACCCATAGTAAAATAGGTCAATTGGAAAACAGTTTTCGAAGAAAAAAATGACCAAAAAAACGAGAAAAAAAATTGAAAAAAAAATTTTGATTTTTCAATTTTTTTATTTCCAAAATTGTGCTAAAAATTCCAACAACTACCTTTTCTTCAGTAACGCTTAGTTTTACTGATGTAATTTTTAAAACTTGCCTCTGAAAACTCATCTAACATTGTTGCTTTTCAATTACTAGGTTTCAATTGTAATGAAAAGATTGGATAAAAACTGAATTTTGACAAATTTCAAAGTTAAATTGCATTAAATTCAATTTTTCTCCAACTTTTTTTATTACAATTAAAACCTAGTAATTAAAACGCAACAATGTTGAATGAGTTTTCAGCCGCAAGTTTCAAAAACCACATTTACAATTTTACCATATGTAGTCAAACATTTTGGAAAACACTTTCTAAAATTCAAAATTGTTTCTACTTTTTCATCTGTACAATTACTGAAAGAGTCTGGCTAAAACAAAAAAAAACACATCTTTTGGGAAAACGTTCACGTTTTTAAACCAATTTTGGGCTCATTGACGAAAACTGAACTTTTACTGCTAACTTCAACTGAAAATATTCACAAATTAAAAACAAGGTCATACAGTTACTGTGTAAGTTGCACAGAATGTTCATATCAATTAAAAAAAAAAAAAATTAAATGTTTTCTCAAATTGGTGTCGTTTTCTTCTGCATGTTGTGCTAAAAAAACTGAATGAAAAAAAATGAGGCATACTTGAAACCCATAGTAAAATAAGTCAATTGGAAACCAGTTTTGGAAGAAAAATGACCAAAAAAACGAGAAAAAAAATTGAAATTTTTTTTTTTGAATTTTCAATTTTTTTTAATTCCAAAATTGTGTTAAAAATTCCAAAAACTACCTTTTCTTCAGTAACACTAAGTTTTCACGGCATACTGTCAACCTGACCAATTAGCTTGATATTAGAACAAAAAAATCAAAAATTTCAAACGGGTTTTTCTGGACACTGAAAATAGTTTTGAAATTTTTTAATGTCGTTCAAATCAAGACTGAAAGGGCTTTAATATGATAGATCACTCAAATCTGTCCAATGATTATTTAGGTTAGCTGATTTTGCGTGGAAAAAAAACTAAAACACCCACGAATCCAAAGTATCTTTCCCATTTTCAAAGGTCGGAAAAATGTAAGAATCTGGGTGGATTTTAAGCGAAACCTTTTCATAACTGACCCTATTAATTTTTTGTTTTTTTTTTAAACTTAGTTTTTCCTGAAATTCAGGGTGAAAATGTATCGTTTCAACGAACAATTTGCAGGCAAACGTGAAATTAGATCTGCAAAGTTCAATTTAAAATTTTGCAATTAGTTCTAGGTTACATACAGCAGAAAACAAGTATCTCATTCGGTAGTTCTTTAAATTTTTCCAGCAAATCTACACTTTTAGTGACAAATTGCTATCAACTTTCCACCAAACAGTGTCATTTTTTATCCTTGACTATTGTCATTTTTTTCTTGGCACATGTTTAATTGAGAGAATTCATGCTAGTTTAAGCACTCAAAAATGAATACCTAAGAACGTGCAACTGGTAAAAATTGAGAATCTCCTAGTGTAATTTTTGGATAAAATGAACAACACAAAAGCAAAATTATCTTATTTTTTTTTCACAGCAGGCTTTTTGTGGGTTTCGCCACTGAACAACAAGCAGAAGTACGCAATTAAATCAATTTCCGCATTTTCCAAAATACTCCAAAAGAACAATTTTTCAACTTTTACAAGACTTTTTGTTCAGAGAAACAACTAGAGTAAAGAACCATTGGAGTTTTGATTGAATTTTTTTGTTGGAAATTTCAGCGAAATTAATTTAATAAATTACTCAAAACGTCTATACTTCCACTGAATACTCCAAACGAAATAAATTTGAAGCTAACCAAAGCAAACATACAAATTTCATGGTATCTCTTTGATTCGGTTCGTTTCAATTATAAAATCAATGGTTTAACTCGAGATTAATCTATTTAATTCTGATGACATTATCAGCTTGTTAAAAAAAACTAGCGAAGTTTTTTTTCTTTGGGAATCCCTTAAATTGTTTTTATAATACATCATCATAATTACGCCTTGAAAACAGATTCCTGCTTCATTTAATAGCTTCCAAAATATTTTTTTTCTGAAAACAATTCAACACTAAGCAGATATTTTACTGGAACAACTATATCAGCACGCCGGTCATTTGGAACATAAGGCAGATTTACTTAAATTTAATTTTTTTGTTGAAGACCTCTAAACTCACTATGACTTAACTTAATTGATTTGCAAAACTTTTTCTCATCTATAAACAAAATTATCAAAGAAATTTCATCAAATACAGGAATGGATAGACATTGAGGCCTGCTGGCCTAGATGACTGAAGCTATTAACGAAGAAAAAAAGTTTATCTGGATTATTTGGGGAACTTGAACAATCAAAACTTTTGCGCAGATTTAGGTTAGAAACTAAAAAAATTTTTGAGCTGGGGCAATGAAATGGAAATGATAGGCGGTTTTGCTTCTCTTTTTTATGCTTGATTCTATTGTGAGCAATAGTTTGTAACCAAAATCCAAACAAAAGTTTTGATTGTTCAAGTTCCACAAGTAATCCATTTAAACTTGAATTTAAATTTTATCATACTCTTCATTTTAGATATTTCTTGGTTTTTGTTCAACCAACCATCCTCCAATTGAATCAGTTTTACAGAAACTGTTCTCAAAAATGAGTTTTGGGTAGATAATTCAAACATTTGAACTTTTGTTAACTAATCCAAATAAAAGTTAGCACTATTAACCTTCTTCGGTCAGAAAAAACTTTCACGGAACAACTAGACGAATCAGATTAAATCAAATTGAACGAAAAGACTTTTGAAAAATTGTTGGTCAAAATAAAACGTTTTTACAAACGGTGGAAACAAAGTTTTCAATAACATAATATAGTATAAGATAATCGGAAATAAAATATCTAACTTCAGAAAAAAACTTTGAACCAGGTTTCTGTATAATTTTGTTTCTACCTTAATTGCTACTTTTGAACCAACTTTCTACCCAGTTTTTTGAAATTGTGAAAAAAAAACAGAAAATCATGTCTTATTGCAAAAACCTCCAAATCGTTGCTTGCAAAACGCGCTACGTCATGAACCTAATCAATTTTACTATAAAAATAGCCCAAATGATTTTTTTTCACATTAGTTTACGACCAAAAATAGAAAAACATATTTCAGAGTAGAATTATTCTGAAAAAATTGTCAATTGTGCTAATTTTTTAATGCATGTGACACTGCTGTTAAAACTTTCTTCATTTGTTTTAGTTGTGAGGTTGCTCAGTGAACAGTTGGCTACTTAGTAGATTTTGAAGAAAACATTGACAGGAAGAAAGACTAGGGTTGAAATAATTCTTCTTGATATGATTAATCAGTTCTTTGCTGCTATAGGTAGTCACTTACAATTTGGACATTTCAAAACTTCAACTTGTATAGAAGTTATTGATGTAATTTGACGTGTGTAACTCTTTTGTTTCTATCAGTGAGTTAAATTGAACTAAGAAAGGACTTGAGACAGTTTAAGAAAAGAAATATTTAAAAAAAAAAGTTTGGTAGAGATTTACACTTGATATCACAGGTCCCAAAATAAAAATGAATTAAACAAAAAACAGAAATACAAATGCCTGAATTTTTAATGAAAAAGAAAATCAGAACTAATTTATTATATTTGCTGTTGCCTATATGAAAACAACCCATCAGATTCGAGTTATTTTTAGTAACGAAGTTGTTCGACATCAACCAATCAGAGCGAAGCTTTTTTATTGAATAAAAAAAAAATTTGTGAAATATTTATTTATTTTGGAAAATGACTATCACTGAACGTTCGATTTTTCTCGGGTTACACTCAATTGTCTTCTCAAATTACTTTCATACTCCCTTAAAAATTTTGATGAACTTTCTGATTGATGAAATAGACGTTAACTATTATTTTTTAACGATGTTTTGATTGTTCAAGTTAAAGTCAAACTTAGTCAATTCTACTCAACAAACAAGTATACTTTTCACCCAATTTTTGATTATCAAAGTTTCAAACTTTCCGCACCGCCTTATCTAACTATAAGAAAATGTTTATTTTTTGTCCTGGAAATTCTCATGTTATTATAAAATTTTTTAAATTTTAGAAAATTGAATTCCGAACTCATGACCAAATTTGGCGAAACTCCGCAGAAAAATTCACTCTTTTTTCAATTCCTCCGCAATTTGCAGAGCTCAAACATTTGTTAGATAAGATTTGGAATAGGAAATTCCGATATTTGTTTTCAGCAACTCCTCAATTTTGAGCTTTCGTTGCAAGTATTTGGAAAAGTTAAGGAAATTGAATGATTGTTTTTGAATCAAATATTTCCTATTGATTAGAGACAAAAAATGGACGTGATTAGGCAGACGTTAGATTTTCTACTCTCGATAAGTTTTATTCTCTCCTCATTCATTTTTGTAATCCTTACCGCAAAAAGTGTTATTATCTTATTTTTGCTTTTTCTTTCAATGCCATATTGAATCCATAAAAAGATGAAATTCGTGAAGGTGTAATAAATTATTCTAATGGAACAAACAAACTTGAATCGTTATTGATTGAAATAAATTTTTCGTATAGGGAATGCTGAAAACTGATTGGGTGGAACTAAATTCCTGTTTAGGAGAATCCTCTCTGATTCATTACCTCCACACAACTGCATTGAAGGTATCGCTAACTCTGAACTTTAAATAATTTATATGTTAGTCAGCTCACGTCAATCACTCATTTTCTCAGCTCACTCCTTCAGTTGAAGAAGTCAAAAAGAAACCAGATATAGTGTTACTAAGCCCTTTTTTGACTGGGACTGAGACTTGGGTTGGAAAAAGTGGAAACTCTAATATGACACTACTCCTGGCTTATGTAAAGAAATTAATGGGCAAAACGCAAAAAAAATCTAAATTTAGCGTGATAGGAAACACGAATTAAGAACACGACCAAAAGAAGTGTCTTTATCTTGTTTTTTGACACATAAAAATTCTAAACTCAAGCTGCAAAAAAAATTGAAGTTTAAGACATTAGTGAACAAAAAACAAACCACACGATACAAATTAGTTTCACTTAATAGCAGACACTTATTTCAATTATGATTACACAGAGGCGAAGCGGAGATTCGCACCACTTGCGATACCCCACGCACACACACACACAAACACACACAATAAAATTTATTCACGCCTCAAATGAAACAATATGCCGCCACTATGCCGATATAATATTGGCCGAAACCTATTAAGCCGAAAAAAAGGAGAACAAAAAAACGAAGCCGAAAAAAATTACGACTAATCAAAAAGTTAACTAGTCCCCCTCACCCTCAAATCACATACACAGCTCGTGAAATGACGGAATATGAGGCGACTGAGCCGATTTAATATAAGCCGAAACCTATCAAGCCGAAAAAAGGGAAAAACATAAAACAAGAAAAAATCAAAAAATTTTAAAGAGTAATAAGAAGTTATTATGTCCCCCTCCCCCTCAAAACACAGACATGCACACAAAAACTTTTTTCGACCATCGAAAGGCGCAATATGTGACCATTACACTTAATAGCAGACACATATTCCAATTATGATTACACAGAGGCGAAGCGGAGCTTCGCACCACTTGCGATAGTCACGCCCACACGCACAAACACACCATAAAGACACACACACACACAAACATCTCACAGCATTGCAAGCTAGCAGACAGAAAATGAAATAAAAGTCACTAAGTCAAAAACAATTAGATTATTTCGAAAAAACCATAGCTACAAAATTTACAAAAAAATTGTCTGGAATGATCTTCAATTCAGAAACACAACAACTGGCGTTTAACACTACTTTTTTAAAAAACTATCAGTAGTAACAGTAGACCGATAGAACTTAAAATTGCACGTGTAAGAAGCCTAGTGATTCAAGTGATTTTGTTTAACAAGTTGTTAAACCGAAAAAAGGTCTATAATCCAGTTTGATAACGCTTGCTTATTGCAAGCGTAAAAAAAGTTGAAAACCTCAAACTCTTGTGTTATTTTGCAATAAACTTACTCATACAGAGACGAAGCGAGAACACGACAAAAAGCAGCTCTATGAAGTGTAATAAAAAAGAAATAAGCCTCGAAGAAGTAAAAATTCTGCTACGTGTCGGATTCGATACTGAGACCTAGAGACTTTGAGTCTCACACACTAAGCACTAAGCCACGGACGCTTAGCAAATCACAAACACATACTAGTAACAAATAAATCAGAGAACAGATGCTATGACATTTCAAATGCTACAGATTGTGATTATAGAAAAAGTGCCACCAAATGAACATTTTAAGTGAACAATTTTATTTGCAAGTTAGTTTAGAAAAAAAGAAGGTTCGTACTAACACACTAACGCTCGCAAGCTGGCTAGTGCAATACTAGAAACTGGAATAAAACAATTTAAAATCGACCTGTCAACTTCAATTTTTTGGCCGTTTTTGTTGTAGTACTACTTCCAACTATATCGACTCATTCATTAGACGTTGCTAATATTCCACACTTGGATTCAATTTAACCCAGAAAATAATCAATAAACAATCCAATCCGGGCATATTTGCAGTTTTCTTTTGCTACATAAAAACGGTCGAAACAACTTGTTCTCTTCATAGAGCAACTAGAAATTTTTATTCAGTCTTTGGATTGTGATCGGCTTCGTTTTCTATTCTTCTTAGAAACATTTGCAGCTACATTTTTTCGAGCTGAAACAATTTCCGATTTCAATGAAAACATCACAATTAGAATGTTTTTATAATCTTCGTATAGTTCTTGAATATACTAACTTTGTCTGCTTTTGATCGGAACATACGCTCCCTTCGAGTGCGTTAAAGAGAACACTCCGCTTTGCTCCAGGGCAAGATCTACAAAATTTTGGGCGATTATTAACTATCATACTGAACTAGTCAAAAATTTTTTATGAAGTACTCTATCGAAAATCAGCAATAGTGAGAAAGCATAACTCAAGTTTAATATGAAAAAGGAACTTTCTTGCTTGGTAAATTAATAATAAGCCTCACCTTTGGAGCTTGTGACATTTGAAATTGAAGTAAGCTTTTCAATAATTGTCTCGGTCAAACTCTGCTTAGTGAAGTTATCAGTCCACATTTTGCGACCACTTTTCAGCAGAAAAACCAACACATCTAGAAAAACATGCCCGACATCAGCATTTTAGAATTATATCTTAACTCGTATCGTACATTACATGTCATTACAGTACAGTCATTACCTTCATCATGGATCCATTTGACATTGGGAAACCCGGTCTCGTGTAATATCAGAGGCAATTCTAAGAATACAGCTTAGGTATCACCGATTGAAATGGGTTCGAAAATGTTCAGAACCACGACAGGAAAATGTTACCTGAAGCCATCATGTATTGCGGTTTCTCAGGGATTACATCCAAATTTAGGAGATCGGAAACCACCTGCGAAAATACCACAAAATCAACGACAATACTGGTAATCTCCAATTTGTGTAAAACCCGAAAACAATAAAAGATACGAAAATCATCCCAGATAAAATCCCCCCTCAAAAAATATCTAGGCCTTATGAAGGGTTTTATCTGGGATGACTTTGGCTGGACACGGAAATAACAATTCTCAGCTTCAAGCCTACCCTGTTTGTGCCCCCAATTGTTTTTGTTGAACTTACAAACTAAATCATTATTTCAGAATGAATTTTATACAGCCTGGGGGAAAATTGAGAACCGTACTGATTAAGTTTCCGCACTTCAGATTAGAAAGTGTAGAGATAGTCAAAATATGAACTGGTTCAAAGGTAAGTTATCACGAATCATACATACATGTGGCGCTTCCTGTTTGAGTCCGACACTGAACAGGACACTCATCATGTACCTGACTTGGTGGTAGAGAAATCCCTCGGCCTTCACAGTGAAACAACACTTGGTCAGCGAGTCATTTTCACTGTTCCTATAAGCAAATAACCATTCAGTAAAAAATCCTCCAGCCATCATTTCTATGGGGAAAAAAATCGAATGATCCAGCTCGGGAAAACACCCAAATTGCATGTAGGTTCTTACACACGTCGAACAACAGAGTTTCACCTTAACTAGCAGGGCCCCCTTGCAGCTAAAGCTGGCTAGAGGGTTGGATGGCTGAATGGATCGATGGATGGCTAGCCATTCAGTAAACAATTCTCTAGCCATCATTTCTATGGAAAAAAAATCGAATGGCCCAGCTCGGTAAAAGACCCAAATTTCATGCAGGTTCTTACACACGGCGAACAACGGCGTTTCACCTTAACTAGCAGGCCCAATGCAGCTAAAGCTGCCCTGAAAAATAGCACGTTAATATTTAGTAAAATCAAGGATCAATGACGTTACTGTTGTATGGTGGATAGCGGGATGAAGGGTTGAGTGAAACGATGAATCAGCAGGTCGATGGATCACTGGTGGGATGCATGGATGGGTAGATGGATTCATGGCTTAATGGATGGCCCATGACGGATGGATGGCTAGATGAATGGATGACTAGTTCGATGATTGATGAATAGCTGAATGGATGACTGGCTGAACGTCTGGGCGGAGTGGCGTATGGGTTGCCGGATAATTGATGGCTGGCTGAGATAGGTGGACCGCTAGATGAGTAGATGGCTGGATGAGTGGAGGGCTAGATTTATAGATGGATGGCTGGTTGACTTGTTAGATGAAAGGAAGATGGATGTCTGAAAGGCTACATCGATGGTTGGATGGACCCTAAGGAAGGATAGCTAGATGGGCGGCTGGCTAGAGGGCTGGACGACTGAATGGATCAATGGATGGCTAGCTGGATCTGGGACGTCTCACACTATCCAAATAGTCGTTTGGGAGATCTGCACCCCATGAGAGTAACTCAACACCACCCCGCCATAAGGTCAAGATTTAAAAAAAATTGAGAACGTTTTTTCAAATGTAAGTTTTTTTGGCGGAAGGGCTAGATCAATGGATGGCCAGATTAACGGGATTTATGGATGGATGGACGGAGAGATGGAGGGTGGGAAGGACCGATGTCTTAATAAATGGATGGTTGGATGAACCACTCGATGGCTAGTTTTTTAATAGATGGCCGGTTGGCAGAATGCATGGAAGCAAGGAGATGAGCTAGACGCGTGGAGGGGACAATAAATGCATGAAACACCAGCTACATGAACGAATGGATGGCTGGCTAGTTGGATGGATGGCTAGTTGGAGTAAGGGATAGTTTGTGTGGGCGGAAATGATGGATAGCTGCTTTGATGGATGGATAACTAGTGCGATGGATGCCTGATTCGATGGATGATTGATTGATTGGATGGCTAGATAAACGGGTCGAGGGAAAGATGGCTGGTTGAATGGATGGATGACTTCAGGGATGGATGCATAGCTGGTTATTTGCGTATATGAATGGGTAGGTGCAAAAAAGGCGGAATGGATGGAGGGCTAAATGAAATGATGAATAGATGGATGGCCTAATAGACAGATGATTGAACAAAGGAATGGTTAGAGGAATGGACAACTGGTTGATTATCGGACTGAAATGGTTGCTTGATGAATGTATAGGTGTTTGCATGGCAGAATGGATAGCTTTTTCGATGAATGGAATGGCAGGATAGTTGGACGCCGGCTTCAAGTGGTGAATATGATTGCCCGACTCTCCAGGTAGTAAATGATGTCAAGCCCCCGCCCCTCCCATGGGTCGGGTGAAGCTCAAAAATCTCCAGGTTTTCGGTTACGGAGCGTCTGAAGTCGACCACGCTGCTCCGTCAGCTAATACTCATCTTACTCTTTCGCTCTGGCATTAATCCAAACCCTGGTCACCAAAATTGTTCCCGCTTGCAACCAAAACATACACCGTAACCAAGCAAGTCTCTGGTGTCACATATGTAGCTGGATACATTTTAAATGCAGCGGTTTCAAGATTTTAAGAAGACCAACACCGCAATTTTTACTGCCCCCTCGTACGTTTTTTCTACTTCTCCCCGAAACCAAAGCCACTTGTTATCTACCGGTAAAAATTTCCCCCAACCACACAATATCGAACCTTTTGCCTAAACCGGCCCACCACTCCCAGAACCCAATACTGACTAATCCCACAAACTCCTCGACAATTTCCGTAACCAACACCCAACTGACAAAAGGAACCCTTAGAATATCTCAAATTAAATGTAACGGAATATCTGGGAAAACTCCCAAAATCGCAGCTTTTCTAGCCGAGAATCAAGTCTGTATAGCTCTGTTTAAGGAAATCAACTTGAAAAAAAATTGGTAACCCCTCCCTAGGTCCTGTATCCTCACTAATTTGTAAAAAAAAAAAAAAAGAGGGTGGTGGCCTCCTCATTGCTTTCCAGGAATTTTGACAGTACGAAGAACTTACTCTAAACACCGACGGTACGCATGAGGCAAAAGACTAATGAAACTTCGTATCAGTAAATTCTACATACCCCACAGATCTAGTTGTCCTTCCTAGTTATACCACATCCCTATCTGATCTTATAATGAGGATCTGATACTGGGGGGACGCCGATGCCCATTTTCCTTTTGGTATTCTTATACCGAAGGAGATTCACGTGGTGGAGTAATCTGATGAAGTGACTCAATCCACTTTTGCACCATTAGAATGACGACACCCAAACAAGATTCTGATGCACCACATTCCTCACCTGAAGTTTCTCTTGCATCGCAATGAGTTTAGTTTCTGCATCCTGGGCTCCAATAAACCCTTAGGCTCCGACCACCTCCCCACCGATAACTACATACACTTTTCTCCGAAAAAGACATACATAAACGTCCTCATGGATGATTCGCGGCAATTTACCGAGGAGATTGAGGCGAGTTTCTTTATTTTGGGGATTCGCTCTTCAATTGTGGCTGGGGAGAATTTCTGCAGGGATATGGTGCTCACATCTCCGCCGGGCGTCACCGCCACTACATCACGTCACTTCTCCGGGGCCAGCTTCTCTTACCATTGAAAGAGACCGCGGCAGTCAAAACAACCAGACCATGGAAACCACACAGCACTCTCGGTACACATCTTCCTAAATTAATTCCCTACTCGTGAACCAGAGAGCAAAAGACAACAGAAATAAGTGGCGTAAATTCCTCCACTTGTGATTACCACTCTGGTGTCCAAAAGTTCTCGAAAAAGATACGCTTCTTGAACGGATCAAGGCCTGTGGTAGGTAGGCACCCCATTAAATTTGTCTATAAACTATAACTGCAAATGCTGATATAGTAAAAACGTTTTAAGCAATTGACAAATTTTAGGAGCCATGCCTCCGAAAATTTACTAAGGAAAACTAAACGCAATCTGACAAATTTTCTCTGTCCGACAGCACATCTTTAACCACACAAACTAAGCAAGCCATTGCTGATAGCAATTTTTCACGAGCACTCAACCCAGATCACCTTTCTAATGTCCACATCAATCCTCTTGCACTTGAAAAGTTGACGTATTTGTTGAATCTTTCGCTGTCTGATAATACTATCCCCTAAATGTGGAAAAACTCCAAGGTTAAACCGCTGCCCAAGACTAAAAAAAAACTATAAAGTTTCCACAACGTACAGGCCTATTTCACTACTGTTCCCACTGTCAAAACTTCAGAGAGGCTCATCTTCCCCTTCATCTTTCCCTTCTTAACAAAGCAACTTCCCAATGCCACACAACAAAACAGGTTCTGCATACTTCACTCCACCACAACCGCACTCTCCGCCCTTAAATTTTTAATTACTAATGGCTTCAACCAAAATCGCCCTCGCTTACGTTTTGTTCTCGCCACACCTTTACCTTTCAAAGGCATTTGATATGGCGTGTCATAGGACACTAGTGGAACTCATTCATGACACACCTCTGCCAAGAGGTACAGTTCGCTGGCTGAGCATTTATTTAAGTGTCCGACAAGCCACCACTAATTTTAAAAATAAATCAATTAACCCTATGTAGAACTGTTCACTGCGGTGTTCCCCAGGGCTCTGTTTTAGCATTGATTTTTAAAAAACTTTTTGAGTCGATGACGGCCCTCGCCCCCCCCCCCGAAAATGCTCGCCTCACTTCATACGATGATGATATCCACCCCTTCGCCCAAAGCCCCGACGTTGAGGCAGCATTGAGCTGCAAAGCTTTTTTATTTACCGTAAGCTAGTATTCGAGTCCTGTAAAAAAAATTAGTTTTCTGCTTTCGTCATACCGCAAATATTTGAACAAAAATTCGACTGTCTTTTTAAACAAAGATTCTCTCCCTCTCCTTAAAGATCCAAAAAATTAAGGAAATTTTACTGACCCGACTATGCTTTGCAGCTCACTACAAGAGATCTGCTCCAAAGGCTCGTCGCAAGATAGGAGTCCTGAAGGCGTTAGCAGGTTCCTGTTGAAGTCAGTTTAAAGAAACCCTGCTTACAAAGCCTTAATTCGTCGTCCTATTTCAGACTATGCTTTCTCGACCAGGGCACACGCCGCCAGCAAAACTTTCATTCGTCACCTACAGATCACCTAAGCCAAGCCCTCTGTCTTATCAGTGGCTCAAGTTTTATGAACTCAACTGCCCATCTGTACAGTGAAGTCGAAATACTGAACTTTCGAGAGCACCTTTCCTAGCTTCTCAGTTTTCACTCTCCACACATCCGTTACATCGCCCAAATCAATTTTAACACCCTTACTCCACAAATCCACGTCAATTTTGATAATCTATTTTTGGTGCTATTAAGATGACACAGACTCCCTTGTAACCGACAAAAATCCGTCTCCAAATCTTAACGACTAAGAAGAAGTTACCATTCTCGTTTTAAATCACCGCAAGTTCCTTAAAAAACTCGTGAAACCATAAAAAAAATATATATCGTATTCAAAATCCTAGCAGAAAAATCATTTGTATTCCGCATCCAAGCATTATCCCTCTGAACAGTCACTTCCCAGAAACACCCGCTCTAACCTTTCCTATTTCGGTCTCGTTAGAGTCGGTTTTTAAACTCTTACCTCGCCCGCTTAGACAACCAAGTTTCCCCATTTTGCCCAAGTGTCAATTGTCACCCCACACTAGTTGCTATATTTAAAACTGTCCCAGAAATCCTCTTTCTTTAAATCCAGCAGACCCAGGGTTGAGACCGGTAGAGCTAGCGAATTTCCTTATGGATAGGTGAATGTTTGGACTGTTAGAGAGATGCATGGACTCTTAGACGGATGGATGGCTAAATTGATAGAGAGTTAGGTGAGTGGATCGATTGCTTGATGGATGGATGAAAAAATCGATGGATTGCTAAAAGGATTAGCCATTTTATGATTAATTCTCCTGATGGCTGGTTGGAGGGGTAATTGGTTCAAGGGATGAATGATTTGACTAGTGGATTGATGGACGGATGGATGTATCGTTGTATGAACGGCTAGATCGATTCATGGCTTGATGAATGGATAGTTGGATTGATGGCTAGCTTCATGAAAGAATGGCCGATTGGATGAATCGTTTGATGGATGGATGTACGGGTGCATGCATCACTGTATGGATGGCTAGATCGATGGATGGCTCGATAGATGAATTATTGGGTTAATGGACACCTGAATGAATCGATGGTGGGATGAATGGACAACCCCCTAGAGGAAGGATAGCCCGAATAATTAGATGCGTGGATCGCTAGAAGGTTGGATGGATCGATGGATGGCTAGTTGGATCTGCGACAACTAAGACTATCCGAATAGTTACGTGTGGAGGTCTGCACCTCCTGACAGTAACTCAACAGCACCCAGCCCTATAGTTAAGAATTTCAAAAGTTGAGAACGTTTTTCCAAATGTAATTTTTTTGCTGAAAGGCAAGATCGATGGGCGGCTAGATGAATGGGTTTTATGAATGATGGACGGAGGAATTGACGGATGGCTAAACCGATGGACGGTTGGATGGATCATGGATAGCTTGATGGAAAGTGTTATAACCGATGACCACTTGGGAGGACGCATGGGAGCATAAAGATGCGCTAGACGGGTGGAAGGGACAATGCATGCATGGACTAGATGGCATTCATTCGTTCACTATATTAACGAAGGAATTGCTAGATAGTAGCCAGTTGAATTGCTAGTTGAATGGATGGCTGGTTACAGTGAGCAAAGAATAGTTTGAGTGATCGCCGAATTGATGGATCACTGCTTGGATGCATGGCTGGCTAGTGCGATGGGTGGCTGGTTCGATGGATGATTGATTGGTTGGATGGCTAGATAAACAGTCGACTGGAAAGATGGCTACTTGAATGGACGGATGATTTGAGGGATTGATGCTTGAAAGAAGGAATGGTTAGAGGGATGGACCACTGGTTGATTATCGGGCCGAATGAATTGCTTGATAAATAGATAGCTGTTTGGTTTAATAGATGGTTGAATGAATTGAATTATAGATGGCAGGATAGTTGGATGGCTGGTTTGCTGAATCGATGGATGACTGGATTGGTGGATAGATGGACTGCTACATTAAAGGATAGACGGCTAGACGGATGATTGGCAACATTGATAGATGTTTAGATTGGATAGCTGGACTGCTTGATCAACTAACTACTGATTGCTTGATCGATGGATGGATAGCTGGAGGGAATTTTGGATGGGTGAATGGCTAGATGGATTGCTAAATGGATTGCGGAGTTATAAATAATTAACTTGATGGCTGGTTTTCGAACAATTGGCCGAATTGATTGATGAAAGGCAGGATGGACAGAGGGATTTATCGTTGTATGGATGGCTGGATGGCGAGATCCATTGTTAGCTCAATGGATGGATGGTTGAATTGATGGGTAGCTTCATGGACGAATGGCTGATTGGATGGATCACTTGATGGATGAATGGAAGGATAAATGTATCGTTGTATTGATGGCTAGATGTTTGGATGATTCGATTGATGGATAGCTTGCCAAGTTTTAGCCACTCCAACAAACGGGCAATTCAACATTTTGAAAGTTGCCAAGTTTTAGCCAGCCCAACAAACGGGCAATTCAACATTTTGAAAGTTTACAAATAAAAAAATGTCAAGTGAAAAACTTCAAGGCGTTGCGAAGCCGCATGGAAGGACTGCCAGATAAAAACCTGAGGTTAATTTGACTGCATCTTATCATGGAGTTGAAAACTTCAAATTAAGTAAGTTTTCTCATCCAATTTGATGAAAAATTTTGAAAAATCTTGAAAAACGGCATATCTCGGAAAACAAAAGAATTTAAGCAGTCACAATTGGAGGGCGAATTTGGACAAGCTGAGTGTACCATGATTGATAATATTCTGCCAGAGGGTTGAGAATTTTGGTTTGTTTATTTTTTATTGAGTTTTTAGTTTCAGAATAATAAAATGTCACATCTTCAAAAGCAAAGAAAGCAGTCCAATTTAGATGACAGAATTGCAACCTCGTAGTGTACTAGAAAAGAACCCCACTATACGGTTGAGAATCTCAATTTCGGAATTTTTTTACTTTAAATTTTCCGGAAAAAAAGCATGAAAAACGCCATATTCTCGGAAACCAAAAGGAGCTTAGCAGTAAAACTTGCGGGCCAGATTTGCAACACCTAAGTGTACTTTTACAGCCTACCACCATGGGGTAAGACTTTCAAGTTGGGTTAGAATTTCAAAGACTAGATTTAAAAAAAATTCTAACCTGAAACTTTTTTTTAAATAATTCTCAGAGATGGCACATGGCGGAAACTATGGTTTTGAGCAGTCATATTTGGAGGCAAGTCATATTTAAACAATTGATTAAATATACGCCTAAACGAAAAGCGCCCGTTACAATGCATAGATGGATGAATCCAATCTTTACACTACGCTGCCCTCCTCTTCCCCTCCGTTTTGGCATCATTGCTAGTCTTAAATTCGGCCTTTCAATTTCCCTAGCTTTAACAAACTGCAAAATCCAAAAAAATCTTAAACATTGCAATATACGATATACTTAAGTGTGCAAAAACACTTTCGTAAAACATGCAAAAATATTACGCTTGAACATGGTGAGATACCTGTCACACGCAATTAAATATAGTATAAATAGAAGAGTGGAAAAGCTCGTATATCTGTCCTTTCCCACTGGGAAAGATGGCGTTAACTTTTCTCGATGTATAATACTGAGATGAAGAGAAAGTAACATTTTTGAAAGGCAAAAGTCGTGGTAAAACCAAACGCATTGCTGAGTCTATAGAAGAACTATGAATTATCGCCATATGCTTACTTTTGCACTTCTTCAATGTTAACTTCCCAAATTGACCTTTCAAACATCTGCTGCCTAGTTCTGTCAATCTAAACACATAATTAAATGTTATACGAGATATTCGGTAACTCAATGTTCTGTTTAGTATCAACTAGTTTGCATAAATTTGGTCTTGATTTTGAAAAAAAATGAGACAAGGAAACGAACAATACTTTACAGAAGTTTTGATAGTTGTTCTTCCCGACCAAAAGCGAGGCAGCTTCCCTCATCAGCTAAAAAACATCAACAATCTTTATTGATCACTTTCTTGGTTTCAATTAATCTGTTTACAATGTAGTTTTAAATAAATGGTTCCACCTCTAGGTCTAGTTGACACTTCGGGAAGAAATACTTGTACTGTCTGTATGAACAATGGAATCTAAAACAGCAGATAACGAATTCATTCTGGCCGCTTATAAACTAAGAATTAACATTACGTTCAGCCCACTAATTATTGATTGCACGTAGAGTCTTTAAGTAAAATTTGGTTTTATTCTGACAAAGTAATATCCTAGTCGCAGATCTAATCAGCTGGGATATCAGCTTGAGTTTTGTTTGTTCTACCAATGTCATTGAATCATTGAAGAAATACTTGCCTAGCAGTGAAATCCTTCGGAACCGGAGCCCATGCATAAAACATGATATCAGATGGCGTGTTCCGGTTCAGAATATTCAAATAACTGATCTCTCCTTCTATTGGACAGTTCTCGTCTATTTCTGACCAATCAGGAAGCGGGATTCTGTCCACAAAAACATGCTTCAGTTCCTTGTTAAACTCGCTCGTTTCTTCATCTGTATCTGTCTGCATTGGCTCGATGAAATCTTTTAATGCTATATTTGTATCTGTCAGATGTCCGCCATTTTCTTGAACAATTTGACGATCGATGTTATCTTTTGCAGCCGAATCCGAGTTCGATTCACCATAAGAACTTCCGACGTTGATCAAGTTGCTTCTGATGTTTAAAGATATGACTTGTTCTAGGGCACTCACGCCTACAGACAGATAAACTCCTTGAAAACATGAATTTATTAACCTGTAAAGAAAAAGAGGGCACAACCCGGCAGCCATACATACATCACAATCATCCCAGTATCGAAAAACAGTAGGAGCGTCCTTTTTCTGGAAAAAATCTGAACTTTTCTTAGTTTCGTTTTTAACTCCAACAGAAAAAGAACTCTAAGAAGATATCTGATTATATATTTGGTCCGAAGGCCAGAGCTCCAAGAAAAAACTTAAAATGTCCCGCCCATTTTTTCCTTTCGTGAGACATAAGCAAAGTAATCATTTTCTGTTGTAGTCAAGGTGTGGAAAAAATTTGGGGCGTTTAAAGGCTGTTTTCCACCCTAGGGCTCCCTAATCTCACAAAACTCAACAAAAAAACTGAAGACGAAAGGGATCGGAACTGTTTTTGTCATGAGCATGGCTCTTACCTTTGTCGGTTCTGCCAGCCTTGCTGTAGAAACAGTTTTCATTTTCGGGTATCAGTCTAGTTCTCTTCAAGGCCTCCAGAACATGGTGCTAAAACAAAACAGTCAAAATAATATATCTTGTCTACGTTATTCACGGATCTATACATTTGAATTTTATAACTTTGCATAACACAATAAAAGTAAAGCACGAATCAAAAACTGTGCATTTATACGCTAATGCAGCTCTAGTACCAAATATATCGAGCACTTAACAGCGTTGCAAAAAGTTATATTTTAGAAAAAAAAACCTGCAGGAACTTTTAAAAACAAAAACTTTACTTCAATTTCGACATTCATCATATTTATTTAACAAAGAATCGGAAAGACGGATCAACTTTCTGTTCATCAGTGGAACAATTGTCACTGATTACTTCACTCGCAGCGTGAATCAGTGATGGACTTTGACGACCTGAACGAGTTCCTTGGGAAGATAGACAATGCCAAACTAGATGGAGTGGGAGACGATGGAGAGGAGGAGGAGGTTGTGGAGTATGATCCAGTGGAGGGATTCGACTTCCACAATGCAGACCCACTGAGTGACCAGATGCTGGAGTTCCACCATCCTCAACTCAACTGGCTACTCAGGGTTAGAAACGAATACTCTTTTTTAAGTTATGGTAGTGCTGCACTATTGGCGAGGAAGCTCGCTAGTGATCGTATCGTCGCCGGTTCAAAATTCACGAGTGTTACAATTTGCGAGATGCCCTATTGCAGGCAGACCATTGCTTAATAGCCTAAGCAATGAACCTTTGGTTACTGCACTGGTTGATTTAAAAAAAAACTCGTGTTTCGAGAAAATTATGAAAACTGTATGCACTTCGTAGAATCAAATAGAAGATTGATAGATATGTCTTTATATTTTATTTCTTCAACTCTCGAATTAAATTGTCTCAAACCAGCCCATCCATCTACCTATTTAAGGAACTGGCCAATGTGAAATCTCTGGATGGGCGGGACTTTGACAAAGTAGAGGGGAAGAACAAAGACCTGCAGAACATCATTTTGGAACAAGTGAGGGCTGCCAAGAGTAGTGAGAAGGAGGGCAACCAGTGGAAGGCGGAGTTCGAGGCCCAGAGAGAGTACAACAACAAAATCGGGGAGGACATTCTGCGCATGACAGACAGAATAGAACATATAAAGGGTAGGACACAAATGATCATCATTTCATAAGTAATAAATTGCACATAAAATTCACATAGAGTCCAAGCTGCGCTTCGCAAATACTAACCAGAACACGACAAAAACGCAGCTTTATAAAGTGAATTAAGAAAATATAGAAATAAGCCTCGAAGTAGTATAAACTTGCTACGTATGGGCTTCGCACCTGCGACTTCGAGAAGTGGCGTCACATGCACTGCCCTCTCGGCCACGAACGCTTAACAACGGGCAAACACTAGTCAAAAATCAAGTAACTACATCTGCTACCAAATTGCCAATACGATGCAGTAAAAGTGGCACCAAATACAAATAACACATTTTTGCAAGCAATAGTTTGGAGTATAACAATCTCAATCTGAAGGCATCCACACAAACTTTGCATCTAATAAATTGGAAATCACAAAGCCACATTATGTATGAATTAAGTTTTTCAAAAAATGCGCGATATATTTAGTTAGAAAATTTCTGAAATCGAGTTTTTATTATAGTTATGTTGCTTAAAAAAACAGCGTTTTTTCGGTTCATTTGATGAATTTAAAATGCATCAACTGTGTTAAATTATTACTATTCGAATACCGAAGCACATGCTATCAAACAGCCGTAAAGGTGCCCTAAAAGTGGCAACAATATTTGCGGCTTAGGTTAGAAAAAAGGATAGTCGTAGTATAACACAAACGTTCGCCTAAGTTCGCTAGTGTAAAAAAAATGAATTTCATAAAAAATCATAACAAGATCTAGAGTAGCAAAAAAGGAGGGAAACTGGCTAGTGTAAAAAAAATCAACTTCATAAAAAATAATAATAAAATCTAGAGTAGCAAAAAAAGATAGGTCTAATTAACTCAACCTGTAATGTGGAAAAATAGAACAAGGGACTATGCTTAGACAGGCTGGTTAGCCTTTCATAGGTCCTCTGCGAATCACAGGAACCAAAAATAAATTCGCTTTCAAGAAGGAAACAGACTCGATTATTTTTCACACAACTCACAACAATAAAAAAAATCCCATCTTGGAAAAACACTAAAAACGAAAGATAACTGCCTATTGAGGTGTTGTCACAATTTCGACCCAATCACTTCATTATACGGCACAACAAAAACTTTAAAAAATATCCGATGTAAAAAAAAACATTTTTTGATCCCCGTCATTGTATGAAAATGTACACAGCTGCAAAGCTGAGCTTCGCACGATTAGCAATACAAAACAAGAAAGCCGCCCAGTCGAAATAACCGAAAATTTTGAAACAATTACATCTATCGATAAGGCTAGTTTTGAAGCAAAACCGAGCCACGACAATATAATGTGAAACTAGCATAGAAACAAAAGTTATAGTTATCAAGCGATAATAAAGCCGGAAACAATATAGCAGAAACCCTTTAGGCGGAAAATTTTACAGAAAACACTATCAAGTCCCCCACACCCTCAAACAAACAAACACACACAACTATACAACACACACACACATGAAACACACTCACACAACACAAACCAACATACACACATCACATACCGATAACACACACACACAAACTTTATTCTGTGTGATATAAACTTTATACTTATAGCAGATATAGTATTGGCCGAAACCTAATAAGCCGAAAAAAAGGAAAACAAAAAAAATGAAGCCGAAAAAAAATTAAGACTAATAAAAAGTTAATTAGTCCCCCTCACTCTCAAATCACATACACAGCTCGTGGATCGACGCAATATGAGGCGACTGAGCCGATTTAATATAAACCGAAACCTATCAAGCCGAAAAAAAGGAAAAAACAAAACAATAACTTCTTATTACTCTTTTAAAATGTTCGAATTTTTTTATGTCCCCCTCCCCCTCAAAACACAGACACGCATACACGAACTTTTTCGCCCATCGGAAGGCGCAATATGTGACCATTAGACCGAAATAATATAGGCCGAAACTTATCAACCCGAAGAAAAAACGGGAAAAAAATTTTAAAAAAAAATTGTTGTCATAAAAAACTTGAACTATAGTTTCTAATAAAATTTTCAGCAATTTGTGCGATTCAGAGGTGGGCAGAAAAAAAAACATGTTTCCCTTGAAACTACTCAAAATTAAGCCACTAGGCCGATCTAAAATAGTCTGAAACCTATTAAGCCGAAAGAAGGACACAAAAATAGCAATATAAAATTTAAACACAGGCGAAGCTGAGCTTCGCACCTGGGTTAAAATTTTATTTTTTGTTATTTTTGTGTATTTTTTTCGGCTTAATAAGTTTCGGCCTATTTTATGTCGGCTTATTGGCCTAATTTTGAGTAGTTGCGAAGAAATACAAGAAAATCGAAAAACGTCGAAAAAAACTGGATCTATCATAATGAATAAGTCTAGCTTTGAGACAAAAACATGCCATGACAATAGAATGTGAAAATAGCATCGGAACATAAATTACCAAGCGGTAATAAATACCGTGACAGAAACCTTTGAGCCGAAAAAAATCAAGATTTAAGACTTATGAAAAGTCCCCCTCGCCCTCAAAAAAAATATTTGCACGTCAAATTAAAAAAATTTGAGACAAACAAGCCGATAAAATATAGCTCGAAACCTAGTAAGCCCAAAAAAGGGGGAAAATAGAAAAAAAAGTGAAAACTAATAAGTTATTAAGCCCCCCTCGCCCTCAAAACACAGACACGCACAAGCACTTTTTCTTCGCTCGTCGAAGAAATGAGGCCGATAAGCCGATATTATATAGGCCGAAACCTATCAAGCCGAAACAAAAGGTAAAAAAGCGATACAAAAATGTCAAGAAAAATTGGAATTGTATTTCTATGAAAATGTTCAGCATTTTGAGCAATCCAAAGCCAAGCATTAAAAACATGTTTCCGTTGAAACAACTCGAAATCAGGTGACTGAGTTAATGAAATACAGGCCGAAATCATTTGTGCAGAATAAAACTTTTGGTCGAGAAAAAAACAAAAAAAGAAATATATACAAGGTCAAGGTTTAAAAAAATTACAAACAAACAGCAGAGGTGAATCAGAACACTAGAAGCTAATAATGTAACTCTATAATGTATACAAAATCAAATACGCGATTTAGTTGGATGGTAAAAACGAAGCGAAAACTAAGCCGACAAAAAGTAAACCGAAAGCGACGAAGTCGAAAACTCAAAAAATATCAAAGAAATATCATTAAAAATTCCAACTGCGAATAATTGGAAAAACAATAATAAGGGTACACAGTGAGAGTAATAGACCAATGAGCGCAAACATACGCACATACTTTATGCATGTCGAGTACTGCATGCAGGCTGAAATCTGCGGACAAAGTTGTTCAAGGGAAAAATCTAGTTCCCGATTGCAATACCCTTGCTATTACAAGGGTAATAATATTTTAGTAACTTCTAAAGTCTGGTTCTAATCCTAATCTGGCTAATTTGCCTCAGGTTGGAACTACTTTTGATTCAGGTGTTTTTTCTCAAACGGGTATTTGGGTAGCTTGAAGAAACAACAGATCAACCGAATGTGGTGCCATACTTACAGACCTTCACAATGGTAGGAGTTGAAATGCTAGTTACTGGATTATATATTTTTCATTACGATACTTCATTTTGATACGAGCAGTACAATCGAAAAAAATGTTCTATGTTTTTTTATCGTTATCAAATCGGAATGTAGACTTTTTCGGGTTAACAACTAGACAAACAAAATCAGTTAAATCCCTGGCTGCTATGCTGCTAAACTTTATGAAAACTGAAATGTGACTCCTGGGTGCAAGTTTATGACTGGTAATTTTTTCAGAATTAAACTATTTTTTTGTCGGCTTCATGGATTTCGTCGGCTTCTGGGTTGTAATACGGACCGGGAGCTTTTTTAAACTAGAAATTTTGTTTTTCAGAGTTTTATATGTCTGTTTATTTTTGTCGGCTTAGACTCTGCGTCACGAACTCTCTCTTTTTTTCTTGATTCAGTTTTTTACACTCACGAGAGCAATTGTCTTGTATTTGGGATATAGACCTTTTTCGCGTCGACATTTTTCTAACAAGAAATTGACCTTTTTTGAATTATTGAACCCTAACAATGTCCAGGTGCCCTCTGACTTGACTTGGAGGTAACTTGGTTGCTTTTGCAGCCTAAGGTTTTCGAATCGAGTCTCTTGCTTGTTTCAGTATATATACATAGAATTTTTTTAATGATTCTCAAGATTTATCGGATTAGTTGCCACATCACAGATTTTTCTTGTACTGTGAGCAAGTAACGGGTAGTTGGAAGTATTGATAATTGTCGTTTAATGGTTTTTTTTTCGCTCAACTGGTGCCTGATCAAAGAAAGTCGGCTTTGTTACCGCTTCTTAAATGTTGTTTCATTGCTAATTACGCTTGCTATTATCAAAGCAAGCAATATCAAATCGGAATATAGAATTTTTTGTGCTAACTAATTGCTTAACAGAATCACTTGGTCTCTTGGTTCATAATGATTTCAATTTTGTAAGCGTCTCCGGCACACTTAGTTTAGAAAAAATGAATAAGCGTGGGACGGCAAAAGTCCTGGGTTCGAATCTGGCCAGGACCTGTTTTTTTTTCAAACGGAAAATATTCCAAAAATTTTTTTCCAGAAACGGGAAAGTTTCATAAAAATTGTCGGCCTATTAATTGTCTGCTTGTTTTGTCGGCTTATTTGCCATCTCAAATTTTTTTTTGATGTATGCAGTTTCACTGTAGTTGGTTTTTATGTTTTCATTGTAGTTGCTTTTCTATAATTTTCTTTACTCGTGCAATTTGTAATTCTACTAGCCTTGACTTCGTTTATTTTCCTTTTTTGATTTTTTGCTAAAAAAATATGTCGGCCTCAATGATTTCCACTTATATTTTATCGGATGACTATGCAACGGCTTACATTTTGGGTCGTTCGACGGAACCAAAGTTTGTATGTTTTCCTCCGGATCGCACAAAATGTTTTAAAATCTCAGAATAGAATTTTTATTTCAAGTTTTTCACGACAACACTTTTTTCTGCTCAAAAACTATTTTTGAATGTTCATTAAGCGCCTCCAAATGTGGTTTCCGTAAATAGAACATCATTCCAGACAACTATTTTGAAATTTTCTTAGTTGTGATTTCTTCGAATATTTTTCCGTTTTCTTTGGACTTCGTGGCTCTTCTTTCCTTTCCTGCCTGCTAGCTTGCAATGCTAATTTTGTGGATGATATCGCATGTCATCCGAAGCTTCGCTTCGCCGCTGTGTTAACTTTGTTCTCGACACAAAAAACTTCAGTTGGTCAATTAATTGCATACTATCTACAAATCAAGCACCTGCTTACTTGCTTGCGTTTGATTTGAGAACACCCTTTGTTCCCTTGTTGTTTTGCTTGAGTGCTGGGGTAGATTTCTCAATTGATCAGGGTTTTTAATTTTAAAAAAATCGAATACAAATTTTATAAGGAGATATAAACAGGCCGGCAGATCTACATCCTGCACGCTGTACAAAACCCTCAACTAATATTGCAACATGATACATCAACATTTTGAGTTTTCTACACCATTGGATGAACTGGAATTTTTGTGCTCACTAACTTTCATTTAGAATTTCAAATTTATGTTCACACTAATAGTTTCTTGTACCTATCTTTCAGCAAATCTTAGAAATACAAGTTAGTAATATTGAAATTCTCTTAAATGATTCGGAGGTCAACGATAAGATTAACGCAAAAAATCACTTTCAGTAAAGCAAAGATAGCTGAACATGATAACTCGCTGACTTTCGATGAGCTTAATGGAACAGGTTGCTTTTCAAGGCAAGCTTACTACTTGAAAATCTTGTATCTCAATGTTGTTTATATTTTCTATTTACCTTTTATGTAGTCATGTCTTTTTAACAAAACTGCTATAGTTCATTAACCTTTGTACCTAAGCAATGCCACTTCAACGAGATAGTCTTTTATACAATTGATAATCATAGCATTAAATCACTTCTGTTTTCATTGCCTTATATGTCATTTAAGATAGTATTTTCCTAGGTCTGTTGAGCAACAGTGACAACCTATTCCAAGAGTATGACGGCAACTCGGAGGTGAAATGGCGAAAGATACTTCGCAAACAGGACAAGGAGCTCAAAGAAAAAGAGGGCACTTTTCGCGATCTCGAGTTCCGTCTCGTCGAGGAGATCAAAGCATTCACTCGGGGAAATGCGCAGAGAAGTCGACTTTTAATCGACCTCGGCGCTCTTTCGGCAGAGGAGGCAAAAACTCTAGCAGAGCTGGAAAAAGTAAAGGTCGAAATGCTTGAGGAAATGGAGCGTTTAAAGAATAACCCTTCGCCCCGCAAAAACATTCTGGAAGAGTTCAAAAATCGGAAACAAAAAATGGACGACAAAAAGAAAATGGACAGAGAAAAAACTGAGGCGGGACGAAGTGAAACGGCCGGAAGCCGTCACGGGGGGCGCTTCACGGGACGCACAACTCCACGAGGGGGGACTATGCATTTAGCCAAAGGAGCGAAGGCACAACGAGAATTACACGAGTCGGAATTGGATCCATTCTTGCGCCGCGGAGTCTACGGGAACAGAATTGCGGTCGACAGACGCGGAGGCCCGGATCCCGTGGCTGCGTTATTCAACCAGAGCAACGACCCCTCCAAAATAGGAGGAACTGGATTTTATGTCGGAAACTTGATGAGTAATGACGATGATTACGCTGAGTTTCTAGGCGGCACAACTCCTAGAGGACTGACCTTAAACACAAGTAATTACATGCCCGATGACGTAGGCAAAGGATCAACAAAGAAGAACACATCAGTAAGGACATTGCCAAAGATTTAGAACAATAGAAGTTAAATGCAAATGAAAGTTATATTCTACATGAGATAATCAATTTAGAGCCGATTTACCTCGATAGTTTTTTCAGTGGTTGTTTGACAAGCGAATCCGTCGTAGTCACACCCTAAGTACGCGAACTTTAGAGCGACTCTTCTTTTACCACACCTAAAACAAAATTAAAACTGATCATAGTAGGTTAAGAAGCCATATCGAATTTAATGCATTGATTGAATTTAGGCAACAAACTTGATAAAAATATTTGTGAAATAGATCAAAATTACTATTTGCAGATTCAAAAAAATTGTAATTTAACTCAAATTTAGCTATATAGAGCATTTTTCACCGCGCATATTTCCACTATTTTTTACACAGAGACGAAGTTGCACTTCGCATAAACAAGCAAAAATATGACCAATAACTCTACTGCGAAAAACTGAATGAGTAAAACTACAAATATTCCTAAGTGACGAACGCCAAGTATGACGGATTAGCAGTATCAGTCAATTTGATTTTTAAAAAAATCAGCAACTAACATGCCTCAATTTATACAGCAGTCTATGGAGCAGTAATAACATGAAAAAATTAAATGTAATAGAAAAAAATGAATTTTTTTATTTAATTTGGGGTTTTTTGTGAAAACCATCCCCCACTCGCCATATTTAGTACAAAGTGATAAATTTCGCTTCTAGAAACAAATCAATTCCGGCAAATAATCTTCCTTCAACCAATTTGGAACAATTTCTAAGACGGATTAAATCTCCGCTTACGAGTAAGTAGCGCGAAATATATCGCGCGTTAATTGTTCCAAATTGGTTGAAGGAAGATTATTTGCCGGAATTGATTTGTTTCTAGAAGCGAAATTTATCACTTTGTACTAAATATGACGTGTGGGGGATGGTTTTCACAAAAAAACCCAAATTAAAAAAAAATTATTTTTTTTCTATTACATTTAATTTGACCCAGATGAATTGTCCCAAATTGGCCAAAATGGCAATATTTAAACCCCCATAACTTTACGAAAAATGATCACAGGTGAAATATCTTTTCAGTCGAAATTTGTCTGAAGAAAAAAACCACTCCGAGCACAAATATTCCGCTACTTTCGTTACGAAAGTCGAAACAATAATAATCTGTGTTAATATCCTTAGCATTGGCTGTACTTAATAGCTGATTATTGATCAAAATGAACACATTTAATCGCAACAATATTTGCGTCGCAACAATATTTGCGACCTAGGTGGGAAAAAAGATCGTTCCTACTATAGCACAAGCATCGCATGTGTAATCAAATAATACTGCGTAAATAATAGCGAAAAATGTGAAAAGTCCAGATGGAGCACTTGCTTCGCGAATGAGAATGGTCTGGCCGGTGCGACTTTCCGCTTCATACTGGCCTGGTGGCTCTTTGACCCAGATGAACTCTCAATGTGATCCTGCAGCTGCAACACCCTCGAAATCAAACCCTAAACAAAGAAAATAGTCCAAATGAGGCCCAGAAAAATGAACTCTTTCGAAAACAAAAAATCCTAGAATCTAAGACTATTTTTTGGTAATGTGCATTTTTAAAGATAGATGTTAGAATTGCATGGAGTCGGAACTTGATCAACCACAATATCAAACACTGTACAGGAATTCCTGATGCCACCAGCCTCTTTTTCTTAATCCACAATACATATAATCAGCTACAAAACTCACGGATATCCGAAAACGACTTTGTAGGTGCCATAGAGGCTTCAGATAAAAAAAATTCCGTACAATAAGTCGGAAGTTCAGTAAACCTATTAATCTGACTGTATCAACCTGCATTTTTATTACATTAAGAAACGTTATAAGATGATCTAAAACATCCCTAGCACAAGCAATAAACTAAAATACACTTCATTGAGTATGAATGAAAATCACAGGCACCTGCTTCGTGAGTTTGCACAACTCTTTTGTGTCGTCCAGCAACGGAACAGAAGAAGAGTAAAGAGGAGAGGACATCTTGCTCAGAAAGCGAAAATGGCGGAGCAGTCCCAGTGAATTGCAAAAGATATTCAGCATGCGACACTCTGTCACATCCACATCTTAAAATGATATTACTACCAGTTAGGGCGGAAAAAAGAAAACATTTCTCGGCACAGTTGAAAGACAGCTCAAATTCGCGCAAGAGATTTCTTTCTTAAAATGTGCTTTCAGATAACAAATAAATTGAAACCCAACAATGTGAACCAAACAATTAATGAACACAAATCAAAAAAATAATCAACGAGGGTTAATTTCAATTATTTAAAATATGAAATAAATATTGCACGAAATTAATGTGAAGGGCGATTATGTCTGCTACAAAGATTGGCATAAATGTTTCGTAAACAACTATTACGCATAAAAAACTTCTTCATGTTCAAATTAAAACCTTTATCTGTAGCGTATATCAGCGGGGTTTTATGTTCAGATCCTTGGGCCCAAAATTTGATTTTTTCAAACTGTTGGGACCAAAATTTGGAAATTTCACATCGTTGAAACCGATATGTCCCTGTACTAACATATGCACCACGGGTATGCCATCCTTCAAAAGCCGATATCAAAAAAAAACCAGAAGAACGAGACTTTATGGATAAGTAACTGCTCTACCGACTACAAGGAGAGACTGCTCCACATGAGATGCAGATGCCAGTATCAAATCTGACCTATCTGTTATTAGGGATGGTTCTTAGGGTGTAAAAATGTAAGCCTTGAAGGTTCGATAAAATTAACTCAATGGAAGATCCTGAGCTGAGTGGCCATTGATATTCGAACGAGCTGCTGCTAACTTGATGGTTGAAGAGGAACAGAATCTCAAACTGATCCACCAAAGGCTAAGTGTAAGAGATAATCTGAAAGATAAGATTTTCGTGAATCCGTGAAAAAAAAAACAAAGCGTTTACATTTCAACTTGATAACTGTATTAAAAAAATCACCTGAGTTCAAAAATAATCAGGTTGTTTTTGGAGCAACTCTAATAGTCAGCTTGCATCAATCGCAACAAAGTTTATGCTTTTTCGAAAGTAAAGGGTGCAGCAAATTAGTTTTGCGTCACAGGAGAGCGTGAAATGAGGAAGACGTACCCACAGCTCGTTCAAATGCGAAAACAATATTTAAAATATAGCCCAATTAATAAGCACCTTGAGCTTGTAAAAGAGCATTTCATTGTGCGTTCATTTATCACATATACCTGACATTTTCCCTAAAAGTTTTATATATTTCTTTTTTTGTTTCTTGTTATTTCTATAAAATCTCCAGTTTTAAAATTTCCGAAAATAAAGCAGCAACATGGATATTGACGATCTGAAGACTCAATACTCTGAGAAACAATAGGTGGACAAATCATTAAACAACTTAAACGCGGACTACCGTCAAATATCAAGTTAGTTTAAAAGAAAAACTACGTAATGATCCAATCTCTATTGGAACTTAATACTCATCCAATTTTTGCAATATTCATAATTAACTATCCGTTATTTAAATTTATAATTTTAACTTATAATTTTAACTAACTATTGTTTCAACTCCAGTTTTTATCATGAAGTTTGACTATCTAACCTGAGACTTATAGCAATAGGATTAATTGTTAAAGGGACAAAAACGATCGCATATGCCCCTGTCAGCAAATTTCGGAAAAAAACTTCCGTGCCTGATGCCAATGAGTTCAGTTGCACAACCTGGTATCAGACAAAGCCCGCAACGCCAAAATCTTCCCTGTTTCGGAAGAGACGCAAGGATGCACGGGTACTACAACTTTTGAGAATGTTTTCTTCAACGGCAACAGGGAGACTTCTATATCTCTGATTGACACGGTAGGGTTTGATGACCCGGAACGAGATGCTGACGCCACAATCAATTGTCCTATTTGATATTAGAATGATTTCTCGGGTGTAAAAAACGTAAGCCTTGACTATCTGATAAAAATAACTCAATGGAAGTTCCTGATCTGAGTGGCCATTGATATTCGATCGAGCTGCTGCTAATTTGATGGTTGAAGAGGAACAGAATTTTAACTAATCCAGCATTAGGATTAATTGTTAAAGGGACAAAAACAAACGCACTTGCCCCTGTCAGTAGAATTCGAAAAAAAACTTTGCGCCTGATGCCAATGAGTTCACTTGCACAATCTGGTATCAGACAAAGCCCGCAACGCCAAAATCTTCCCTGTTTCGGCAGAGACGCAAGGATGCACGGGGACTACCACAATTGGGAATGTTTTTTTTTAACGACAACAGAGAGACTTCTATATCTCTGATTGGCACGGTAGGGTTTGATGACCCGGAACAAGACGCAGACGCCACAATCAATTGAACTATTTGATATTAGGGATGATTTCTCGGGTGTAAAAACGTAAGCCTTGACTATCTGATAAAAATAACTCAATGGAAGTTCCTGAGCTGAGTGGCCATTGATATTCGATCGAGCTGCTACTAATTTGATGGTTGAAGAGAAACAGAACTTTAACTAGTTAAAGGGACAAAAACAAACGCACTTGCCTCTGTCAAAAGACTTCGAAAAAAAACTTTGGTGCCTGATGCCAATGAGTTCACTTGCACAATCTGGTATCAGACAAAGCCCGCAACGCCAAAATCTTCCCTGTTTCGGCAGAGACGCAAGGATGCACGGGGACTACCACATTTGGTAATTTTTTTTTCAACGGCAACAGACTTCTATATCTCTGATTGACACGGTAGGGTTTGATGACCCGGAACGAGATGCTGACGCCACAATCATTTGTCCTATTTGATATTAGAATGATTTCTCGGGTGTAAAAAACGTAAGCCTTGACTATCTGATAAAAATAACTCAATGGAAGTTCCTGATCTGAGTGGCCATTGATATTCGATCGAGCTGCTGCTAATTTGATGGTTGAAGAGGAACAGAATTTTAACTAATCCAGCATTAGGATTAATTGTTAAAGGTACAAAAACAAACGCACTTGCCCCTGTCAGTAGACTTCGAAAAAAACTTTGCGCCTGATAACAATGAGTTCACTTGCACAATCTGGTATCAGACAAAGCCCGCAACGCCAAAATCTTCCCTGTTTCGGCAGAGACGCAAGGATGCACGGGGACTACCACAATTGGGAATGTTTTTTAACGACAACAGAGAGACTTCTATATCTCTGATTGGCACGGTAGGGTTTGATGACCCGGAAGGAGAGGCAGACGCCACAATCAAATGAACTATTTGATATTGGGGATGATTTCTCGGGTGTAAAAACGTTAGCCTTGACAATCTGATAAAAATAACTCAATGGAAGTTCCTGAGCTGAGTGGCCTTTGATATTCGATCGAGCTGCTACTAATTTGATGGTTGAAGAGGAACAGAACTTTAACTAATCCAGCATTAGGATTAATTGTTAAAGGGACAAAAACAAACGCACTTGCCCCTGTCAGTAAACTTCGAAAAAAAAACTTTGTTGCCTGATGCCAATGAGTTCAGTTGCACAATCTGGTATCAGACAAAGCCCACAACGCCAAAATCTTCCGTTTCGGCAGGGACGCAAGGATGCACGGGGACTACCACATTTGGGATTGTTTTTTTTTCCAACGAAAACAGAGAGACTTCTATATCTCTGATTGACACGGTAGGGTTTGATGACCCGGAACGAGACGCAGACGCCACAATCAACTGAACTATTTGATATGAGGGATAATTTCCCGGGTGTAAAAACGTAAGCCTTGACTATCTGATAAAAATAACTCAATGGAAGTTCCTGAGCTGAGTGGCCATTGATATTCGATCGAGCTGCTACTAATTTGATGGTTGAAGAGAAATAGAACTTTAACAATTAATCCTAATGCAGGATTAGTTAAAGGGACAAAAACAAACGCACTTGCCTCTGTCAAAAGACTTCGAAAAAAAACTTTGTGCCTGATGCCAATGAGTTCACTTGCACAATCTGGTATCAGACAAAGCCCACAACGCCAAAATCTTCCCTGTTTCGGCAGAGACGCAAAGATGCACGGGGACTATCACATTTGGGAATGTTTTTTTTTTCAACGACAACAGAGACTTCTATATCTCTGATTGGCACGGTAGGGTTTGATGACCCGGAACAAGACGCAGACGCCACAATCAATTGAACTATTTGATATTAGGGATGATTTCTCGGGTGTAAAAACGTAAGCCTTGACTATCTGATAAAAATAACTCAATGGAAGTTCCTGAGCTGAGTGGCCATTGATATTCGATCGAGCTGCTACTAATTTGATGGTTGAAGAGAAACAGAACTTTAACAATTAATCCTAATGCGGGATTAGTTAAAGGGACAAAAACAAACGCACTTGCCTCTGTCAAAAGACTTCGAAAAAAAACTTTGGTGCCTGATGCCAATGAGTTCACTTGCACAATCTGGTATCAGACAAAGCCCGCAACGCCAAAATCTTCCCTGTTTCGGCAGAGACGCAAGGATGCACGGCGACTACCACATTTGGTAATGTTTTTTTCAACGGCAACAGACTTCTATATCTCTGATTGACACGGTAGGGTTTGATGACCCGGAACGAGATGCTGACGCCACAATCATTTGTCCTATTTGATATTAGAATGATTTCTCGGGTGTAAAAAACGTAAGCCTTGACTATCTGATAAAAATAACTCAATGGAAGTTCCTGATCTGAGTGGCCATTGATATTCGATCGAGCTGCTGCTAATTTGATGGTTGAAGAGGAACAGAATTTTAACTAATGCAGCATTAGGATTAATTGTTAAAGGGACAAAAACAAACGCACTTGCCCCTGTCAGTAGACTTCGAAAAAAACTTTGCGCCTGATAACAATGAGTTCACTTGCACAATCTGGTATCAGACAAAGCCCGCAACGCCAAAATCTTCCCTGTTTCGGCAGAGACGCAAGGATGCACGGGGACTACCACAATTGGGAATGTTTTTTAACGACAACAGAGAGACTTCTATATCTCTGTTTGGCACGGTAGGGTTTGATGACCCGGAAGGAGAGGCAGACGCCACAATCAAATGAACTATTTGATATTAGGGATGATTTCTCGGGTGTAAAAACGTTAGCCTTGACAATCTGATAAAAATAACTCAATGGAAGTTCCTGAGCTGAGTGGCCATTGATATTCGATCGAGCTGCTACTAATTTGATGGTTGAAGAGGAACAGAACTTTAACTAATCCAGCATTAGGATTAATTGTTAAAGGGACAAAAACAAACGCACTTGCCCCTGTCAGTAAACTTCGAAAAAAAAAACTTTGGTGCCTGATGCCAATGAGTTCAGTTGCACAATCTGGTATCAGACAAAGCCCACAACGCCAAAATCTTCCGTTTCGGCAGGGACGCAAGGATGCACGAGGACTACCACATTTGGGATTGTTTTTTTTTCCAACGAAAACAGAGAGACTTCTATATCTCTGATTGACACGGTAGGGTTTGATGACCCGGAACGAGACGCAGACGCCACAATCAACTGAACTATTTGATATGAGGGATAATTTCTCGGGTGTAAAAACGTAAGCCTTGACTATCTGATAAAAATAACTCAATGGAAGTTCCTGAGCTGAGTGGCCATTGATATTCGATCGAGCTGCTACTAATTTGATGGTTGAAGAGAAATAGAACTTTAACAATTAATCCTAATGCAGGATTAGTTAAAGGGACAAAAACAAACGCACTTGCCTCTGTCAAAAGACTTCGAAAAAAAACTTTGTGCCTGATGCCAATGAGTTCACTTGCACAATCTGGTATCAGACAAAGCCCACAACGCCAAAATCTTCCCTGTTTCGGCAGAGACGCAAAGATGCACGGGGACTATCACATTTGGGAATGTTTTTTTTTCAACGACAACAGAGACTTCTATAGCTCTGATTGACACGGTAGGGTTTGATGACCCGGAGAGAGACGCAGACGCCACAATCAATTGAACTATTTGATATTAGGGATAAGTTCTCGGTTGTAAAAACGTAAGCCTTGACTATCTGATAAAAAAAACCCAATGAGAGTTCCTGAGCTGAGTGGCCATTGATATATATTCGATCGAGCTGCTGCTAATTTGATGGTTGAAGAGGAACAGAATTTTAACTAATCCAGCATTATGATTAATTGTTAAAAGGACAAAAACAAACGCACTTTCCCCTGTCAGTAGACTCCGAAAAAAAAACTTTGGTGCCTGATGCCAATGAGTTAACTTGCGCAATCTGGTATCAGACAAAGCCCGCAACGCCAAAATCTTCCCTGTTTCGGCAGAGACGCAAGGATGCACGGGGACTAACACATTTGGGAATGTTTTTTTTACAACGGCAACAGAGAGACTTCTATATCTCTGATTGACACGGTAGGGTTCGATGACCCGGAACGAGACGCAGACGCCACAATCAACTGAACTATTTGATATGAGGGATAATTTCTCGGGTTAAAGACGTAAGCCTTGAATATTTAATAAAATAACTTAATGAAAGCTCCTGAGCTGAGTGGCCACTGATATTCGAACGAGCTGCTGCTAAATTGATGGTTGAAGAGGAACAGAAGTTCTAACTGATCCACCAAAAGCTAATCGAAAGAAATAACCTAAAAGATTGTCGTGAATCTGTCAAAAAAAACTAAAGAGCTTTCATTTCAATAACCGCGAATAATGGTGTTAAGAAAATCACCCAAGTTCATAAAAATTGAGGTTGTTTTTGGAGCAACTAATAGTTAGCTTGCATTAATCGCAACAAAGTTGATGCTTTTTCGAAACTAAAGGGTGCAGCAAATTAGTTTTGCGTCACAGGAGAGCGTGAAATGAGGAAGACGTACCCACAGCTCGTTCAAATGCGAAAACAATATTTAAAATTTAGCCCAATTATTCAGCACCTTGAGCTTGGAAAAGAGCATTTCATTGTCCGTTCATTTATCACATATACCTGACATTTTCCCTAAAAGTTTTATATATTTCTTTTTTTGTTTCTTGTTATTTCTATAAAACATCCAGTTTTAAAATTTCCGAAAATAAAGCAGCAACATGGATATTGACGATCTGAAGACTCAATACTCTGAGAAACAATAGGTGGACAAATCATTTAACAACTTAAACGCTGACTACCGTCAAATATCATGTTAGTTCAAAAGAAAAACTACATAATGATCCAATCTCTATTGGAACTTAAAACTCATCCAATCTTTGCAATATTCATATTTAACTATCCGTTATTTAAATTTATAATTTTAACTAACTATTGTTTCAACTCTAGTTTTTATCATGAAGTTTGACTATCTAACCTGAGACTTATAGCAATAGGATTAATTGTTAAAGGGACAAGAACGAACGGACTTGCAACTGTCAGTAAATTTCGGAAAAAAACTTCGGTGCCTGATGCCAATGAGTTCAGTTGCACAACCTGGTATCATACAAAACCCGCAACGCCAAAATCTTCCCTGTTTCGGCAGAGACGCAAGGGTGCACGGGGACTACCACTTTTGGGAATGTTTTCTTAACGGCAACAGGGAGACTTCTAAATCTCTGATTGACACGGTAGGTTGATATTGTAATGAAAGTTCCTGAGCTGAGTGGCCAATGAAATTCGAACGAGCTGCTGCTAAATTGATGGTTGAAGAGGAACAGAATTTTAAATAATGCAGCATTATGATTAATTGTTAAAGGGACAAAAACAAACGCACTTGCCCCTGTCAGTAGACTTCGAAAAAAAACTTTGGTGCCTGATGCCAATGAGTTCACTTGCACAATCTGGTATCAGACAAAGCCCGCAACGCCAAATCTTCCCTGTTTCGGTTTCGGCAGAGACGCAAGGATGCACGGGGACTACCACATTTGGAAATGTTTTTTTTTTCAACGGCAACAGAGAGACTTCTATATCTCTGATTGAAACGGTAGGGTTCGATGACCCGGAACGAGACGCGGACGCCACAATCAACTGAACTATTTGATATGAGGGATAATTTCTCGGGTTAAAGACGTAAGCCTTGAATATTTAATAAAATAACTTAATGAAAGCTCCTGAGCTGAGTGGCCATTGATATTCGATCGAGCTGCTGCTAATTTGATGGTTGAAGAGGAACAGAATTTTAGCTAATCCAGCATTATGATTAATTGTTAAAGGGACAAAAACAAACGCACTTTCCCCTGTCAGTAGACTCCGAAAAAAAACTTTGGTGCCTGATGCCAATGAGTTCACTTGCACAATCTGGTATCAGACAAAGCCCACAACGCCAAAATCTTCCGTTTCGGCAGGGACGCAAGGATGCACGGGGACTACCACATTTGGGATTGTTTTTTTTTCCAACGAAAACAGAGAGACTTCTATATCTCTGATTGACACGGTAGGGTTTGATGACCCGGAACGAGACGCAGACGCCACAATCAACTGAACTATTTGATATTAGGGATAATTTCTCGGGTGTAAAAACGTAAGCCTTGACTATCTGATAAAAATAACTCAATGGAAGTTCCCGAGCTGAGTGGCCATTGATATTTGATCGAGCTGCTACTAATTTGATGGTTGAAGAGAAATAGAACTTTAACAATGACCCAAATCTTCCCTGTTTCGGCAGAGACGCAAGGGTGCACGTCTACTGACCCGGAACGAGACGCAGACGCCACAATCAACTGAACTATTTGATATGAGGGATAATTTCTCGGGTGTAAAAACGTAAGCCTTGACTATCTGATAAAAATAACTCAATGGAAGTTCCTGAGCTGAGTGGCCATTGATATTCGAACGAGCTGCTGCTAAATTGATGGTTGAAGAGGAACAGAGTTTCTAACTGATCCACCAAAGGCTAATCGAAAGAAATAACCTAAAAGATTGTCGTGAATCTGTCAAAAAAAACTAAAGAGCTTTCATTTCAATAACCGCGAATAATGGTGTTAAGAAAATCACCCAAGTTCATAAAAATTGAGGTTGTTTTTGGAGCAACTAATAGTCAGCTTGCATTAATCGCAACAAAGTTGATGCTTTTTCGAAACTAAAGGGTGCAGCAAATTAGTTTTGCGTCACAGGAGAGCGTGAAATGAGGAAGACGTACCCACAGCTCGTTCAAATGCGAAAACAATATTTAAAATTTAGCCCAATTATTCAGCACCTTGAGCTTGGAAAAGAGCATTTCATTGTGCGTTCATTTATCACTTATACCTGACATTTTCCCTAAAAGTTTTATATTTCTTTTTTTGTTTCTTGTTATTTCTATAAAACATCCAGTTTTAAAATTTCCGAAAATAAAGCAGCAACATGGATATTGACGATCTGAAGACTCAATACTCTGAGAAACAATAGGTGGACAAATCATTTAACAACTTAAACGCGGACTACCGTCAAATATCATGTTAGTTTAAAAGAAAAACTACATAATGATCCAATCTCTATTGGAACTTAAAACTCATCCAATCTTTGCAATATTCATATTTAACTATCCGTTATTTAAATTTATAATTTTAACTAACTATTGTTTCAACTCTAGTTTTTATCATGAAGTTTGACTATCTAACCTGAGACTTATAGCAATAGGATTAATTGTTAAAGGGACAAAAACGAACGGACTTGCAACTGTCAGTAAATTTCGGAAAAAAACTTCGGTGCCTGATGCCAATGAGTTCAGTTGCACAACCTGGTATCATACAAAACCCGCAACGCCAAAATCTTCCCTGTTTCAGCAGAGACGCAAGGGTGCACGGGGACTACCACTTTTGGGAATGTTTTCTTCAACGGCAACAGGGAGACTTCTAAATCTCTGATTGACACGGTAGGTTGATATTTTAATGAAAGTTCCTGAGCTGAGTGGCCAATGATATTCGAACGAGCTGCTGCTAAATTGATGGTTGAAGAGGAACAGAATTTTAACTAATGCAGCATTATGATTAATTGTTAAAGGGACAAAAACCAACGCACTTGCCCCTGTCAGTAGACTTCGAAAAAACAACTTTGGTGCCTGATGCCAATGAGTTCACTTGCACAATCTGGTATCAGACAAAGCCCGCAACGCCAAATCTTCCCTGTTTCGGTTTCGGCAGAGACGCAAGGATGCACGGGGACTACCACATTTGGAAATGTTTTTTTTTTCAACGGCAACAGAGAGACTTCTATATCTCTGATTGAAACGGTAGGGTTCGATGACCCGGAACGAGACGCAGACGCCCTAATCAACTGAACTATTTGATATTAGGGATAATTTCTCGGGTTAAAGACGTAAGCCTTGAATATTTAATAAAATAACTTAATGAAAGCTCCTGAGCTAAGTGGCCATTGATATTCGAACGAGCTGCTGCTAAATTGATGGTTGAAGAGGAACAGAGTTTCTAACTGATCCACCAAAGGCTAATCGAAAGAAATAACCTAAAAGATTGTCGTGAATCTGTCAAAAAAAACTAAAGAGTTTTCATTTCAATAACCTTGAATAATGGTGTTAAGAAAATCACCCAAGTTCATAAATATTGAGGTTGTTTTTGGAGCAACTAATAGTCAGCTTGCATCAATCGCAATAAAGTTGATGCTTTTTCGAAACTAAAGGGTGCAGCAAATTAGTTTTGCGTCACATGGGCGTGAAATGAGGAAGATGTACCCACAGCTTGCTCAAATGCGAAAACAATATTTAAAATATAGCCCAATTAATAAGAAACAGAGCTTTACAATCAAATTCATTCACTGATTTTTTGTTGTGAATTGCACCTTGAGCTTGGAAAAGAGAATTTCATTGTGCGTTCATTAATCACAAATAACTAACATTTTCCTTAAAAGTTTTATATATTTATTTTTTTGTTTCTTGTTAATTTTTATAAAATCTTCAGTTTAAATTTCCGGAAAAAAATAAAGCAGCAACATGGATATTGACGATCTGAAGACTCAAAACTCTGAAAAACAATAGGTGGACAAATCATTTAACAACTAAGAAGCGGACTACCGTCACATAACAAGTTAGTTTAAAGAAAAAGTAGGTAATGGTCCCATCCCTACTGGAACTTAATGCTCATTCAATTTTTGCAATGTTCGTATTAAACTATCCGTTATTGAAATTTATAATTTTGTTTAACTATTGTTTCAACCGTGTCTGTACAAAACAGTCCCATACAAAACAGTCCAATACAAAACAGTCGGAAAAAACATAGCAAAGTACAAAAAAAACAGTCCCATACAAAACAGTCCCAAAAATAGTCCAAAAAATTGTCCGAAAAACAGTCCCATTGATCGAAGTGATAATTGTTCTAGAAGCTGATAAGTAAATTTATCTCATATTAAACACATTTTGATACCAACTAATCCGGATAACAATAGTATAGTAGAGAAATTAGAACAACCTAGATAACAGCAGCGGCCGCTCAATAAAAGCAATAATCTTCGAAACATTAAAGTTAACGCAATTTAAGAAAGTGGACTCTTTTTTTAATCTAAGCAAAAAGAGACAGGTTGTTCAATCTGTTTCATTTGCAAACACTTGACAACACTCAATAGAAACGAAATTAACTATCTATCGATGGAAATCATACTTACAAACAAAAATTCTGAGTTACTGATTTTTGAAGGGTATGCTTATATTAAACACAGAACACTGGCAGACAACTCCCTTTCCTGGCGCTGCGGACAAAGTAGCTGCAATGGCCGTGTGCGTACAAAGGACGACTCCGTTGAGATCGTTAAAGATCACTGCCACTTCCCCGATCCAGCTGACATCGAAAAACGTAAGTTCAGAAAAACACTTAAAGATCGAGCAGCAGTATCCGATGTAACACCGCGACAGACTATTTTCGCAGCCCAACGTGATGTGAACCGAGAAACAGCTGTTCATTTACCTAGTTATTCTGCTAATCAGCAAGCTGTAAATAGAGTTCGACGCGAAAAAAGACCAAAGATGGCAGAGCCAACATCGCTGACTGGCTTTGAACTACCACTGGCTCTACAGAAAACCCACGATGGAGAGCAGTTCCTTTTTCACGATTCTGGTCCCCAAGATGAAAATCGGGTAATTGTGTTCGCCACGTTACCTGGATTAGACTTACTATCTTTATCGGATGATTGGTTCTGTGATGGAACGTTTTCGACTGCTCCCAATGTTTTCTATCAGATTTATACTATACACGCTTCTGTTGAAGGATGCCTTATTCCTATTGTTTACGCTCTGCTACCCGACAAAAAGGAATCAACTTATTGTCGCCTTCTCAGTATTCTTAAAATTGATTCCCCAAAACGCGTCACAATTGATTTTGAAGTAGCTGTGCGAAACTCAATAATAGCTACCCATCAGAGTGCTCAAATTCAGTTTTGTTTTTTCCATATGAGTCAAAGTGTCTGGCGACATGTTCAGTCGTCAGGCAATACTCACAATTACAACAATGACCTTAATTTTCGCGAACTTATTCGAATGCTTCTCGCAACTGCATTTCTGCCCGTAGAGGACGTCCCCACAGCTTTCGAGCTTCTGCAAGGTATGGCATCTGAAGAAAGTCAACCGATTTTCAATTATTTCGAGGACACATATTGGTAGACTGACTTCTCAAGGACGACAGAAGCCCAGATTTGATATGGAGCAATGGAGTTGCCATCAAAGAGTAAAAAACGACCTTACCCGCACCAACAGCGCTGTAGAAGGTTGGAACAGCAACTTCGAGAAACTGGTCAATAGTAAGCATCCATCATTCCCAAAACTGATCGAGAAGTTCCAGGACGAGCAAAAAAACGCGGAAATACTGTTGGAAAAAATTTGCGCAGGACAAAAAGTAGCCAGACCCAAAAAAAACTAAATACCAAAAACTCGACAAAAACTTGATCACTATGATTAAGTCATATCAACCCAACGATATCATTGGGTTTTTGAAAGGATGTAGTTATAATATTAAACTATAATCAGATTTTTCTTTCCTTTTTAATTTTCACATTTATTCAATAAAATTTTTCCAAGTTAATTAATTTCCTTGATTTTTCAAAATTGAGCTAGAGTCGATTTGAAACCGGCAAAATAATGAATACATACAAGATGTTGATTTTTCTTTTCCCTCCGCCCAACCTTCTAAGGTTGAACCCTTTGTTGTACCCTAGATATACCCGTTATCATATTTACCCGAATTTCAACTTTTTTCGGAAAATTGGAAAATTTTTTGTGCCGCCGGAGATTCGATCCTTTGATCTCTAGAGTTTGAGACTAACGCTTTAACCATTATACCTTGAGTCCTTTGATTTTCATCCAAATTATTGTTCCAAATTTGGCTCTTTGATCTTTAATTGCTCCTGTTTGAGTTTTCAAAGCGTAGATCAATTCTGTCGGCGCCAAAAGATCAAGGTCATGAAATTCAACTGGTTTTGGACTGTTTTGTATGGGACTGTTTTTTAGAACCTTTTTTTTTGATGTTTCGGACTCTTTTGTATCGGACTGTTTTGTATGGGACTGTTTTGTATATGCACCGTTTCAACTCTGGTTTTTATCATGAAGTTTGACTATCTAACTTGAGACTTATAGCAATAGGATTAATTGTTAAAGGGACAAAAACGAACGGACTTGCAACTGTCAGTAAATTTCGGAAAAAAACTTCGGTGCCTGATGCCAATGAGTTCAGTTGCACAACCTGGTATCATACAAAGACGGCAACGCCAAAATCTTCCCTGTTTCGGCAGAGACGCAAGGGTGCACGGGGACTGCCACTTTTGGGAATGTTTTCTTCAACGGTTACAGTGAGACTTCTGAATCTCTGATTGACACGGTAGGGTTCGATGACCCGGAATGAGACGCAGACGCCACAATCAATTGAACTATTTGATATTAGGGATGATTTCTCGGGTTAAAGACGTAAGCCTTGAATATTAAAAAAAAATAACTTAATGAAAGTTCCTGAGCTGAGTGGCCATTGATATTCAAACGAGCTGGCTGCTGCTAAATTGATGGTTGAAGAGGAACAGAATTTCTAACTGATCCACCAAAGGCTAATCGAAAGAAATAACCTAAAAGATTGTCGTGAATCTGTCAAAAGAAAACTTAAGAGTTTTCATTTCAATAATCGTGAATAATGGTGTTAAAAAAATCACCCGAGTTCAAAAATACTGAGGTTGTTTTTAGAGCAACTAATAGTCAGCTTGCATCAATCGCAACAAAGTTTATGCTTTCTCGAAACTAAAGGGTGCACAAATTAGTTTTGCGTCACATGGGCGTGAAATGAGGAAGATGTACCCACAGCTCGCTCAAATGCGAAAACAATATTTAAAACATAGCCCAATTAATAAGAAACAGAGCTTTACAATCAAATTCATTCACTGATTTTTTGTTGTGAATTGCGCCTTGAGCTTGGAAAAGAGCATTTCATTGTGCTTTCAATTATCACAATAACCTAACATTTTCCTTAAAAATTACATACTTCTTTTTTTCTTGTTATTTTTTATAAAATCTTCAGTTTAAGATTTCCGGAAAAAATAAAGCAGCAACATGGATATTGACGATCTGAAGACTCAAAACTCTGGGAAACAATAGGTGGAGAAATCATTTAACAACTTAGAAGCGGACTACCGTCACATAACAAGTTAGTTTAAAAGAAAAACTAGGTAATGGTCCCATCCCTACTGGAACTTAATGCTCATTCAATTTTTGCAATGTTCATATTTAACTATCCGTTATTTAAATTTATAATTTTGTTTAACTATTGTTTCAACTCTGGTTTTTATCATGAAGTTTGACTATCTAACATGAGACTTATAGCAGTAGGATTAATTGTTAAAGGGACAAAAACGAACGGACTTGCAACTGTCAGTAAATTTCGGAAAAAACTTCGGTGCCTGATGCCAATGAGTTCAGTTGCACAACTTGGTATCATACAAAGCCCGCAACGCCAAAATCTTCCCTGTTTCGGCAGAGACGCAAGGGTGCACGGGGACTACCACTTTTGGGAATGTTTTCTTCAACGGTTACAGGGAGACTTCTGAATCTCTGATTGACACGGTAGGGTTCGATGACCCGGAACGAGACGCAGACGCCACAATCAATTGAACTATTTGATATTAGAGATGATTTCTCGGGTTAAAGACGTAAGCCTTGAATATTAAATAAAATAACTTAATGAAAGTTCATGAGCTGAGTGGCCATTGATATTCAAACGAGCTGCTGCTAAATTGATGGTTGAAGAGGAACAGAATTTCTAACTGATCCACCAAAGGCTAAGCGAAAGAAACAACCTTAAAGATTGTCGTGAATCTGGCAAAAAAAAAAACTAATGAGTTTTCATTTCAATAATCGTGAATATTGGTGTTAAAAAAATCACCCGAGTTCAAAAATATTAAGGTTGTTTTTGGAGAAACTAATAGTCAGCTTGCATCAATCGCAACAAATTTTATGCTTTTTCGAAACTAAAGGGTGCAGCAAATTAGTTTTGCGTCACATGGGCGTGAAATGAGGAAGATGTACCCACAGCTCGCTCAAATGCGAAAACAATATTTAAAATATAGCCCAATTAATAAGAAACAGAGCTTTACAATCAAATTCATTCGCTGATTTTTTGTTGTGAATTGCACCTTGAGCTTGTAAAAGAGCATTTCATTGTGCGTTCATTTATCACAAATAACTAACATTTTCCTTAAAAGTTTTATATATTTCTTTTTTTGTTTCTTGTTATTTTTTATAAAATCTTCAGTTTTAAAATTTCCGAAAATAAAGCAGCAACATGGATATTGACGATCTGAAGACTCAAAACTCTGAGAAACAATAGCTGGACAAATCATTTAACAACTTAGAAGCGGACTACCGTCACATAACAAGTTAGCTTAAAAGAAAAACTAGGTAATGGTCCATCCCTACTGGAACTTAATGCTCATTCAATTTTTGCAATATTCATATTTAACTATCCGTTATTTAAATTTATAATGTTGTCTAACTATTGTTTCAACTCTGGTTTTTATCATGAAGTTTGACTATCTAATCTGAGACTTATAGCAAAAGGATTAATTGTTAAAGGGACAAAAACGAAAGGACTTGCAACTGTCAATAAATTTCGTAAAAAAACTTCGGTGCCTGATGCCAATGAGTTCAGTTGCACAACCTGGTATCATACAAAACCCGTAATGCCAAAATATTCCCTGTTTCGGCAGAGACGCAAGGATGCACGGGGACTACCATTTTTGGGAATGTTTTCTTCAACGGCAACAGGTAGACTTCTAAATCTCTGATTGACACGGTAGGGTTTGATGACCCGGAACGAGAGGCAGACGCCACAATCAATTGAACTATTTGATATTAGGGATGATTTCTCGGGTATAAAAACGTAAGCCTTGAATATTTTATAAAATATTTTAATGAAAGTTCCTGAGCTGAGTGGCCATTGTTATTCGAACGAGCTGCTGCTAAATTGATGGTTGAATAGGAACAGAATTTCTAACTGGTCCACCAAAGGCTCAGCGAAAGAAATAACCTAAAATATTGTCGTGAATCTGTCAAAAAAACTAAAGAGTTTTCATTTGAACTTGATAATGGTGTTAAAAAAATCACTCGAGTTCAAAAATATTAAGGTTGTTTTTGGAGCAACACTAATAGTCAGCTTGCATCAATCGCAACAAAGTTTATGCTTTTTCGAAACTAAAGGGCGCAGCAACTTAGTTTGGCGTCACATGGGCGTGAAATGAGGAAGATGTACCCACAGCTCGCTCAAATGCGAAAACAATATTTAAAACATAGCCCAATTAATAAGAAACAGAGCTTTACAATCAAATTCATTCACTGATTTTTTTGTTGTGAATTGCTCCTTGAGCTCGGAAAAGAGCATTTCATTGTGCGTTCATTTATCACAAATAATTAACATTTTCCTTAAAAGTTTTAAATATTTCATTTTTTTGTTTCTTGTTATTTTACAAAGTTCTTCAGTTTAAAAATTTCCGGAAAACAATAAAGCAGTAACACGGATATTGACCATCTGAAGACTCAACACTCTAAGAAACAATAGGTGGACAAATCAATGAACAACTTAGACGCGGACTACCGTCAAATTACCTGTTAGTTCAAAAGTAAAACTAGGGTAAGGACCCCATCCTTATTGGAACTTACGACTCATTAAATTTTTGCAATATTCATATTTAACTATCTGTTAATTAAATTTATAATTTTGTCTAACTATTGTTTCAACTCCGGTTTTTATCATGAAGTTTGACTATCTAACCTGAGACTTATAGCAATAGGATTAATTGTTAAAGGGACAAAAACGAACGGACTTGCCCTGTCAGTAAATTTCGAAAAAAAAACTTCGGTGCCTGATGCCAATGAGTTCAGTTGCACAACCTGGTATCATACAAAGCCCGCAACGCCAAAATCTTCCCTGTTTCGGCAGAGACGCAAGGGTGCACGGGGACTACCACTTTTGGGAATGATTCTTCAACGGTTACATGAGACTTCTATATCTCTGATTGACACGGTAGGGTTCGATGACCCGGAACGAGACGCAGACGCCACTATCAATTGAACTATTTGATATTAGGGATGATTTCTCGGGTTAAAGACGTAAGCCTTGAATATTTAAGAAAATAACTTAATGAAAGTTCTTGAGCTGAGTGGCCATTGATATTCAAACGAGCTGCTGCTAAATTGATGGTTGAAGAGGAACAGAATTTCTAACTGATCCACCAAAGGCTAATCGAAAGAAATAACCTAAAAGATTGTCGTGAATCTGTCAAAAAAAAAAATTTTCATTTCAATAATCGTGCATAATGGTGTTAAAAAAATCACCCGAGTTCAAAAATATTGAGGTTGTTTTTGGAGCAACTAGTAGTCAGCTTGCATCAATCGCAATAAAGTTGATGCTTTTTCGAAACTAAAGGGTGCAGCAAATTAGTTTTGCGTCACATGGGCGTGAAATGAGGAAGATGTACCCACAGCTTGCTCAAATGCGAAAACAATATTTAAAATATAGCCCAATTAATAAGAAACAGAGCTTTACAATCAAATTCATTCACTGATTTTTTGTTGTGAATTGCACCTTGAGCTTGGAAAAGAGAATTTCATTGTGCGTTCATTAATCACAAATAACTAACATTTTCCTTAAAAGTTTTATATATTTATTTTTTTGTTTCTTGTTATTTTACAAAGTTCTTCAGTTTAAAAATTTCCGGAAAACAATAAAGCAGTAACACGGATATTGACCATCTGAAGACTCAACACTCTAAGAAACAATAGGTGGACAAATCAATGAACAACTTAGACGCGGACTACCGTCAAATTACCTGTTAGTTCAAAAGTAAAACTAGGGTAAGGACCCCATCCTTATTGGAACTTACGACTCATTAAATTTTTGCAATATTCATATTTAACTATCTGTTAATTAAATTTATAATTTTGTCTAACTATTGTTTCAACTCCGGTTTTTATCATGAAGTTTGACTATCTAACCTGAGACTTATAGCAATAGGATTAATTGTTAAAGGGACAAAAACGAACGGACTTGCCCTGTCAGTAAATTTCGAAAAAAAAACTTCGGTGCCTGATGCCAATGAGTTCAGTTGCACAACCTGGTATCATACAAAGCCCGCAACGCCAAAATCTTCCCTGTTTCGGCAGAGACGCAAGGGTGCACGGGGACTACCACTTTTGGGAATGATTCTTCAACGGTTACATGAGACTTCTATATCTCTGATTGACACGGTAGGGTTCGATGACCCGGAACGAGACGCAGACGCCACTATCAATTGAACTATTTGATATTAGGGATGATTTCTCGGGTTAAAGAAGTAAGCCTTGAATATTTAAGAAAATAACTTAATGAAAGTTCTTGAGCTGAGTGGCCATTGATATTCAAACGAGCTGCTGCTAAATTGATGGTTGAAGAGGAACAGAATTTCTAACTGATCCACCAAAGGCTAATCGAAAGAAATAACCTAAAAGATTGTCGTGAATCTGTCAAAAAAAAAATTTTCATTTCAATAATCGTGCATAATGGTGTTAAAAAAATCACCCGAGTTCAAAAATATTGAGGTTGTTTTTGGAGCAACTAGTAGTCAGCTTGCATCAATCGCAACAAAGTTTATGCTTTCTCGAAACTAAAGGGTGCAGCAAATTAGTTTTTGCGTCACATGGGCGTGAAATGAGGAAGATGTACCCACAGCTCGCTCAAATGCGAAAACAATATTTAAAATATAGCCCAATTAATAAGAAACAGAGCTTTACAATCAAATTCAATCACTGATTTTTTGTTGTGAATTGCACCTTGAGCTTGGAAAAGAGCATTTCATTGTGCTTTCAATTATCACAATTACCTAACATTTTCCTTAAAAATTACATACTTCTTTTTTTCTTGTATTTTTATAAAATCTTCAGTTTAAGATTTCCGGAAAAAATAAAAAAGCAACATGGATATTGACGATCTGAAGACTCAAAACTCTGGGAAACAATAGGTGGACAAATCATTTAACAACTTAGAAGCGGACTACCGTCACATAACAAGTTAGTTTAAAAGAAAAACTAGGTAATGGTCCCATCCCTACTGGAACTTATTGCTCATTCAATTTTTGCAATGTTCATATTTAACTATCCGTTATTTACATTTATAATTTTGTTTAACTATTGTTTCAACTCTGGTTTTTATCATGAAGTTTGACTATCTAACCTGAGACTTATTGCAATAGGATTAATTGTTAAAGGGACAAAAACGAACGGACTTGCAACTGTCAGTAAATTTCGGGAAAAAACTTCGGTGCCTGATGCCAATGAGTTCAGTTGCACAACCTGGTATCATACAAAGCCCGCAACGCCAAAATCTTCCCTGTTTCGGCACAGACGCAAGGGTGCACAGGGACTACCACTTTTGGGAATGTTTTCTTCAACGGCAACAGGTAGACTTTTAAATCTCTGATTGACACGGTAGGGTTTGATGACTCGGAACGAGAGGCAGACGCCACAATCAATTGAACTATTTGATATTAGGGATGATTTCTCGGGTATAAAAACATAAGCCTTGAATATTTGATAAAATATTTTAATGAAAGTTCCTGAGCTGAGTGGCCATTGTTATTCGAACGAGCTGCTACTAAATTGATGGTTGAATAGGAACAGAATTTCTAACTGGTCCACCAAAGGCTAAGCGAAAGAAATAACCTAAAATATTGTCGTGAATCTGTCAAAAAAAACTAAAGAGTTTTCATTTGAACTTGATAATGGTGTTAAAAAAATCACTCGAGTTCAAAAATATTAAGGTTGTTTTTGGACCAACACTAATAGTCAGCTTGCATCAATCGCAACAAAGTTTATGCTTTTTCGAAACTAAAGGGCGCAGCAAATTAGTTTGGCGTCACATGGGCGTGAAATGAGGAAGATGTACCCACAGCTCGCTCAAATGCGAAAACAATATTTAAAACATAGCCCAATTAATAAGAAACAGAGCTTTACAATCAAATTCATTCACTGATTTTTTGTTGTGAATTGCTCCTTGAGCTTGGAAAAGAGCATTTCATTGTGCGTTCATTTATCACAAATAATTAACATTTTCCTTAAAAGTTTTAAATATTTCATTTTTTTGTTTCTTGTTATTTTACAAAGTTTTTCAGTTTAAAAATTTCCGGAAAACAATAACGCAGTAACACGGATATTGACCATCTGAAGACTCAACACTCTAAGAAACAACAGGTGGACAAATCAATGAACAACTTAGACGCGGACTACCGTCAAATTACCTGTTAGTTCAAAAGTAAAACTAGGGTAAGGACCCCATCCTTATTGGAACTTACGACTCATTAAGCGCCAAATGGTTCGACTGAGATTTGAGCGTGCGCCATCTTATCACAGTTATATGATTGTCAAGTCTGATTCAAAATTGATTTCAGATGAATCAGTTGCTATTATATAGTGGAAACAATTAATGCCTAGTGGGTACTTAAAATTTAATGACGCAATTATCGTCTTTGAGAAAATATATAGAGTAGCTCGTACTATGATTAGTTACGAGTAGGAGTTAATTAACTCTTGTTTCTATATTTTAAACTATCTCCTTTTTAAGTTAACTTGTCTTGCGGCTTTAATATTATTCCACTATTTTTTTTTGAAATTTGGTTAGGATTTAAGCACTGGATAGGTTTTCAGGCGGTTCTCATGGATGATTTCAAATGACTAGTTTCAAATGAGAACTCATCAATTTTACTTTAAGCACCGAGAGTTTTAAGTTTCAACTAACTGTTTTTGTACACTGTATCACTTTCCTGGAGAAGTGTAGTAGTTGTCATCAACACAAAACAGTTGAAGTTTCCTTTTGCCCCTTGCTGTCGTCTCTCACTGGCTGAAGTCAGTTTTTGTTTTTGCCCCTCTTTTTTTCTGTTTGAGCAAGTTACTGCCGTGATCTTCTTTTCAGCTTTGTGGCTTTTGGAGTCGTCTTGTGTTGGATGTCGTCTTGTTTTCACTCTTAATTTGCAATCAGCTTCAGCTTGTCTTGAAAGGTTGGTAACATCATCCCACTCATAGTCGCCATGTTATATAGCGTGTCTTGCTATGATAATTAATGATTAGAAATGAGGAATTGTGTTTGAGAGTAATAAAGGGATGCGCGGTCTAGGCTCTATATCTTCGACTCAGGGATGTGCTTCGTGATGTCTACCTCCTTCTCAGCTGAGTCTAAGCTGTTTGATTTATAAGAGTGAGGATTAATCTTTTAATTACTATTTTTGAGCTGTTTTACTGTAATGGCTCTCTCTCAATTAATGATTCAATTACTTTCTCATTGATTGTTTGCATTAAGTAAATATGAGTTTAACACTTTGTCATTGACATATAATGGCATTGATATTTAAGTCTAATTCGCACCAATTATGGTAATTAATAATGAGTAACTATCATAGGCGTGAAGCGCTATGTGACACTTACACACCTGTTGATTGTTCCCTGGCGGCTAATAACCAAGGGAGAACTTGAGTTAGCACGCACCGGGTGTAATATAGCACTGCATTAATTAGATTCGTAATATGCGTAGAGGTGCAATTGATTTGTACTTTTCAATATAAAGGCTAAAGTTATAGGTCATTGATTTACACAAATTATTATTAAACTCTGAACTAAATTTAAGTACATTCAACATGTTGAACACAGTTATAGTAGGACTCAAATATACGCAAATGCATGCCCCTAACTGCTCAGAATATATACATGGTGAAAAGGATTTAGGTTTAAACAGGACAATTTAAGTCTCTGATGAGACAATCCGATTTCAAAGTTATTTTGGCCACGTAGTCAGTCTTATAGGTGATTTATGAATGTGAGTTCAATGAATGCCAGTAACTGGTCAAATTTGGCTTAAGCTCTCCTCTCTTCCTTTTTCGTTAAAGCTCGTTTCGTTCAAGACAACCTGTGATTCTTGTGTTCTGCTTATGTTCCCCATTGAGGAGCAGGCTGAGGTTAGTCTTGATCGGTTGGTTGGCGTTTGATAGGCATTCAGTTCTGCTTGTGTTAGTACCATGTATTTCTCACGAAGCTTGGACCCATCCTTTTGGAAGGCCTTCCTGTCAGATGCTGCTACTGAGAGCACCGGTCGAAGTGCGATGGTTCCATCCTGCCCTTTCAGAAACTTCGGAGTCAATCTTCTGAAGATGGCAAACCGGTGGTAGAGGTACATGATGAGTGCATGCAAGACAAGATTCCCCAAAAAGACTATTGCTGTCAATGTAAGGGAAAGCCGTAATGGTACATACTGTTCCATTTTATCCACTAGGGTGGGTTTCAGCAATCTCATGTGATGGGCGATCGGCTTTGCGATGTCATTTAGCTGGTCTGTTTTTGTCAGGTGAGGGCTGTCTATCAGTTTAGCTTTTACTTCCCGCAGTAACTTAACTCCGGCATCCGTTTTTGATTCATAATAAGGGAGTTCTGTTAAGTCTGGCAGTTCTGAAAGAAGATGCGACAAGGGGTCCGGCAAGTTCACGGTAATCCGTTTTGCTGGAATTTTGTCACAGCTAGCGAGGTCCGGCCTAATTTTTATGTATTTGCTGATCAACTGAGTCCCACAGTCTAATTTTATCAGACAAATATTACAGCCTGCATGATCTTCCCGTTTGGGGGTGTTCAGCTCTTCAAGGCTGTACTCTCGTAGGGAAAATGACGCACTGGCTGATGTGATGAGCCAAATCCCGTAGCCCAAATTCGTAGCTTTCTCCGGCGTAGGGAGAAGTATCTTTTCCGTTTCGCACACTTGCAATGCCGTCATGATTGAGTGGAAATATAGTGTGGCTAGGCATGACGACTGGCCAAGATGTGTCTCCATAGTTTGATGGCAGATCCGGTATGTTGAGCTTCCCAAACAATTGGCGTACTGTTTTTCTGTCAGAACTGTTGTTTCCATAGAGTCCTCTGAGATTGCCAGATATGATCCTTCAGTAACCCATTTGATGGCTTCGGTTGGGTCACCTTGTGGGCATAGGTATCACATGGGCCCGGTAGATCTGGAAGGCTGTTTGACTCGATGCGTACGGTATTGCCAAGTTGAGCAGAAGTCCTTCCTCAATTGTTGTGACATCGCGAAGCAGTTTGGCGTCATAATATGAGTGGATATCGCTTGGCGGTATCGCAAGTGTCAATCGGTGGTTCTCCTCCTTTTGGCTTTTGTATACTGCGTCTATGATCGCCAACAGGGATTCTCGCGGTACCAGAGACATCGGTAGTCGTTGGTCCAGCAGAGTTGGTATCGAGTTTAAGACATTTGTCTTTAAGGCATAAAGTGCGGCTTTATAGCTTGTTATATCTGCGTAGACAACGTTTAGTAGTGATGCTGCTGTGTCGAAGTTGAAATTTATCTGTTGGTTCGAGAACAATGTTTGTGTGCAGTCCCGCAAGATATGGAAATTGCCTTGAATTGTTGCAAACTGTTCTTCGAGTATTTTCCAATTTCGGTTTTGATTTTCGATGGTTTGTCGTTGAATTGCTCGGATTTCAGACAACTCATTCGAAATCGCAAAGAACTTTTCGTTGCTCGATGTTTCGATTTCTGACACATAGTCCGTAAGTGCCATTGAGTATTGTTCCAAGCTCTCAATGTTTTTGGCATTTGCTTGAGCCTGGTCCTGGCACGATCCGAAAATTCCCATAAGTCCACATCCTCCTAAATTTCCCATCATTATACCAGAGCCAAACAGACCAATTCCGGCGATGGCCGCTGCCGCAATTAGTGGAGCTCCCCTGCGGGTACGTGTTGAGTCTAGTGGGTTTTTGTTGAGGAAGCGGGAAGTGTCAGTTCTAATGGCTTGGGCTTCTTGCCTTGCTGCTGCAGCCTTATCCTCGATCATGTCCAGGAGCCAGTCAAGGTTGAATGGGTCTGTAGTTGAATTGAAGTTCGTGGAAAAATCCAGAGGGCACTCTATAGAGGGTGTTCGCCATTTCTCCGAAAGTTTGTTGAGGTAATTCCTCATTGTTGTCTTCATCGTGAAATTGTACTTTGGGAAAGGAATTAGGAACTGGACATTTACAAACTTTTCTGCCAGGATGATCTTACTTTCTTTGTGGAAGATTATCCCAGATGAAAGAACATCGTCGTAGGATGCCAAAGTACGGCTTATTTGTAGGACGAGAAGCAATAGTAGCATTGTCCCTTCGTGGTTTAGAGTAATGTTCCTGGTTAAAAACTGTGGCTTCGTGTTTTGGGTGGGCGTTGTGGTATTTATTTCTACGGTATAAACAGGATGTTTGTTGTTTAGCCAAGTTTGGTGATTTTGATATTTCGGTGGCATTTACTTCCAATCATTGAGTTCGTATTCAGGTTGTGTTGGTTTATTTAACACAAATAAGCTTAGTCACTTGTTCCATTCGGGTCACTCTGTATCATTCTCATTGTTGTAAGTCAGCTCAAATACATTCCATGGGTATGATACGGACTCAGCAAATGTTCATCAAGAGGTCGACAAATTGTTGATTTTGCCAATTTTATCTTGTCACTGCACTTAATTTGGCTCACGCTCAAGTTGTATTCCGTATTGCAGTCAATTTTAGTTGAATCACTGACTATTAATTTAATCCCAGAATGTTCATCCGAGTAATTGACATTCCATATGTACCCATTCTAAAGTGGCGAATGTCCCCAGTGAGTCAACTGTTGGTGGTGGCGAGTCTGGCTGATACGGCGGGTCACTGTAGCGTCCACAATGTTGCCGTTCGGACCGACAAATTTGGTTGGATTTCGGTACCACCTCGGGGGATCATTTGTCAGGGATTACTACTGCCCAAGCTGAGGGCCTATGTGTCAGAGTTGGACGGCCCCGTGGTCATGGTGCAGCTGACGGAGGCAATTTCGGTGATTGAGATCTCCTTCACCGCAAAAGATGCTGACGTCAGGCTGTGGTGTCCCGGGGAGGAGCATGAAAAGTCCCTTTGTGGGAACAAAGACGAGAGTATTTAAACTCAAAACTTGAAACTTCCTGTAGTTTGTATTATCGTTGTTGTATATATTTCTCGTTTTCAATTTATTCTTCATATTGTCTCGCAAGTTTTCTTGAAGCAGTTGAGCTGCTGTCTATAAAAAGGCCATAAGCAAGTGCCAGGAGCAACTCTCACTTTTTCGAATGTAAAAGGCCATAAGCAAGTGCCAGAAGCAACTCTCACTTTTTCGAAAGTAAAAGCTCTGAAATCCGCGATAAGATCTTAATTTCGTTCTGTGTTTTAGCTTTCACATTTCTGTTTTTCCTTGAGTTAGTACTACAGGTAACCAGTTGTTCATTTTGAATGGATGTACAATTGTATAATATTTTTCAGTTGAGCATGTGTTTCTCTGTGCCTTGGGGCAGGTTTATGTTGTACTGCTGTCCGAATGGCAGCTATGTTCAGTTTGGGGCCAGTGAGAGCTGGTCTGAGCGTTCTCCGCTGTGCCCTCCGTTGACGGAAGAAGTGCAAGAGGGCGGCTCCCTGATGTTCGTTGTGATGAGCGTGGTGACGGCTCTACTGTTCTTGGTGGGAGTTGGGGCAGCAATTTTAAAACGGAAGTAGACGTTGTTTACTGGACTTTGTTTTAAAAACTTTGAACTTTTAATTTTACTTTTAGTTGTTTAGCTGATTACATTTAATTCATACTCGTACTTTTTCACAGTTTTTTGTTTCATAAGATCAGTGATGAGTGTGCTCATATGGTTTTTTCGTTTTAAATTTTCGGAGTTTGGGTAAAGTATGTCACGTATCGCTTAACTGTTGTCATCGCTTTCGTGAATTATGTGCATTTTTATTATTTTTTTAATATTTTTTTTCGCAATGTTAGGAGCTGAGTCTGGCTTCTTCTGTTTCTTCGCGTTTTTGATGACTGAGAAATTTTTCAGTTGAGAAATGAAACGCAATGTTGAGCCTTCAAGTTCGTCCGCATCCAAGCGGAAGACCCGATCTGTTGCGGTAGACAGTCTTTCAGAGCTGCATTCCGTCGCTGAGTTTACGAAGAGCCTGTCGCAGGTGATGAATTTGGCCTCTTATGATGGTCTCAATCGTGAGGAGCCTGCCCTTCTACGTGACTTCGTGGCTGTGGAGTATACAGACAAAAATCGACGGGTGAGTGCATAGTGTCTGGTTTCATGTGCAAATACAGTAATTGGGAGGCTTGTATACATAAATATATATATATATATATATTTTTTTTTTGTTAGCGCTTTGTAAATGGCCTTGTGTATGCAGACCGTGCACTACGGACATTTGACTTGTTAGCTACTCGCGATGATGGCCCGCAGGGAGCCAAGATGTGGATGGGTCTTCAGCCCAAAGATGTAGCGAAGAGGCCTAAGTTTTTGAATTGTTGGGCGCCAAAGGACTCGCAAATTTCGGATCAAGCCCACGGGTTTCTGATAGTCACTAAGGGTGAAAATTTCACCCGGTTTCACAGTGATTTTGAAGAAACATTGGATAGCCTGATCACGCTGTATGGCGCCGGCGAGAAGGTTTGGGTTTTTACCAAACCCAGTTATGTTGGCCGGAAGCTGGAAGATGAGGTGATCGATTGCACGGAGTTGATCCAACGGTTGATCGTTCACAAGGAGTCGGTGCTCTGTTGTGTTCAGCACGTTGGTGATACCGTGTATCTTCCCTATGGGTGGCTGCATTGTGTCATTACCATCAAGAATATTTCGGGGTGCTCATCTCTTTTATCAATCGGCTTGCGTGTCCCTCGCCAGAGATTTGAGAAGATGTGGAAATTGATCTGCGACAGAATTCCATTAGATAAGAAGAGGGCAGTTAAGTACGCTGAGGGTCCTCTTTTCAGCGATTTAGAGAAGAGGAAGAAATAATGCATAACTTGTTTATTTCTGGTCGAATACGAAATGTAATTTCATGTTCTCAATTTATCATCATCAGTTTTTTTTTTTTTCAAGAGCTTTAGGTGAGATCTGATGAAGTGTTTTTTCCAGATCTCAATAAGTTGGGATCTCCTAGTGAGCTGACTTCCTGTTTTTTCCTTATTGGGCATTTGATATTCATTAGGCTCAAAAAATGGTATGGTTAGTTCACCTCGTTTTTGGGGGACGTCCAAATTTTTTATAGGTAATGCTTAAACATGGGCAACAGGTGGATTTTTTCATATCTCGTGAAGTTGAGATCTCCTAGTGAGCCGACTTCTTGCCTGTTCCTCATTGGTCATTTGATGGTCATTGGGCTCAAAAAATGGCATGGTTAGTTCTCCTCATTTTTCGGGGATGTCCAAATTTTTTATAGGTAATGCTTAAACATGGGCAACAGGTGGATTTTTTCATATCTCGTGAAGTTGAGATCTCCTAGTGAGCCGACTTCTTGCCTGTTCCTCATTGGTCATTTGATGGTCATTGGGCTCAAAAAATGGCATGGTTAGTTCTCCTCATTTTTGGGGGACGTCCAAATTTTTTATAGGTAATGCTTAAACATGGGCAACAGGTGGATTTTTTCATATCTCGTGAAGTTGAGATCTCCTAGTGAGCCGACTTCTTGCCTGTTCCTAATTGGTCATTTGATGGTCATTGGGCTCAAAAAATGGCATGGTTAGTTCTCCTCATTTTTGGGGGACGTCCAAATTTTTTATAGGTAATGCTTAAACATGGGCAACAGGTGGATTTTTTCATATCTCGTGAGATCTTTAGGTGAGATCTGATGAAGTGTTTTTTCCAGATCTCAATAAGTTGGGATCTCCTAGTGAGCTGACTTCCTGTTTTTTCCTTATTGGGCATTTGATATTCATTAGGCTCAAAAAATGGTATGGTTAGGGGGGGAAAAAACAGGAAGTCCAAATTTTTTATAGGTAATGGAGGGAATGTTTCATTTGCTTCAGCTGCTTGTTGTCTTATTTTTGCCTGGTTTTCTTTCCGTGTAGCCGACTTCTTGCCTGTGCCTCATTGGTCATTTGATGGTCATTGACAGTGCCGCAAAGCTGTTTAAACATATATGAAGACTTTGATGTCACTTTTTCGGAAGATGTCGTAGATGATGTTAAAAACTGAATGTTCTTGTAATTTATCGAGTCCACATCCTATCTTGGGAAGTGCGATTTGTTTGATTCCTTGTTCGATTAGCTGTTTCTTCATGCAGCGGAGGCTGCGTGTAAGATCATAATAGGATGGTTTTTTGAAAAATTGAGATTTAGTCACTAGATTGAATATTGATTTGTTTTGAGAAGGAATGTGCATTGAAACTGAGGCTCCGATTTGTGGTGTTTCAATCGACTTCAGCGTAGGCTGTAGTGCTGGGTAGGCATCGCGAATTTGCTGTGCTATGCCCTTGCTCATCTGAAAGTCACTCGAGACACAATGTGCGATAGAGCCTGGGAAATGCAACAGATCACCGGTACCAAATATGATATTTGGTTCTTGAATAGAATTCATCGAGTCTTTGCTGCTGCCAGCTCCATCATTTGGCCTCGTTGCCTGTTTAGCGCGTTTAAGGCTACTTTTTAAGATGATCTTCTTTTGTTCTCTTGGAGGGAATGTTTCATTTGCTTCAGCTGCTTGTTGTCTTATTTTTGCCTGGTTTTCTTTCCGTGTAGCTTTTGGGCTAAAGGTAACCGGAGCGACTTCGTGTCCATCTACTGTTCTCAGACCATATTTGCGAGGGTGCTTCTCCCGAGGTGGTATTGGGTGGTATCGTACGTCGTTGCTGAATCGAGTTTGTCCATAAATCCTGTCACGTGCTATGGCTGCTGCTTTGCGTCTCGTTCGCAGTGGTTCTTGTACGTGTTGTTCCTCGGTAGTTTCGTCGCGTCCTTGCGCAATTGCACCTGTTTCTGTCGCTCCCGCTCCGTCCATGCTATCTTCTCCGAGGTGTACGTCCTGTTGTTCAGGCCCTGGTGGATTGATTGGATCCAGTTCGATGTCAGGTGGAGATGGCGGTCGTGGTGGCACTATTTGCACTGGTTGCTCACGTGGTGGTGGTGGTGGGGGCAGCACTAATAGTGGCGGTACTGGAAGTGCTACTGGAGGCGGTGGTGCCGGTGGCAGTGGTGCCATAACTACTGCAGGGGGTGGTGCCGGTGCCAGTGGTCCTCCTATTGGTATTGATAAGCGGATGGTAGTCGGAGTTGCTTGTTGGATTTCGCTGTCTTGTTGCGGTTGAACGTCGTCAAGTAGTCTAGGTAGATAGTCATCAAATAATCCTGGCTCACTGCGGTACTTGCTTAGTGACGGATCTACCACGAATTGAGCCTCATCGATTGGGTCAATGTCTTCTGGTTGATGCTGTGGTCGAATCGATCGGAGTCGGATTCTGTGGACACACTGTGTGTGGTTGGTTCCGACTTTCCGTACTATGTAATTGCTGTTAGTTAGAACTTTTTCCACTCTATACAAGGGGAGCCACACTTGGAGTGACTTATTCCGGGTATCAGACTGATTTGTTAGAAGAGGGTTGAGGAGGAGACAGAACGAGTGAAGTACTAGCGGTTGGGCTAGTGCTTTCTGGTCGTAGTATCCCCGGTATCTGTGATATGATGACACGATGTTGTCTTTAGTCTCTTTGAATTTTTCGAGCATCGCGTCTTGTAACGCGGTTACAAAGTCGGCATTAGCCGTAGCAATTTCCAATGCTATGGTCGAAAATCTGAGATCAAGCGGTTTGGTAGGCTCTCTCCCGTGAAAAATGGTGCTCGGACAACATCCGATGGACGAGTAGGATGACGTTTTGTGTATGAAGGTCCCAAGTGGTACATAGCGGTGCCAATCGGTCCATTGGGCGTCAGTATTAAGTTTGAGGATCCTCTTCAGTGCCCCATGGGATCTTTCCACCAGTCCGATGGTTTGTGGGTGTTTAAGCGTTGCGTGTCCAATTTTGATGTTTAGAAGGCCTGTGAGTTCGTGGATTAACTTAGAGGTAAATACACTTCCCAGGTCCGACAGTATCCTTTTTGGCACATAGCTGTGCATGAAGAACATCTTCGTTAGTTCTCTTGCCACCGTATCAGCGCTTGCGTTCGTCATTGGTGCTGCGAACAGGTATTTTGAAAAAACGTCGATTCCAGTTAGAACAAACTTGTACACCGGTGACTTTAGCGGTCCGACTATATCGAGCTGCATCATGTCACCAGGGTATGATTGTAACGAGGAAAGTGGTTGAAGTGGTGGTTTTTGATGTTTACTCGAAGCATTTTTAAGCTGCGGGCACGTTAAACAGTTTTTGACTGTGTTGACCAGAAACTCCGAGAATCCGGGAAAATAGAATCTCCTTCTGAATTCCTCTGTGGTTCGTGTCATGCCAATATGTCCTCCTGTCATCGAGTTATGGACTCTGTATAGGGTTTCGTTCCACATGTGTTTTGGTACACAGTACTGTTTATGTTTTATTTTACCAGTATCGTCGTAGAAGTTGCGGAGAAGGACTTCGTCTTCGATGACAAGTCGATTGAATTGCTTTGCGTACTTCTTTAGTCTGCTATTTGCATACGTAAGATCTGGTATTTCGCCTGTTCTTATCCACTTTTTTACTTCTTCAATGTCAGTATCTTGTTGTTGTTCCTTTTTCCTGTCAATTGGCTCATTTTTGGAGTCTAGTTCAATGTGGTTCTCTGCTGGATCTGGATACTCTATCGCATTCATCGTGGGTCTCTTTAACATTACAAGCGCCTTAGGCTCTATTGTTCCTTGACTATCACATGTTGTTTGTTTGTCGAGATATGCTTGGTAAAGTCCTAATCTTTGCAGGTTTGCTACTAGAGCCTCATCGACCTGTTCTGTTTCAGAAAATGCCTCATCGATAGCTTGAACCAGGTTAAGCGATGCATCGGGTACTCTTGCTGTTGTGTCAACATAAATTTCCCAGACTGGTATTTTGTCTGTCAGTTTTAGTGTGAGAGACGCCGACGGGTCCGTTTGCATCCTGGACAAGAAGTCTGCTGCGTAGTTTGCAGTTCCTGGGATGTGGGCGATTATGATGTTGAAAGACAGGACTCGGTCCAGGAAATTCCACACTGATGGCGGTATGGTTTTTGCCTGAAAAAATTGCGTCAGACTTCTATTATCTGTTAATACAATCACTGGTTTGACTGATCCCCAGATGTAGTGCGAGAAGTGATCAAGTGCGAAATACAAGGCTAGAAATTCTTTGTAGTAGATTGAAAATTTCAGCTGTGCTGTATTGAATAGCCGAGAACCAAATGAAACGGGTGCGTACGTCTTGATTTCTTCGTTTTTCTCGTTTTTGACGTAGTCCTCGACCATTAATACGAAACCAGTCCCGTGGTAGATGGCATCGCAAAGTATGACATACTGCAGTCCTGGCTTGGGTAGTCTGAGTGTCAACGTGGTCGCTTGTATTAAGTCTGCTTTGAGAGTTTCAAGGTTTTTATGGTGATGTTCAGTTATTTCAAAGTCGATCTGCTTCTTCAGCAGCTTATAGAATGGTATTAGTTTTTCACCAAGACTCGGCATGTAGTTCCTAAAAAACTGCACAAACCCGATGAGTCTTTTTACTTGTTTCACTGTTCTTGGCATTTTTATTTTGCTTAGAAATGCGGAAATTTTTGTTTCCTCTGGCGTAACTCCTTGTGGCGTTACTACATTTCCTAGGAATTTCATTCTTTGTGTTCCTATTTCGCATTTCTTAGGTGAAAGTTTTAAGCCTGATTTTCGGATGCATTCGAATATTTTCTTTAACGTGTGTATTAGTTCCTCATAATTATTCACCGCACTTCCTATATCATCCATGAATTGTGTGCACAAATCGGCTGCTAGGCATGGATCGAGGTAGTGACGGATGAATGAACTGAATCCCGTGACAGATTTGCTTAGACCTTGGGCTAGGCATTTGTAGGCGTACGTCCGCGACCCGAAATTAAATGCCAAAAGTTGGACCGAAAGGTCATCTGCCATTTGCACACAATGGTATGCTTGTGAGCAGTCCAATTTAGTAAACAAACTCTTTCCGGCAAAGTGGTTTGATGCATCGGTCATGTTTGATATTGGAAAATTGCTATTTATATAGTCCGTTTTGATTGAATGATTGATGCGCCGGAGGTCAATCAACATCCGCAATTTTCCAGATGGCTTTCTATGTGCAAACAACGGACTACTGTATTTAGAATGTGACAGTGTTGTTATGAGTCCAAAGTAGTGCATCAGAGCTAGTTCAACCGTCAGTTCATTCCTTAGTTGGATGGGCGTAGGTGGTCCTTGAGTGTACAGTGGGCGTTGATGTTCGGGTGTCAACTTGATCTTTAGGTCGGAATTATAACCCACGTCAAATCTGTGTTTGGCAAATATATCCGCATATTCGATGAGCAAATGTTCTACTTCTGACCTTTGGTCAATTGTCAACACTGAATTCTCCCACTGAAAGTTACTCAAAAAGGTCAACCAGTCTTGAATGTTATTATTTGGTTCAATTTTCTCAAGACCTTGAAAGTAGAGGATTTGGTCATAAATTTCCCTTTGAATACTGGGAAGTGATTCTGGGTTAGGGCACGTTTCGGGCGTCGGGAACCAAAATTTCTCGTATTCGGGTGGTGGTTTTTGTTCTGAGCCTATTGAAGGGCTTGTTTTTTGCGAAATTATTTCATTGATTCCGAGTTCGACATTATCCGGCTGGTTCATTTTCGCTAATGCCAAAGTTTGCGGCTCGATCTGTATTAAATTTTCGTACTCGGTAAGCGTGAGTATCGAAAATTTTCCGATTTCGGTTTTAAAGGGCAACGTTAAGTTATGTTCCGTCATATTAAATGCAGTGACGTAAACGGTATTGTTTTTGGTAACTTCATTTATCGATGAGGTTACTGCCAATTCGCACTTTTCTTCTAGTTCTTGTGATGGAACTACGATTCCCGTCGTTTTTTCCATGTCAGTCAGAATATCTTGCAATTGGCATTCGATTATGATTGTTTGATGAGGTGCAATCATTTGTTTCTTAGTAAGAACAAGAGGGAATTTTTTCACTCGGTTAGTGCGTCTAGGTGCATTGACGGGTTTAATTTCGTTGATTTGGAGTGTCAAGTCTGGAAAGTGAAGTAGATTGTATTTTGAGCAGACATGTATATGGTGTTTTTTAAAGAAAGGGTTTCCCAGGATCGTTGAATTCGCTGAATTCAGCACTAGGAACGTTTCCGTAAAGTTCATACCTGCCATACAGAATTCAATGGTTACTTCAGTTTCAATTGACACCAGTTGGCCTCCTGCCATTCGCACTTGCTTGAGGCTTGATTTTGCCGTTTTATAGGGTGCGAATAGTGTTTTTTCGTTTTTAATTTCATCGAATGTTTGTTTCGAAATTACGTTTGCACATGCTCCTGTGTCAATCAGAACTCTTCTTTGGAAGCTTGGCGCTAATCTTATTTTCATATAAGTTAGCACTGTTCCTTCGGTTGGGATGACTGCGTACAGATCAATAATTTCATCGTCTTGTACATCTTGAATATTTGATTTGCGTGATTTTAGCAATTTACGTGATTTTTGTGATTTAGACGAATTGACTGACTGACTTTGTGGCTGAATTAGTTTTTTTGGTTCTATTTGGAACGGGAAATTCTGTTGCTGCTGTCCCTGTGGCTTGGGTTTGTACCAACATTGGCTGATAGTATGGCCAAACTTCCCGCAGTGGTCACAGAACTTTGATCCAGTGCGTACTGCTGATGTACTAGGATTTTGCGTGTGCACCTGCTGCATCATTGGTTGTGAGGCTTGTTGGGCAAACGGGTTGTTCTGTTGTGGCTGCGTGGCTATCGCTTGTTGCTGTTGGTGTTGTTGAGGGTACATCTGGTTCGGAGAGAATTGGACATTCTGTTGTGTATGAGGATAGTTCTGGCTTTGTTGGAACTGTGGGTTCGGTTGAATTCCAGGTATCTGTGGGGGAAACTGGAACATTTGTGGGAGGTACTGCAAATTTTGGAATCCAGGGAAACCTTGGTTTCCGTGTCCCCCATCAATTCTCTGCTGTCCGTTCTTTTTTTCTTTACCAAATCTACCCCTTCTTTGATTGTATCCTTGTTGTCCATTCCCTTGATATCCATTCCATTGATTAGGGCCAGATGTATTGTTCTGGTTTGGGCTTTGTCCAGTCCCTTGGCTTTGTGCATTATTTCCGTGATTTTGTTGTTGTTGAGTTTGATTATTATTCCCACCAGTGTTTTGGCTATTCAGTTGAGAGCTCTGCTGGGTTTTTCCGTTGTCACCTTGTGGTCGTGACTGGATCATTTTTCTCTGATCCGATAGCTCACTACGGACTTCGTTGAGTTGTTTCTCAATTTGTTCCTGGGCTGTTGTTAGTTTTGACAACGCACTGATTAGGTTGTGAGAAACTGTATCTCCAATTTCATTGAAACTATCTTCTGGGTAATCCTCATTACGACAAACGTCTCTAATTGTCATTTGTTTGCGTGCCAGGTTGCAAAGTTCTTGTACTGTTGTCGCAGCTGGTTGTTCCATCATCTTCGAACGGAGCCAGTTGGGCATGCCTTTTATAAAAAGACGTTTAATCTGGTTGTTCCTATGATCATTTTCTGCGTCAAGTCGTTCTTGACGTTGCGCCGTCTCTCCATGGAAACGCGCTGCGTCTGCATCAGCTGCTGCGCCTACTAGTGCCGCATCGAGTGGGGCTACGGCAGGTAGATCCGGTGTCGGGTAGGCTCGTTGTGCCTTTTTTGTGAGGTTTACCAGGAAATTCTCTGGTGAGTCTCGCTTGATATCAAACTTTGATTGTTCAAGTTTTAGCACGTGGACCTCTTGCGATTGAGGGTTGCAAAAATGGTCGCGTAGTGCCGCTAGACTAAGAGGTACGTCGCCTCTTGTTAGTGCTGGCAGTGTTTGGTAGAATCGCAGAGCGCTATCTCGCAGGTGGAACTGTAGAAAATTCGCTTGCTGAGCATTTGCGATTCCCGCAACTCCAACGTATCCTTGGAAGAGCTGTTCGAATTGGGCGAAATCTTCGTTATCGCTTCCGCCAAATGGTTCGACTGAGATTTGAGCGTGCGCCATCTTATCACAGTTATATGATTGTCAAGTCTGATTCAAAATTGATTTCAGATGAATCAGTTGCTATTATATAGTGGAAACAATTAATGCCTAGTGGGTACTTAAAATTTAATGACGCAATTATCGTCTTTGAGAAAATATATAGAGTAGCTCGTACTATGATTAGTTACGAGTAGGAGTTAATTAACTCTTGTTTCTATATTTTAAACTATCTCCTTTTTAAGTTAACTTGTCTTGCGGCTTTAATATTATTCCACTATTTTTTTTTGAAATTTGGTTAGGATTTAAGCACTGGATAGGTTTTCAGGCGGTTCTCATGGATGATTTCAAATGACTAGTTTCAAATGAGAACTCATCAATTTTACTTTAAGCACCGAGAGTTTTAAGTTTCAACTAACTGTTTTTGTACACTGTATCACTTTCCTGGAGAAGTGTAGTAGTTGTCATCAACACAAAACAGTTGAAGTTTCCTTTTGCCCCTTGCTGTCGTCTCTCACTGGCTGAAGTCAGTTTTTGTTTTTGCCCCTCTTTTTTTCTGTTTGAGCAAGTTACTGCCGTGATCTTCTTTTCAGCTTTGTGGCTTTTGGAGTCGTCTTGTGTTGGATGTCGTCTTGTTTTCACTCTTAATTTGCAATCAGCTTCAGCTTGTCTTGAAAGGTTGGTAACATCATCCCACTCATAGTCGCCATGTTATATAGCGTGTCTTGCTATGATAATTAATGATTAGAAATGAGGAATTGTGTTTGAGAGTAATAAAGGGATGCGCGGTCTAGGCTCTATATCTTCGACTCAGGGATGTGCTTCGTGATGTCTACCTCCTTCTCAGCTGAGTCTAAGCTGTTTGATTTATAAGAGTGAGGATTAATCTTTTAATTACTATTTTTGAGCTGTTTTACTGTAATGGCTCTCTCTCAATTAATGATTCAATTACTTTCTCATTGATTGTTTGCATTAAGTAAATATGAGTTTAACACTTTGTCATTGACATATAATGGCATTGATATTTAAGTCTAATTCGCACCAATTATGGTAATTAATAATGAGTAACTAACATAGGCGTGAAGCGCTATGTGACAACTACCACTTTTGGGAATGATTCTTCAACGGTTACATGAGACTTCTATATCTCTGATTGACACGGTAGGGTTCGATGACCCGGAACGAGACGCAGACGCCACTATCAATTGAACTATTTGATATTAGGGATGATTTCTCGGGTTTAAAGACGTAAGCCTTGAATATTTAAGAAAATAAATTAATGAAAGTTCTTGAGCTGAGTGGCCATTGATATTCAAACGAGCTGCTGCTAAATTGATGGTTGAAGAGGAACAGAATTTCTAACTGATCCGCCAAAGGCTAATCGAAAGAAATAACCTAAAAGATTGTCGTGAATCTGTCAAAAAAAAACTTTTCATTTCAATAATCGTGCATAATGGTGTTAAAAAAATCACCCGAGTTCAAAAATATTGAGGTTGTTTTTGGAGCAACTAGTAGTCAGCTTGCATCAATCGCAACAAAGTTTATGCTTTCTCGAAACTAAAGGGTGCAGCAAATTAGTTTTTGCGTCACATGGGCGTGAAATGAGGAAGATGTACCCACAGCTCGCTCAATGCGAAAACAATATTTGAAATATAGCCCAATTAATAAGAAACAGAGCTTTACAATCAAATTAATTCACTGATTTTTTGTTGTGAATTGCACCTTGAGCTTGGAAAAGAGCATTTCATTGTGCGTTCATTTATCACAAATAACTAACATTTTCCTTAAAAGTTTTATATATTTCTTTTTTTGTTTCTTGTTATTTTTATAAAATCTTCAGTTTAAGATTTCCGGAAAAAATAAAGCAGCAACATGGATATTGACGATCTGAAGACTCAAAACTCTGAGAAACAATAGGTGGACAAATCATTCAACAACTTAGAAGCGGACTACCGTCACATAACAAGTTAGTTTAAAAGAAAAACTAGGTAATGGTCCCATCCCTACTGGAACTTAATGCTCATTCAATTTTTGCAATGTTCATATTTAACTATCCGTTATTTACATTTATAATTTTGTTTAACTATTGTTTCAACTCTGGTTTTTATCATGAAGTTTGACTATCTAACCTGAGACTTATTGCAATAGGATTAATTGTTAAAGGGACAAAAACGAACGGACTTGCAACTGTCAGTAAATTTCGGAAAAAAACTTCGGTGCCTGATGCTAATGAGTTCAGTTGCACAACCTGGTATCATACAAAGCCCGCAACGCCAAAATCTTCCCTGTTTCGGCAGAGACGCAAGGGTGCACAGGGACTACCACTTTTGGGAATGCTTTCTTCAACGGTTACAGGGAGACTTCTGAATCTCTGATTGACACGGTAGGGTTCGATGACACGGAACGAGACGCAGACGCCACAATCAATTGAACTATTTGATATTAGGGATGATTTCTCGGGTTAAAGACGTAAGCCTTGAATATTTAATAAAATAACTTAATGAAAGTTCCTGAGCTGAGTGGCCATTGATATTCGAACGAGCTGCTGCTAAATTGATGGTTGAAGAGGAACAGAATTTCTAACTGATCCAGCATTAGGATTAATTGTTAAAGGGACAAAAACAAACGCACTTGCCCCTGTCAGTAGACTTCGAAAAAAAAGTTTGGTGCCTGATGCCAATGATGTCATTTGCACAATCTGGTATCAGACAAAGCCCGCAACGCCAAAATCTTCCCTGTTTCGGCAGAGACGCAAGGATGCACGGGACTACCACATTTGGGAATGTTTTTTTTTTCAACGGCAACAGAGAGACTTCAATATCTCTGATTGACACGGTAGGGTTCGATGACCCGGAACGAGACCCAGACGCCACAATCAATTGAACTATTTGATATTAGGGATGATTTCTCGGGTTAAAGACGTAAGCCTTGAATATTAAATAAAATAACTTAATGAAAGTTCCTGAGCTGAGTGGCCATTAATATTCGAACGAGCTGCTGCTAAATTGATGGTTGAAGAGGAACAGAATTTCTAACTGATCCACCAAAGGCTAAGCGAAAGAAATAACCTAAAAGATTGTCGTGAATCTGTCAAAAAAAACTAATGAGTTTTCATTTCAATAATCGTGAATAATGGTGTTAAAAAAATCACCAGAGTTCAAAAATATTAAGGTTGTTTTTGGAGCAACTAATAGTCAGCTTGCATCAATCTCAACAAAGTTTATGCTTTTTCGAAACTAAAGGGTGCAGCAAATTAGTTTTGCGTCACATGGGCGTGAAATGAGGAAGATGTACCCACGCTCGTTCAAATGCGAAAATAATATCTAAAATATAGCCCAACTAACAAGAAATGGTGCTTTACAATCAAACTCACTCACTGAATATTTTTTGTGAAATGCAACTTGGGCTTGGAAAAGAGCATTTCATTGTCCGTTCAATTATCACAAATACTTAACATTTTGCTGAAAAGTTTTATATATTTCTTTTTTTGTTTCTTGTTATTTTTTATAAAATCTTCAGTTTAAGATTTCCGGAAAAAAAAGCAGCAACATGGATATTGACGATCTGAAGACTCAAAACTCTGAGAAACAATAGCTGGACAAATCATTTAACAACTTAGAAGCGGACTACCGTCACATAACAAGTTAGCTTAAAAGAAAAACTAGGTAATGGTCCATCCCTACTGGAACTTAATGCTCATTCAATTTTTGCAACATTCATATTTAACTATCCGTTATTTAAATTTATAATGTTGTCTAACTATTGTTTCAACTCTGGTTTTTATCATGAAGTTTGACTATCTAACCTGAGACTTATAGCAATAGGAGTAATTGTTAAAGGGACAAAAACGAACGGACTTGCAACTGTCAGTAAATTTCGTTAAAAAACTTCGGTGCCTGATGCCAATGAGTTCAGTTGCACAACCTGGTATCATACAAAACCCGCAACGCCAAAATCTTCCCTGTTTCGGCAGAGACGCAAGGATGCACGGGGACTACCACTTTTGGGAATGTTTTCTTCAACGGCAACAGGTAGACTTCTAAATCTCTGATTGACACGGTAGGGTTTGATGACCCGGAACGAGAGGCAGACGCCACAATCAATTGAAATATTTGATATTAGGGATGATTTCTCGGGTATAAAAACGTAAGCCTTGAATATTTGATAAAATATTTTAATGAAAGTTCCTGAGCAGAGTGGCTATTGATATTCGAACGAGCCTCTGCTAAATTGATGGTTGAACAGGAACAGAATTTCTAACTGGTCCACCAAAGGTTAAGCGAAAGAAATAACCTAAAATATTGTCGTGAATCTGTCAAAAAAACTAGAAAGGTTTCATTTCAACTTGATAATGGTGTTAAAAAATCACTCGAGTTCAAAAATATTAAGGTTGTTTTTGGAGCAACACTAATAGTCAGCTTGCATCAATCGCAACAAAGTTTATGCTTTCTCAAAACTAAATGGCGCAGCAAATTAGTTTTGCGCCACAGGAGGACGTGAAATGATGAAACTGTACCCACTGCTCGTTCAAATGCGAAAATAATATCTGAAATATAGCCCAACTAACAAGAAATGGTGCTTTAAAATCAAACTCACTCACTGAAATTTTTTTGTGAAATGCATCTTGAGCTTGGAAAAGAGCATTTCATTGTCCGTTCGATTATCACAAATACTTAACATTTTCCTGAAAAGTTTTATATATTTCTTTTTTTTGTTTCTTGTTATTTTTATACATTCTTCAGTTTAAAAACTCCCGGAAAATAAAGCAGCAACAGGGATATTGACGATCTGCAGACTCAATACTCTGAGAAACAATAGGTGGACAAATCGATTAGCCACTTAGACGCGGACTACCGTCAAATAACCTGTTAGTTTAAAAGTAAAACTAGGGTAAAGACCAAATCCCTATTGGAATTTTGGACTCATTGAATTTTTGCAATGTTCATATTTAACTATCCGTTAATTAAATTTTAATTTTTCTCTAACTATTGTTTCGACTCTGGTTTTTATCAGGAAGTTTGACTATCTAAGCTGAGACTTATAGCATTAGGATTAATTATTAAAGAGACAAGTACGACAGCACTTGTCCCTTTCAGTAAATTTCAACAAAAAAAACTTCGGTGCCTGATGCCAATGAGTTCAGTTGCACAACCTGGTATCATACAAAACCCGCAACGCGCCAAAATCTTCCCTGTTTCGGCAGAGACGCAAGGATGCACGGGGACTACCACTTTTGGGAATGTTTTCTTCAACGGCAAGAGGTAGAATTCTAAATCTCTGATTGACACGGTAGGGTTTGATGACCCGGAACGAGAGGCAGACGCCACAATCAATTGAACTATTTGATATTAGGGATGATTTCTCGGGTATAAAAACGTAAGCCTTGAATATTTGATCAAAAATACTCAATGCAAGTTCCTGAGCTGAGTGGCCATTGATATTCGAACGACCTGCTGCTAATTTGATGGTTGAAGAGGAACAGAATTTCAAACTGATCCACCAAAGGTTAAGCGGAGGAGATAATCTATAAGATTGTCGTGAATCCGTTAAAAAAACAGTTCTCATTTCAACTTGATAATGGTGTTAAAAAATCACCCGAGTTCAAAATAATAAGTTTGTTTTTGGAGCAAGTCTATCAGTCAGCATGATTCAATCGCAACAAAGTTTATGCTTTTCGAAACTAAATGGCGCAGCAAATTAGTTTTGCGCCACAGGAGGACGTGAAATGATGAAACTGTACCCACTGCTCGTTCAAATGCGAAAATAATATCTAAAATATAGCCCAACTAACAAGAAATGGTGCTTTACAATCAAACTCACTCACTGAATTTTTTTTTGTGAAATGCATCTTGGGCTTGGAAAAGAGCATTTCATTGTCCGTTCAATTATCACAAATACTTAACATTTTGCTGAAAAGTTTTATGTATTTCTTTTTTTTTGTTACTTGTTATTTTTATACATTCTTCAGTTTAAAAATTTCCGGAAAATAAAGCAGCAACAGGGATATTGACGATCTGCAGACTCAATACTCTGAGAATCAATAGGTGGACAAATCAATTAGCCACTTAGACGCGGACTACCGTCAAATAACCTATTAGTTTAAAAGTAAAACTAGGGTAAAGACCAAATCCCTATTGGAATTTTGGACTCATTGAATTTTTGCAATGTTCATATTTAACTATTTGTTAATTAAATTTTAATTTTTCTCTAACTATTGTTTCAACTCTGGTTTTTATCAGGAAGTTTGACTATCTAAGCTGAGACTTATAGCATTAGGATTAATTATTAAAGAGTCAAGTACGAAAGCACTTGTCCCTCTCAGTAAATTTCGAAAAAAAAACTTCAGTGCCTCATGCCAATGAGTTCAGTTGCACAACCTGCTATCGGACAAAGCCCGCAATGCCAAAATCTTCCCTGTTTCGGCAAAAACCCAAGGATGCACAGGGACTTCCACTTTTGGGAATGTGTTTTTCAACGGAAACAGGTAAACTTCTAAATCTCTGATTGACACGGTAGGGTTTGATGACCCGGAACGAGATGCAGACGCAACAATCAATTGAACTATTTGATATTAGGGTTGATTTCTCGGGTGTAAAAACGTAAGCCTTGAAAATTTGATTAAAATAACTCAATGGAAGATCCTGAGCTGAGTGGCCATTGATATTCGAACAAGCTGCTGCTGATTCGATGGTTGAAGAGGAACCGAATTTCAACCTGTCCACTAAAAGGATAAATGTAAGAAATAATCTCAAAGATTGTCGTGGGTCCCTGAAAAAAACTAAAGAGTTTTCATTTCAACTTAATAATGGTGTTAAAAAAACCACCCGCGAGTTCAAAAAAATAAAGTTGTTTTTGGAGCAACTCCAATAGTCAGATTGCATCAATCGCAACAACGTTTATGCTTTTTTGAAACCTAATGCCGCAGCAAATTAGTTTTGCGACACAGGACGGCGTAAAATGAGGAAGATGCACCCACAGCTCGTTCAAAAGCGAAAATAATATCTCAAATATATGCCAATTAACAAGAAATGGTGCTTTACAGTCAAACTAATTCACTGATTTTTTTGTGTAAATTTCACCTTGAGCTTGGAATAGAGCATTTCATTGTGCGTTTAATTATCACAATTACCTAACAATTTCTTTAAAAAATTTATTTCTTTTTTTTTGTTATTTTTATAAATTCGTCAGTTTTAAAAATTCCGGAAAAAATAAGGCAGCAACATGGATATTGAAGATCTGAAGACTCAACACTCTGAGAAACAGTAGGTGGACAAATCATTCAACAACTTACACGCGGACTAACGTCAAATAACAAGTTAGTTTAAAACAAAAACTAGGTAATGATCCCATCCCTATTGGGATTAATACTTATTCAATTTTGCAATATTCAAATTTAACTATCCGTTATTTCAATTTTCAATTATCTCTAACTATTGGTATAACGCTAGTTTTTATCAGGAAGTTTGCCTATCTACGCTCAGACTTATAGCATTAGCATTGATTATTAAAGAGACAAGTAGGAAAGCACTTGTCCCTCTCAGTAAATTTCGAGAAGTAACTTCGGTGCCTGATGCCAATGAGTTCAGTTGCGCAACCTGGTATCAGACAAAGACGCAACGCCAAAATCTTCCCTGTTTCGGCAGAGACGCAAGGATGCACGGGACTACCACATTTGAGAATGTTTTTTTTTCAACAGCAACAGAGAGACTTCAATATCTCTGATTGACACGGTAGGCTTCGATGACCCGGAACGAGATGCAGACGCCACAATCAATTTAACAATTTGATATTAGGGATGATTTCTCGGGTGTAAAAACGTAAGCCTTGTATATTTGATCAAAATTACTCAATGCAAGTTCCTGAGCTGAGTGGCCATTGATATTCGAACGACCTGCTGCTAATTTGATGGTTGAAGAGGAACAGAATTTCAAACTGATCCACCAAAGGTTAAGCGTAGGAGATAATCTATAAGATTGCCGTGAATCCGTTAGTTTGAGCCTTGTGACCCCAGCCTTATTGGAACTTACGACTCATTAAATTTTTGCAATATTCATATTTAACTATCCGTTATTCAAATTTTTAATTTTCTCTAACTTTTGTTTTAACTCTAGTTTTTATCAGGAAGTTTGCCTATCTAAGCTCAGACTTATAGTATAAGGACTAATTATTAAAGAGACAAGGACGACAGCACTTGTCCCTCTCAGTAAATTTCGAAAAAAAAATTCGGTGCCTGATGCCAATGAGTTCAGTTGCGCAATCGGGTATCAGACAAAGTCCGCAACGCCAAAATCTTGCCTGTTTCGGCAAAGACTCATGCACGGGGACTACCACTTTTGGGAACGTGTTTTTCAACGGAAACAGGGAGAATTCTATATCTCTGATCGACACGGTAGGGTTTGATGACCCGGAACTAGATGGAGACGCCACAATCAATTGAACTATTTGATATTAGGGTTGATTTCTCGGGTGTAAAAACGTAAGCCTTGAATATTTGATCAAAATTACTCAATGCAAGTTCCTGAGCTGAGTGGCCATTGATATTCGAACGACCTGCTGCTAATTTTATGGTTGAAGAGGAACAGAATTTCAAACTGATCCACCAAAGGTTAAGCGTAGGAGATAATCTATAAGATTGCCGTGAATCCGTTAAAAAAAACAGTTCTCATTTCAACTTGATAATGGTGTTAAAAAATCACCCGAGTTCAAAAATAATAAGTTTGTTTTTGGAGCAAGTCTATTAGTCAGCATGATTCAATCGCAACAAAAATTATCCTTTTCGAAACTAAATGGCGCAGCAAATTAGTTTTGCGCCACATGAGGACGTGAAATGATGAAACTGTACCCACTGCTCGTTCAAATGCGAAAATAATATCTAAAATATAGCCCAACTAACAAGAAATGGTGCTTTATAATCAAACTCATCTTCTGAAAGTTTTTTGTGAAATGCATCTTGGGCTTGGAAAAGAGCATTTCATTGTCCGTTCATCTATCACAATTACTTAACATTTTCCTGAAAAGTTTTATATATTTCTTTTTTTTGTTTCTTGTTATTTTTATACATTCTTCAGTTTAAAAAATTCCGGAAAATAAAGCAGCAACAGGTATATTGACGATCTGCAGACTCAATACTCAGAAACAATAGGAGGACAAATCACTCAACAACTTACACGCAGACTACCGTCAAATAACAAGTTAGTTTAAAAGAAAAACTAGGTAATGATCCCATCCCTATTGGGATTAATACTTATTCAATTTTGCAATATTCAAATTTAACTATCCGTTATTTCAATTTTCAATTATCTCTAACTATTGGTATAACGCTAGTTTTTATCAGGAAGTTTGTCTATCTAAGCTCAGACTTATAGCATTAGCATTGATTATTAAAGAGACAAGTAGGAAAGCACTTGTCCCTCTCAGTAAATTTCGAGAAGTAACTTCGGTGCCTGATGCCAATGAGTTCAGTTGCGCAACCTGGTATCAGACAAAGCCCGCAACGCCAAAATCTTCCCTGTTTCGGCAGAGACGCAAGGATGCACGGGACTACCACATTTGAGAATGTTTTTTTTTTCAACGGCAACAGAGAGACTTCAATATCTCTGATTGACACGGTAGGCTTCGATGACCCGGAACGAGATGCAGACGCCACAATCAATTTAACAATTTGATATTAGGGATGATTTCTCTGGTGTAAAAACGTAAGCCTTGTATATTTGATCAAAATTACTCAATGCAAGTTCCTGAGCTGAGTGGCCATTGATATTCGAACGACCTGCTGCTAATTTGATGGTTGAAGAGGAACAGAATTTCAAACTGATCCACCAAAGGTTAAGCTAGGAGATAATCTATAAGATTGCCGTGAATCCGTTAAAAAAACAGTTCTCATTTCAACTTGATAATGGTGTTAAAAAATCACCCGAGTTCAAAAATAATAAGTTTGTTTTTGGAGCAAGTCTATTAGTCAGCATGATTCAATCGCAACAAAAATTATCCTTTTCGAAACTAAATGGCGCAGCAAATTAGTTTTGCGCCACATGAGGACGTGAAATGATGAAACTGTACCCACTGCTCGTTCAAATGCGAAAATAATATCTAAAATATAGCCCAACTAACAAGAAATGGTGCTTTATAATCAAACTCATCTACTGAAAGTTTTTTGTGAAATGCATCTTGGGCTTGGAAAAGAGCATTTCATTGTCCGTTCATCTATCACAATTACTTAACATTTTCCTGAAAAGTTTTATATATTTCTTTTTTTTGTTTCTTGTTATTTTTATACATTCTTCAGTTTAAAAAATTCCGGAAAATAAAGCAGCAACAGGTATATTGACGATCTGCAGACTCAATACTCAGAAACAATAGGAGGACAAATCACTCAACAACTTACACGCAGACTACCGTCAAATAACAAGTTAGTTTAAAAGAAAAACTAGGTAATGATCCCATCCCTATTGGGATTAATACTTATTCAATTTTGCAATATTCAAATTTAACTATCCGTTATTTCAATTTTCAATTATCTCTAACTATTGGTATAACGCTAGTTTTTATCAGGAAGTTTGTCTATCTAAGCTCAGACTTATAGCATTAGCATTGATTATTAAAGAGACAAGTAGGAAAGCACTTGTCCCTCTCAGTAAATTTCGAGAAGTAACTTCGGTGCCTGATGCCATTGAGTTCAGTTGCGCAACCTGGTATCAGACAAAGCCCGCAACGCCAAAATCTTCCCTGTTTCGGCAGAGACGCAAGGATGCACGGGACTACCACATTTGGGAATGTTTTTTTTTTCAACGGCAACAGAGAGACTTCAATATCTCTGATTGACACGGTAGGCTTCGATGACCCGGAACGAGATGCAGACGCCACAATCAATTTAACAATGTGATATTCGGGATGATTTCTCGGGTGTAAAAACGTAAGCCTTGTATATTTGATCAAAATTACTCAATGCAAGTTCCTGAGCTGAGTGGCCATTGATATTCGAACGACCTGCTGCTAATTTGATGGTTGAAGAGGAACAGAATTTCAAACTGATCCACCAAAGGTTAAGCGTAGGAGATAATCTATAAGATTGCCGTGAATCCGTTATTTTGAGCCTTGTGACCCCAGCCTTATTGGAACTTACGACTCATTAAATTGTTGCAATATTCATATTTAACTATCCGTTATTCAAATTTTTAATTTTCTCTAACTTTTGTTTTAACTCTAGTTTTTATCAGGAAGTTTGCCTATCTAAGCTCAGACTTATAGTATAAGGACTAATTATTAAAGAGACAAGGACGACAGCACTTGTCCCTCTCAGTAAATTTCGAAAAAAAAATTCGGTGCCTGATGCCAATGAGTTCAGTTGCGCAATCGGGTATCAGACAAAGTCCGCAACGCCAAAATCTTGCCTGTTTCGGCAAAGACTCAAGCATGCACGGGGACTACCACTTTTGGGAACGTGTTTTTCAACGGAAACAGGGAGAATTCTATATCTCTGATCGACACGGTAGGGTTTGATGACCCGGAACTAGATGGAGACGCCACAATCAATTGAACTATTTGATATTAGGGTTGATTTCTCGGGTGTAAAAACGTAAGCCTTGTATATTTGATCAAAATTACTCAATGCAAGTTCCTGAGCTGAGTGGCCATTGATATTCGAACGACCTGCTGCTAATTTGATGGTTGAAGAGGAACAGAATTTCAAACTGATCCACCAAAGGTTAAGCGTAGGAGATAATCTATAAGATTGCCGTGAATCCGTTAAAAAAAACAGTTCTCATTTCAACTTGATAATGGTGTTAAAAAATCACCCGAGTTCAAAAATAATAAGTTTGTTTTTGGAGCAAGTCTATTAGTCAGCATGATTCAATCGCAACAAAAAATATCCTTTTCGAAACTAAATGGCGCAGCAAATTAGTTTTGCGCCACATGAGGACGTGAAATGATGAAACTGTACCCACTGCTCGTTCAAATGCGAAAATAATATCTAAAATATAGCCCAACTAACAAGAAATGGTGCTTTATAATCAAACTCATCTACTGAAAGTTTTTTGTGAAATGCATCTTGGGCTTGGAAAAGAGCATTTCATTGTCCGTTCATCTATCACAATTACTTAACATTTTCCTGAAAAGTTTTATATATTTCTTTTTTTTTGTTTCTTGTTATTTTTATACATTCTTCAGTTTAAAAAAGTCCGGAAAATAAAGCAGCAACAGGTATATTGACGATCTGCAGACTCAATACTCAGAAACAATAGGAGGACAAATCACTCAACAACTTACACGCGGACTACCGTCAAATAACAAGTTAGTTTAAAAGAAAAACTAGGTAATGATCCCATCCCTATTGGGATTAATACTTATTCAATTTTGCAATATTCAAATTTAACTATCCGTTATTTCAATTTTCAATTATCTCTAACTATTGGTATAACGCTAGTTTTTATCAGGAAGTTTGTCTATCTAAGCTCAGACTTATAGCATTAGCATTGATTATTAAAGAGACAAGTAGGAAAGCACTTGTCCCTCTCAGTAAATTTCGAGAAGTAACTTCGGTGCCTGATGCCATTGAGTTCAGTTGCGCAACCTGGTATCAGACAAAGCCCGCAACGCCAAAATCTTCCCTGTTTCGGCAGAGACGCAAGGATGCACGGGACTACCACATTTGGGAATGTTTTTTTTTCAACGGCAACAGAGACTTCAATATCTCTGATTGACACGGTAGGCTTCGATGACCCGGAACGAGATGCAGACGCCACAATCAATTTAACAATGTGATATTAGGGATGATTTCTCGGGTGTAAAAACGTAAGCCTTGTATATTTGATCAAAATTACTCAATGCAAGTTCCTGAGCTGAGTGGCCCTTGATATTCGAACGACCTGCTGCTAATTTGATGGTTGAAGAGGAACAGAATTTCAAACTGATCCACCAAAGGTTAAGCGTAGGAGATAATCTATAAGATTGCCGTGAATCCGTTATTTTGAGCCTTGTGACCCCAGCCTTATTGGAACTTACGACTCATTAAATTTTTGCAATATTCATATTTAACTATCCGTTATTCAAATTTTTAATTTTCTCTAACTTTTGTTTTAACTCTAGTTTTTATCAGGAAGTTTGCCTATCTAAGCTCAGACTTATAGTATAAGGACTAATTATTAAAGAGACAAGTACGACAGCACTTGTCCCTCTCAGTAAATTTCGAAAAAAAAATTCGGTGCCTGATGCCAATGAGTTCAGTTGCGCAATCGGGTATCAGACAAAGTCCGCAACGCCAAAATCTTGTCTGTTTCGGCAAAGACTCAAGCATGCACGGGGACTACCACTTTTGGGAACGTGTTTTTCAACGGAAACAGGGAGAATTCTATATCTCTGATCGACACGGTAGGGTTTGATGACCCGGAACTAGATGGAGACGCCACAATCAATTGAACTATTTGATATTAGGGTTGATTTCTCGGGTGTAAAAACGTAAGCCTTGAATATTTGATCAAAATTACTCAATGCAAGTTCCTGAGCTGAGTGGCCATTGATATTCGAACGACCTGCTGCTAATTTGATGGTTGAAGAGGAACAGAATTTCAAACTGATCCACCAAAGGTTAAGCGTAGGAGATAATCTATAAGATTGCCGTGAATCCGTTATTTTGAGCCTTGTGACCCCAGCCTTATTGGAACTTACGACTCATTAAATTTTTGCAATATTCATATTTAACTATCCGTTATTCAAATTTTTAATTTTCTCTAACTTTTGTTTTAACTCTAGTTTTTATCAGGAAGTTTGCCTATCTAAGCTCAGACTTATAGTATAAGGACTAATTATTAAAGAGACAAGTACGACAGCACTTGTCCCTCTCAGTAAATTTCGAAAAAAAAATTCGGTGCCTGATGCCAATGAGTTCAGTTGCGCAATCGGGTATCAGACAAAGTCCGCAACGCCAAAATCTTGTCTGTTTCGGCAAAGACTCAAGCATGCACGGGGACTACCACTTTTGGGAACGTGTTTTTCAACGGAAACAGGGAGAATTCTATATCTCTGATCGACACGGTAGGGTTTGATGACCCGGAACTAGATGGAGACGCCACAATCAATTGAACTATTTGATATTAGGGTTGATTTCTCGGGTGTAAAAACGTAAGCCTTGAATATTTGATCAAAATTACTCAATGCAAGTTCCTGAGCTGAGTGGCCATTGATATTCGAACGACCTGCTGCTAATTTGATGGTTGAAGAGGAACAGAATTTCAAACTGATCCACCAAAGGTTAAGCGTAGGAGATAATCTATAAGATTGCCGTGAATCCGTTAAAAAAAACAGATCTCATTTCAACTTGATAATGGTGTTAAAAAATCACCCGAGTTCAAAAATAATAAGTTTGTTTTTGGAGCAAGTCTATTAGTCAGCATGATTCAATCGCAACAAAAATTATCCTTTTCGAAACTAAATGGCGCAGCAAATTAGTTTTGCGCCACAGGAGGACGTGAAATGATGAAACTGTACCCACTGCTCGTTCAAACGCGAAAATAATATCTAAAATATAGCCCAACTAACAAGAAATGGTGCTTTACAATCAAACTCATCTACTGAAAGTTTTTTGTGAAATGCATTTTGGGCTTGGAAAAGAGCATTTCATTGTCCGTTCAATTATCACAATTACTTAACATTTTCCTGAAAAATTTTATATATTTCTTTTTTTTTGTTTCTTGTTATTTTTATACATTCTTCAGTTTAAAAAATTCCGGAAAATAAAGCAGCAACAGGTATATTGACGATCTGCAGACTCAATACTCAGAAACAATAGGAGGACAAATCATTCAACAACTTACAGCGGACTACCGTCAAATAACAAGTTAGTTTAAAAGAAAAACTAGGTAATGATCCCATCCCTATTGGGATTAATACTTATTCGATTTTGCAATATTCAAATTTAACTATCCGTTATTTCAATTTTCAATTATCTCTAACTATTGGTATAACGCTAGTTTTTATCAGGATGTTTGCCTATCTAAGCTCAGACTTATAGCATTAGCATTGATTATTAAAGAGACAAGTAGGAAAGCACTTGTCCCTCTCAGTAAATTTCGAGAAGTTACTTCGGTGCCTGATGCCAATGAGTTCAGTTGCGCAACCTGGTATCAGACAAAGCCCGCAACGCCAAAATCTTCCCTGTTTCGGCAGAGACGCAAGGATGCACGGGACTACCACATTTGGGAATGGTTTTTTTTTCAACGGCAACAGAGAGACTTCAATATCTCTGATTGACACGGTAGGCTTCGATGACCCGGAACGAGATGCAGACGCCACAATCAATTTAACAATTTGATATTAGGGATGATTTCTCGGGTGTAAAAACGTAAGCCTTGTATATTTGATCAAAATTACTCAATGCAAAATCCTGAGCTGAGTGGCCATTGATATTCGAACGACCTGCTGCTAATTTGATGGTTGAAGAGGAACAGAATTTCAAACTGATCCACCAAAGGTTAAGCGTAGGAGATAATCTATAAGATTGCCGTGAATCCGTTATTTTGAGCCTTGTGACCCCAGCCTTATTGGAACTTACGACTCATTAAATTTTTGCAATATTCATATTTAACTATCCGTTATTCATATTTTTAATTTTCTCTAACTTTTGTTTTAACTCTAGTTTTTATCAGGAAGTTTGCCTATCTAAGCTCAGACTTATAGTATAAGGACTAATTATTAAAGAGACAAGTACGACAGCACTTGTCCCTCTCAGTAAATTTCGAAAAAAAAATTCGGTGCCTGATGCCAATGAGTTCAGTTGCGCAATCTGGTATCAGACAAAGTCCGCAACGCCAAAAACTTGCCTGTTTTGGCAAAGACTCAAGGATGCACAGGGACTACCACTTTTGGGAACGTGTTTTTCAACGGAAACAGGGAGAATTCTATATCTCTGATCGACACGGTAGGGTTTGATGACCCGGAACGAGATGGAGACGCCAAAATCAATTGAACTATTTGATATTAGGGTTGATTTCTCGGGTGTAAAAACGTAAGCCTTGAATATTTGATCAAAATTACTCAATGCAAGTTCCTGAGCTGAGTGGCTATTGATATTCGAACAACCTGCTGCTAATTTGATGGTTGAAGAGGAACAGAATTTCAAACTGATCCACCAAAGGTTAAGCGTAGGAGATAATCTATAAGATTGCCGTGAATCCGTTAAAAAAACAGTTCTCATTTCAACTTGATAATGGTGTTAAAAAATCACCCGAGTTCAAAAATAATAAGTTTGTTTTTGGAGCAAGTCTATTAGTCAGCATGATTCAATCGCAACAAAAATTATCCTTTTCGAAACTAAATGGCGCAGCAAATTAATTTTGCGCCACAGGAGGACGTGAAATGATGAAACTGTACCCACTGCTCGTTCAAACGCGAAAATAATATCTAAAATATAGCCCAACTAACAAGAAATGGTGCTTTACAATCAAACTCATCTACTGAAAGTTTTTTGTGAAATGCATCTTGGGCTTGGAAAAGAGCATTTCATTGTCCGTTCAATTATCACAATTACTTAACATTTTCCTGAAAAGTTTTATATATTTCTTTTTTTTGTTTCTTGTTATTTTTATACATTCTTCAGTTTAAAAAATTCCGGAAAATAAAGCAGCAACAGGTATATTGACGATCTGCAGACTCAATACACAGAAACAATAGGAGGACAAATCAATTAACCACTTAGACGCGGACTACCGTCAAATAACCTGTTAGTTTTTAAAAAAAACTAGGTTAAAGACCAAATCCCTATTGGAATTTTGGACTCATTGAATTTTTGCAATGTTCATATTTATCTATCCGTTAATTAAATTTTAAATTTTCTCTAACTATTGTTTCAACTCTGGTTTTTATCAGGAAGTTTGACTATCTAAGATGAGACTTATAGCATTAGGATTAATTATTAAAGAGTCAAGTACGAAAGCACTTGTCCCTCTCAGTAAATTTCAAAAAAAAACTTCAGTGCCTCATGTCAATGAGTTCAGTTGCACAACCTGCTATCAGACAAAACCCGCAATGCCAAAATCTTCCATGTTTCGCCATAAATCCAAGGATGCATGAGGACTTCCACTTTCGGGAATGTGTTTTTCCACGGAAACAGGTAGACTTCTAAATCTCTGATTGACACGGTAGGGTTTGATGACCCGGAACGAGATGCAGACGCCACAATCAATTGACCTATTTGATATTAGGGATAATTTCTCGGGTGTAAAAACGTAAGCCTTGAAAAAATGATTAAAATAACTCAATGGAAGATCCTGAGCTGAGTGGCCATTGATATTCGAACAAGCTGCTACTGGTTCGATGGTTGAAGAGGAACCGAATTTCAACCTGATCCACTAAAAGGATTAGTGTAAGAAATAATCTCAAAGATTGTCGTGGGTCCCGAAAAAAACTAAAGAGTTTTCATTTCAACTTAAAAATGGTGTTAAAAAAACCACCCGCGAGTTCAAAAAAATAAAGTTGTTTTTGGAGCAACTCCAATGGTCAGATTGCATCAATCGCAACAAAGTTTATGCTTTTTTGAAACCTAATGGGGCAGCAAATTAGTTTTGCGACACAGGAGGGCGTGAAATGAGGAAGATGCACCCACAGCTCGTTCAAAAGCAAAAATAATATCTAAAATATATGCCAACTAACAAGAAATGGTGCTTTACAGTCAAACTAATTCACTGATTTCTTTTTTGTAAATTTCACCTTGAGCTTGGAATAGAGCATTTCATTGTGCGTTTAATTATCACAATTACCTGAAAATTTCTTTAAAAGTTTTATTTACTTTTTTTTGTTTCTTGTTATTCTTATAAATTCGTCAGTTTTAAAATTTCCGGAAAAAATAAAGCAGCAACATGGATATTGACGATCTGAAGACTCAACACTCTGAAAAACAGTAGGTGGACAAATCATTTAATAACTTACACGCGGACTACCGTCAAATAACAAATTAGTTTAAAGGAAAAACTAGGTAATGATCCCATCCCTTGTGGGATTAATACTTATTCAATTTTGCAAAATTCATATTTAACTATCCGTTATTTCAATTTCTAATTTTCTCTTACTATTGGTTTAACGCTAGTTTTTATCAGGAAGTTTGCCTATCTAAGCTCAGACTTATAGCATTTGGATTGATTATTAAAGAGACAAGTAGGAAAGCACTTGTCCCTCTCAGTAAATTTCGAGAAGTAACTTCAATGCCTGATTCCAATGAGTTCAGTTGCGCCACCTGGTATCAAAAAAAAATCCGCAACGCCAAAATCTTCCCTGTTGCGGCAAAAACCCAAGGATGCACAGGGACTTCCACTTTTGGGAATGTGTTCTTCAACGGAAATAGGGACACTTCTATATCTCTGATCGACACGGTAGGGTTCGATGACCCGGAACGATATGCAGACGCCACAATCAATTGACCTATTTGATATTAGGGATGATTTCTCGGGTGTAAAAACGTAAGCCTTGTATATTTGATAGAAATACTCAATGTAAGTTACTGAGCTGATGGGCCATTGATATTCGAACGAGCTGCTGCTTATTTGATGGTTGAAGAGGAACAGAATTTCAACTGATTCACCAAAGGCTAAGCGTAAGAGATAATCTAAAATATTGTCGTGAGTCCGTGAAAAAAATAAAAAGTTTTCGTTTCAACTTGATAATTGTGTTAAATGAGTTCAAAAATAATAGGATTGTTTTTGGAGCAACTCAGCTTGCAACTCAGCAAGTCAGCTTGCAATAATCGCAACAAAATTAATTCTTTTTCGAAACTAAATAGCGCAGGAAAATAGTTTTGCGACACAGGAGGGCGTGAAATTAGGATTGCGAAATTAGGAGGGCGTAAAATTAGGAAGGCGTGAAATTTGGCACAGCTCGTTCAAATGCGAAAAAATAATATCTAAAATATAGCCCAACTAACAAGAAACGGTGCTTTACAATCAAATTCATTCACTGAATTTTTTTGTGAATTGCACCTTGAGCTTGGAAAAGAACATTTCATTGTGCGTTCAATTATCACAATTAACTAACATTCTCCTTAAAAATGTTATAATTATACTTATTGTTTCTTGTTATTTTTATAAATTCTTCAGTTTTAAAATTTACCTTCAACTCGAATCTGTGGGTTTAGCCAATCAGAATTGAAGTTGAAGGTACCCCTCACTCTTAACTAAAAATCATTTTAATTTCAACTTATCTACCGTCAAATACCTCCTCTCTCAGCTCTAAATACTTCAATTTTAACTGAACTACCGCCAAATACCTCCTCTCTCAGCTCTAAATACTTTAATTCCAACTTAACTACCGTCAAATACCTCCTCTCTCAGCTCTAAATACTTTAATTCCAACTTAACTACCGTCAACTACCTCCTCTCTCAACTGTACGTCAATCTATCTTTTTACTCAGTACCGTTTACTCAATTTATTGCTCAAAATAATCTTAGTGCAACACAGCAACCTCATGTTCTCGGTAGAATTTTTGCTTGATCTAGTACAATTACAAGTGCATGAAACAGTCTCTGGAGTTTTTCTGGCACGAATGGACATCCCAATCCAACGAACATCATATAACGCAAGTATCCATGAAGGAGAACCATTTTGGAGAAATGCAAATGATGGAGAAATAGGCTGAGCATGTGGGAATGAACTAACCCGACCCTCTTGATTCTAGATATGTGGCTCAATCAGTCGAAGACTTCCTCTTTCCTTGGGAGGAAGCAGGATCAGCCAAAAAACACCATCACATTAGATGAAGATGAGGGCTTCTCAGAAACAATGACGTCTCCAGCTCCACAACAACCTCGTTCAGCTCTGCGTTCTATTGAAAACCTCCAGAACTTTCTGCTGCTTGATAGCTCTTTTATTGAACATTTTTGTAAACAATTGATGTTTGATGTTTATTTCGTTTTTTTTTGTAATAGTTAATTCCTTCAGTTTCTTTTTAATTATGAGAATAGATGAGAAGTTCAAGGTAAAACATTGAAAAACAATTAGAATACAGCCTAATTAGCGCCCAAAATTTGCACACATGTTGAAAAACTTGGTTAATATTTGCACACATATTGAAAAAAACACTAGAAAATTTGTACACAAGTAAAAAAGACCTTATGGTTTTTTTGCATCGTCAAAAAGTTTTAAAAAAAAACTCCGTAGCCTGGTGAAAAGAAGTTCAGCTGCACAACGATGTTTCAGACAATGCCAACAATGGCAAACTCTTCCCCGTTTTCGCAGAGGCCCAAGGATGCATGGGGACTACCACCTTGGGAAATAAGTTCTTCAATGGCAGCAGTGAGACTCCTATATCTCTGATTGAAACAATAGGGTTTGATGATTCCCCAGACGCCACTATCAACTCGGATCTACTTGTTTTTAGAGATGGTAAATATTGTTTACAAGTGTGTTCCTTGATTGTTTGATGAAGGTAACTAAATGGGAGTTCCTATGCTATCTGGCCAGTTGACATTTGCTAGAGCTGCTGCTAATTCAATGCTCGAAGAAGAACAGAATTTCAGAGTGATAAAACAAAGGCCAGGTATCAGAGATAATATGAAATACTCCTTTGAATCCGTTGATAAAGAACTAGAGAGTTATGGAACAACTCTTATTGTCAACTTGCATCAATCACAACGAAGCTTATGCTCTAACGGAATTAATCGGCGCAGCAAACCAGTTTTGCGTGAAATGAGGAAGAAGAACCCACAGCTTCTACAAAGGCCCAAATATTATCTACAATAAAGCTCAATAAGCAGAAAATGGTGTTTGGCAAGCAAACATATTCACTTAATTTCTTTTTGAATTGCACCTTGAGCTTATTATTGAGCCTTTCATAGTGCGCAGAATTCTCATTATTACCTAATAAATTCTTCACAAATTTTAGATACTTTTTGTTTCTAGTTATTCTTATGAATTTAATAAGTTGAGATAGAATTTTTATAAAATGCGAGAAAAAAAACCCGCAATACGGATCTTGACGAACTGAACACCCAATACCCAGAGAGACGCAACCAGGACAAACCGATGAGAAACCACAGGCAAATGAAGTGTTAATTTAAAGGTAAAAAATGGGTATTGACGCCATACCTTCTGGGGTTTAAAACTGTTGTTCATACATTTCTTATAACCTTCAAAATTAACTATCCAGTAAGTGAAAGATTGTTCTTCTTTATGTATTGTTTCAACTTAGCTTTTGTCAAGAAATTTGACGATCTACGACGAGACTTATAGCATTGAGATTCATTACTGAGGACACAAGAGAGTCTACACGAGAGAACTTGTCGCTGTCAGTTAACTTCGAAAAACTCCGTTGCATGATGTAAACGTGTTCAGTTGCACACCGTGGTTTCAGACAAAGCCCACATCTCCAAACTCTTCCATGATTCGGTAGAGACCCAAGTGTGCAAGTAGGCAACAGGGAGACTTCTATATCTCTGATCGACTCAATAGAGTTTGATGACCCACCAGAACGAGATGCAGACGCCACTATCAACTCGGCCCTACTTGTTATTAGGGATGGTAAAAAGAAGGTAAAAAAGTGAGCCTTGAATGTTTGATCAACGTAACTCAATGGGAGTTCATGTGCTATGTGGCCCATTGATATTCGCACGAGCTGCTGCTAAATATGAAGATGAAGAGGTAGAAAACTTCAAACTGATACACTATGGGCTAAGCGTCAGAGCTTATCTAAAGACTGTCGTGAATCCGTTGAAAAACAACTAGCGAGCTTTCATGAGTAAGCATGGTAACTGTGAGATGAAAATTACATGATTTGCGATTGATGAGGTCGTTTTTGGAGCAACTCCAACTTTCAGCTCGCATCAATCGCAACGGAGCCTAGGCTTTGTTGAAAGTAATTGGCGCAGCAAATCGATTTTGCGTGAAATGAGAAAGAAGTACAAATAGCTCGTTCAAAGGCTAAAAATTATTAAAATATAGCCCAACCAACATGAAGTTTGTGAACACTGCACCTTGAGCTTGGAATTGAGTCTTTCATTGGGCATTCAATTATCACAATAACCTGACATTTTCCTAAATAATTTCAATTATTTCTTTTATGTTTCTGGTTAACTTTGTAAATTTATTGAAATTTGATCTGAGAACTTTAATAAAATCCGGAAAAAAGGAAAACAGCAACACGGATCTAGAGGAATTGAAGACTCAATGCTCTGAGAGACAAAAGATGAACAAATCAAATCGCAATTTGTGTTGAATGAGTTCAAAAGTAATGAGATTGTTTTTGGAGCAACTCTTATAGTCAGCTTGCATCAATCGCAACAAAATTAATGCTTTTTCAAAACTAAATAGCGCAGGAAAATAGTTTTGCGTGACAGGAGGGCGTGAAATGAGGAAGATGTAGCCACAGCTCGTTCAACTCGAATCTGTGGGTTTAACCAATCAGAATTGAAGTTGAAGGTACCCCTCACTCTTAACTATAAGTCATTTTAATTTCAAATTATCTACCGTCAAATACATCCTCTCTCAGCTCTAAATACTTTAATTTCAACTGAACTACCGTCAAATACCTCCTCTCTCAGCTCTAAATACTTTAATTTGAACTTAACTACCGTCAACTACCTCCTCTCTCAACTGTACATCAATCTATCTTTTTACTCAGTACTGTTTACTCAATTTATTGCTCAAAATAATCTTAGTGCAACACAGCAACCTTATGTTCTCGGTAGAATTTTCGCTTGATCTAGTACAATTACAAGAGCATGAAACAGTCTCTGGAGTTTTTCTGACACGAATGGACATCCCAATGCAACGAACATCATATAACGCAAGTATCCATGAAGGAGAACCATTTTGGAGAAATGCAAATGGAGGAAGTGGCTGAGCATGTGGGAATGAACTAAATCGACACTCTTGACTCTAGATATGTGGCTCAATCAGTCGAAGACATCCTCTTTCCTTGGGAGGAAGCAGGATCAGCCAAAATACACCATCACATTAGATGAAGATGAGGGCTTCTCAGAAACAATGACGTCTCCAGCTCCACAACAACTTCGTTCAGCTCTGCGTTCTATTGAAAACTTCCAGAACTTTCTGCTGCTTGATAGCTCTTTTATTGAACATTTTTGTAAACAATTGATGTTTGATGTTTATTTCGTTTTTTGTAATTAGTTAATTCCCTCAGTTTCTTTTTAATTATGAGAATATATGAGAAGTTCAGGGTAAAACATTGAAAAACAATTAGAATACAACCTAATTAGCGCCCAAAATTTGCACATATGTTGAAAAACTTGGTTAATATTTGCACACATATTGAAAAAAACACTAGAAAATTTGTACACAAGTAAAAAAGACCTTATGGTTTTTTGCATCGTCAAAAAGTTTAAAAAAACTCCGTAGCCTGATGTAAAGAAGTTCAGCTGCACAACGATGTTTCAGACAAAGCCCACAACTCCAAACTCTTCCATGATTCGGTAGAGACCCAAGTGTGCAAGTAGGCAACAGGGAGACTTCTATATCTCTGATCGACTCAATAGGGTTTGATGACCCACCAGAACGAGATTCAGACACCACTATCAACTCGGCCCTACTTGTTATTAGGGATGGTAAAAACTAGGTAAAAAAAGTGAGCCTTGAATGTTTGATCAACGTAACTCAATGGGAGTTCATGTGCTATGTGGCCCATTGATATTCGCACGAGCTGCTGCTAAATATGAAGATGAAGAGGTAGAAAACTTCAAACTGATACACTATGGGCTAAGCGTCAGAGCTAATCTAAAAGACTGTCGTGAATCCGTTGAAAAACAACTAGCGAGCTTTCATGAGTAAGCATGGTAATTGTGAGAAGAAAATTACATGATTTGCGATTGATGAGGTCGTTTTTGGAGCAACTCAAACTTTCAGCTCGCATCAATCGCAACGGAGCCTAGGCTTTGTTGAAAGTAATTGGCGCAGCAAATCGATTTTGCGTGAAATGAGAAAGAAGTACGAATAGCTCGTTCAAAGGCTAAAAATTATTAAAATATAGCCCAACCAACATGAAGTTTGTGAACACTGCACCTTGAGCTTGCAATTGAGTCTTTCATTGGGCATTCAATTATCACAATAACCTGACATTTTCCTAAATCATTTCAATTATTTCTTTTATGTTTCTGGTTAACTTTGTAAATTTATTGAGTTTTGATCTGAGAACTTTAATAAAATCCGGAAAAAAGGAAAACAGCAACACGGATCTAGAGGAATTGAAGACTCAATGCTCTGAGAGACAAAAGATGAACAAATCAAATCGCAATTTGTGTTGAATGAGTTCAAAAATAATAAGATTGTTTTTGGAGCAACTCTTATAAACAGCTTGCATCAATTGCAACAAAATTATTGCTTTTTCAAAACTAAATAGCGCAGGAAAATAGTTTTGCGTGACATGAGGGCGTGAAATGAGGAAGATGTAGCCACAGCTCGTTCAACTCGAATCTGTGGGTTTAACCAATCAGAATTGAAGTTGAAGGTATCCCTCACTCTTAACTAAAAGTCATTTTAATTTCAAATTATCTACCGTCAAATACAACCTCTCTCAGCTCTAAATACTTTAATTTCAACTGAACTACCGTCAAATACCTCCTCTCTCAGCTCTAAATACTTTAATTTGAACTTAACTACCGTCAACTACCTCCTCTCTCAACTGTACATCAATCTATCTTTTTACTCAGTACTGTTTACTCAATTTATTGCTCAAAATAATCTTAGTGCAACACAGCAACCTTATGTTCTCGGTAGAATTTTCGCTTGATCTAGTACAATTACAAGTGCATGAAACAGTCTCTGGAGTTTTTCTGGCACGAATGGACATCCCAATGCAACGAACATCATATAACGCAAGTATCCATGAAGGAGAACCATTTTGGAGAAATGCAAATGGAGGAAGTGGCTGAGCATGTGGGAATGAACTAAATCGACACTCTTGACTCTAGATATGTGGCTCAATCAGTCGAAGACATCCTCTTTCCTTGGGAGGAAGCAGGATCAGCCAAAAAACACCATCACATTAGATGAAGATGAGGGCTTCTCAGAAACAATGACGTCTCCAGCTCCACAACAACCTCGTTCAGCTCTGCGTTCTATTGAAAACCTCCAGAACTTTCTGCTGCTTGATAGCTCTTTTATTGAACATTTTTGTAAACAATTGATGTTTGATGTTTATTTCGTTTTTTGTAATTAGTTAATTCCTTCAATTTCTTTTTGATTATGAGAATAGATGAGAAGTTCAGGGGAAAACGTTGAAAAACAATTAGAATACAACCTAATTAGCGCCCAAAATTTGCACATATGTTGAAAAACTTGGTTAATATTTCCACACATATTGAAAAAAACACTAGAAAATTTGTACACAAGTAAAAAATACCTTATGGTTTTTTGCATCGTCAAAAAAGTTCTAAAAAAACTCCGTAGCCTGATTTAAAGAAGTTCAGCTGCACAACGATGTTTCAGACAATGCCAACAATGGCAAACTCTTCCCCGTTTTCGCAGAGGCCCAAGGATGCATGGGAACTACCACCTTGGGAAATAAGTTCTTCAATGGCAGCAGTGAGACTCCTATATCTCTGATTGAAACAATAGGGTTTGATGATTCCCCAGACGCCACTATCAACTCGGACCTACTTGTTTTTAGGGATGGTAAAAAATGTTTCCAAATATGTTCCTTGATTGTTTGATGAAGGTAACTCAATGGGAGTTCCTATGCTATGTGGCCAGTTGACATTCGCTAGAGCTGCAGCTAATTTAATGCTCGAAGAAAAACAGAATTTCAGAGTGATAAAGCAAAGGCTAGGTATCAGAGATAATATGAAATACTCCCGTGAATCCGTTGATAACAAACTAGAGAGTTATGGAACAACTCTTATTGTCAACTTGCATCAATCACAACGAAGCTTATGCTCTGACGAAAGTAATCGGCGCAGCAAACCAGTTTTGCGTGAAATGAAGAAGTACCCACAGCTCCTACAAAGGCCAAAATATTATCTACAATAAAGCCCAATAAGCAGAAAATGGTGTTTGGCAATCAAACGTATTCACTTAATTTCTTTTTGAAATGCACCTTGAGCTTATTATTGAGCCTTTCATAGTGCGCTGGATTATCATTATTACCTAACATCTTCTTCACTAATTTTAGATACTTTTTGTTTCTAGTTATTCTTATGAATTTATTGTGTTGAGATAGAATTTTAATAAAATGCGAGAAAACCTGCAATACGGATCTAGACGAACTGAACGCCCAACACCCAGAGAGACAAAACCTGGACAAACCGATGAGAAACCACAGGCGAACTACAGGTAAATGAAGTGTTAATTTAAATGTAAAAACAGGGTATTGACGCCATACCTTCTGGGGTTTAAAACTGTTGTTCATTCATTTCTTATAACCTTCAAAACTAACTATCCAGTAAGTAAAAGATTGTTCTACTTTAACTATTGTTTTAACTTAGCTTTCTTCAAGAAATTTGACGATCTACGGTGAGGTGAGACTTATAGCATTAAGATTCATTAGTGAGGAGACAAGAGAGTCTACAGGAGAGCACTTGTCGCTGTCAGTTAACTTCGAAAATTTCCGTTGCCTGATGTAAACGTGTTCAGTCGCACACCGTGGTTTCAGACAAAGCCCACAACTCCAAACTCTTCCATGATTCGGTAGAGACCCAAGTATGCAAGTAGGCAACAGGGAGACTTCTATATCTCTGATTGACTCAATAGGGTTTGATGACCCACCAGAACGAGATGCAGACGCCACTATCAACTCCGCCCTACTTGTTATTAGGGCTGGTAAAAACTAGGTAAAAAGTGAGCCTTGAATGTTTGATCAACGTAACTCAATGGGAGTTCATGTGCTATGTGGCCCATTGATATTCGCACGAGCTGCTGCTAAAAATGTGAATGAAGAGGTACAAAATTGCACACTGATACACTATGGGCTAAGCGTCAGAGCTAATTTAAAAGACTGCCGTGAATCCGTTGAAAAACAACTAGCGAGCTTTCATGTGTAAGCATGGTATTTGTGTAATGAAAAGGCTAAAAATACCTAAAATATAGCCAACCAACATGACGTTTCTGAACACTGCACGTTCAGCTTGGAATTAAGCCTTTCATTGGGCATTCAATTATCACAATAACCTGACATTTTCCTAAATAATTTCAATTATTTCTTTTATGTTTCTGGTTAATTTTATAAATTTATTGAGTTTTGATCTGAGAACTTTAATAAAATCCGGGAAAAAAGGAAAACAGCAACACGGATCTAGAGGAATTGAAGACTCAATGCTCTGAGAGACAAAAGATGAACAAATCAAATCGCAATCTAGACGTCGACTACAGGCAAATAGTGTTCTTCAAATATAAAACTGTCTTAAGTTCTAAAAGGGATGGGTCAAAACTACTTGTTCCTTCAATTTTTACAATATTTAAATTTAACTATCCATAATTTTAAAAATAATAATCTTTTCTAGCTATTGTTCCATCTATAGCTTTGGGCAATAATTTTATTATCACAGCTGAGACTTATAGCATAATGATTTATTACTAAAGAAACAAGAGAGGCTATTAGAATGCATCTGTACCTGTCAGGAAAATTCATAAAAAACTCCACTGCTCGATAAAAACAAGTTCAGTTGCACAACTTGGTTTCAGGCAAAACTCAAACCGCCAAACTCTTCCCTGTTTCGTCAGAGACCCAAGGATGCATGGTGACTATCATTGTTAAGATTGTGTTCACCAATGGCACCAGAGATACTCCTATATCTCTGATTGACACGGTACGGTTTGATGACCCTGAACGAGATGCAGACACCACTATCAACTTCGACTTTTTTATTATTAGGGCTGGTTACAAGGGTGGAAATGTGAGCCTTGAATGTTTGATAAAATTATCTCACAGGAAGTTCCTGTGCTAAGTGGCCCATTGATAATCGCACGAGCTGCTGCTAATTTAATGGTTGAAGAGGAAAATATTTCAAACTGATAAACCAAAGGCTAAGGGTCACAGAAATAATCCAAAAGACTACAGATATAATCCAAAAAACTGCCGTGAATCTGTTCAAAAAAACTACAGAGTTTTCAGTTTTAAGCATGGTAATTGTGTGAAAAAAATAACATGTGTTCAAAATTGATAAGGTTGTTCTTCGAGCAATTCCAATTGTGAGCTTGCATCAACCGCAACGAAGCTTATGCTTTGTGTCTTTAATTGTCAGCTTGCTTCAATTGCAGATCATCACGAACTATACATCTAAGGCAAAAACAGAAACGATTAAAATCATTCGAAAACATAAAATTTATCTTACGGTTGTTGCTTTTAATTGATGTTTTGCTAGAGATTAGAGTTGTTAGTCAACCAAAATTAAAGGATATCACTACGCCCTATCACAAAAAAAACTTTCTGGTGGAAAAGCTTTTTACACGATTGCTACTCCGCTGCCCTTGCACTTTCAATTTCTCTTAAATAATGCTTCATATATTCTTACAAAATTATTATTATCTTGCACGATGGCTATCTTGCAAGATCTTTCAAAGTTAGACATAATCTTTTGAAGATTCTTGCAAGATTCTTGCTCTAAAATCTTGGTCGACTAGGGTGAGCATGCGATATCTTGCTGCTACTAGCTTCGATTAAAAATCAAGGCACATAGACGCTCAAAACGAATATTCTACGAACAACTTGAAAAACTCTCGCTTACATTGCAGAAACAGCAGCGCTTAGACGCTTTCAGAACAATCTTTAACTATTGATTGACCCGATAAATTTCTATCAGTGAGCATTTATACTAGTGCAATGGGTACGAAAACGCACAAAATATGAGCGAAGAGAACACAAAACATACAGTTAGAAAGGTGTCAACAAACACATTACTTGCCCGAAATAATCGATGCGCTGGCCGAAAAGAGGCTATAACATAAACACTATGACGATTCACAAGACAACAATTGCTATGCAAGCAAGCAAGCCAGGAAACAAATTACACGGTTTTATTTTACCCTGATATTGAAGTAATATTTTTATTTGTAATATTGAAAATATGGAACTTTGCACGAACTGTCGAATTCAGTATTGTTGTTTCCGTTTATGGATATATGGCAGGAACCATTAGAGGTATTTTAGTAGCAAGGAAACTGAATACTGTTGTTCAGGGGCGGATTTGGGGGGGGGGGGGGGGCGGACGCCCCCCCCCTTCAGGGATTCGACACCCTGCCGACCCAAAGGGTCCCCCATTTGGTACTTTTTAATAAATCCAGTTTTGGCCGATCGACCTTAAAATTTTTCTAAAGGCGCCTTTGGCGCCAATATTTACTAATTTTGAGGGGGGAGCGCGCGCCGAAAAAACGCAATTTTTTTGGTCAAAGTTTTCCAAAAAGTGCCTAAAAACGCCTTTTTTGACTGTTTTTTTTCAAAAATTAGCCTGTGGCGCAGATAATTTTGCAACAGTAGGGGCAAAACAGTGCTTTGGGAGAGCTCAAAAAATCAATTTGGTCGACCTAAAAAAAGGTCAAAATTTTCGATTTCTTTTTGAAAATCCGCCACCACCCCCCCCCCCCCCCCCCCTCGAGAAAATCCTAGATCCGCCCCTGCTGTTGTTGGTTGAGAATATATGAGTTGCAGACCAATAAATATGCTTGACTTTATTTCTGATTCTTATTTATTTTGTGTGTTTTTTTTATCCCCCGCTGCGTTATTTTTTCGGAACCACTTGTTTTATTCCCAAATTCTACGGGACCTTTTCGCTTTTTTTTCAGAAGTTCCTAGCACGATCAAATAATTTAACAAAAGAAAAGCCCTATAGATATTGTAAACTCTCTTTTACATAGCAGCGCTCAATTGCTGTCAGTAAGAAGTTATGCAATTGATTGACCTGATAAATTTCACTCAGTGAGAAATTGAATTTTGCAAATGAGTAGCAAAGTTTGAGCGCAGAGCACACAAAATTTCTCTACTAACATTATATTTACGCATGAGTAAATCAGCTATTTCAACTACATTTCATCGGAAGAGAAATATTGGGCTCCAAAAAAACGAATTAGTGAATTGGAAACTAAATAAATATCAACAACAATTATATCACTTGATCCAAAAATAATTTTCTTGTACTTCCCTCTTGCTTTGAACGCTGTCGCGCAACAGCGTAGGTTGACACCGGTTTTATACCTTTCTCTTCAGAACAAAAATCCACAAACAATTCTTCCACTCGTTTTACTTGCTCAACCGTTGCGCAGTTTGCGGATAGAAATACATTGTTTTCGTTGATTTTTTTCGGAGTCATTTTATCCCAGTACTCCCAATCCAGATTTTTGGCCATTTCAGTCTGGCTATTCTGGTCTTTGGAATATAGCCACACATAGTTCATCGGGTTATCCTGTCCTTTCATGCCAAAATCCAGAACAGTCCTGTAAAACTGGATATCTAGTTCGTCTTTTTTCAGAATTTGATCGCCCTGTAAATTCATAGACTTGAGCTGCAAGTACGAAGTGAATTTCCTTCTCAGGTCTCGTAGATATGATTTATTATAGCTGCTTAACTCGTCGACATTCGCTTCACAGACTATTTTTCCAATGTCTCGCAGCTGAATTTTACGCAAAATTCTTTTGCAGATCTCAGCTTTAGGATGATTGAACAACTTGATAGCCTGAAGTATACCGTCTGTCATATTCACGAAGGTATACGGATCCTTGTGGGCTTCTAAAATTGGCAGTGAAACATCTGGATCCATACTTGAAGGAACTTTTAGAAATTCATTGGCAGTTCTGAAGAGTTCTATGTACAGTCTTTCTATTGGCTTAATGACCCTATGCTGGTACACCTTTTTATGTAATCTTTTCCGTTGTTCGAACATCTGTAATACGTTGTCGAATTCCCGTTCGGGCCACGATATGTGAGTTTTATTATCACTGCATGTATTATCAGCCCTGCAGAGCTTCAGGAGTCTTTTGAACTCGAAACTGGTGTTAATTCCCACATGGTGACTGTCGCGGCGTATGTAATCCCATTTATCAACGTCAATTCCGTTTTGCTTGTTCGATACAATTTCGTAGAAGAAATTTTTCAAAGGATTTTTGCTTCTGCTTGACTTTCGTTTTTTATTCGATAAAACTAATTCGTGAACAAATTCCAAATCATCTTCGTTCAGCTCCAGCTCTTCTCGAATGGTTGGATTCTCCTTCAACATCATTTCGATAAGATTTATAGTCATTTCTTCATGAACAAATTCGTTTATTTCGTGTTTGCTGCTGTTTTCGTTGAGTATTTCTATGTGCGTCTTAATAAGACTTTCCCAAAAATGAGAAAACGGACCATGGCCTAAGTCATGCAGCAAAGCAGCCATTTTAACACAAAGTAAATCTTTGTCATCTGATAAAATGTCTACAATGCTGCAGGCATCAATAGAATCTTGATCATGATTTTCGATCGGAGATTCCTGCTCGTTACTCTGTACTTCAATCCCAATAGCCGAATCTCGGTCACTAAAAGGACTTTCGACCTTGATCAAACGTTCCCGCTCATCCGTTATACTTTCGTTTTCAATCCCAATAGTTTCGTCAGTTTCCGTTCGTTTAACTTGTTCATTCTCTTTCGCAACTTTCAGCAGGCTCTCTAACAATTCGCCAGCAAGATGACAAGTCCCGATCGAGTGCTCGAATCTCGTGTGTGAGGCTGCTGGGTAAACACTGTAAGCAACTCCGAGTTGTCTCAAATAGTGCAGACGTTGGAACTGAACAGTGTCTATGAGCCTTACCAATCTGACATCCAAGTCTATTGGCCCATAGATCGGATCGTTGAAGGTCTTAAATGGCATGCCGATAAAAACAAAGTGAACTTCCTCTCATTCTAAGTAACAGCAAAACGTTCTCTGTTCTAGCTTCAGCAGTAAACAGATTGCACTGCATAGCAGTCAAATTATCAAACATTCAATCAATAAATATCTGAAGTACTTCAATTCGTGATTAGAACATACTGGGGTAAATGACCTCAAAAAATGGTTATATTCGGTTTGAATGCAAACATGATTTTTAGTCAAGAAAAACTGCTTTGATCAGTTTTACGCCATACGAAAAAAAACAGAGGCACTCAATTTAATAAATGCCGGTGCCATGTGATCAATTTCTTCCCTAATTAACTATATGAACCATCTAACTCCTCTAATTATATGGGTAATTACAGCTGTTAGCGAACACGAAAAATTCTAGTTTCTGATTAGTTGAAAATAAGTACGCAAGTGAACGTTCTCGTCGCTTAATCAATTGAGTGAGAGGCTTATTCATTTTGTCCAAGTATGTTCCCTTCGTTCAATTACACTTCGACATACTCGGAGATTTCGTTGCTTTTTGATCATAAGTTAAATTTTGAACCAATCACAATTTGATCATATTTCTGAAAAACAATCAAAAAGCAGAAGAATATTCTCACTGCCACATTTGTTTTAGGCACATCAGAGAAGCACGTATTTGACTAGTTTTTGTGAACATCCTTTAGACAAAACTGCGATTAAAAATTAAAACTACTTGAGGATATCAACATCGAGATATTGAACAGTTTTGTAGTATAAGTAAATCTTAACCCTTCTCCGCTAAATTTCGAAAATAGATATTGTATTTACATTTATGACCACTGTAGACTGCATTACAGTAATGGTAATTATGACCTCAGCAATTTGGTATTCTTTGCAACCACCGGAAAAAATAACAAATGGAACAATCTTCCGATTTTGCAAGCAAAACAACCATAAAACAAATCAAAAAGCATATCGCCAAATAATTCGTGGAAAAATGAACAGAACAAATTCCACGTCGCTCTTTAAGCAATCAAAAGTTTCATTAAAACCACCTAAAATGTTTTGATTCAAGCAATTTTAAGGGTCACAAATTTCCTCTTAGGATTTCGGAAATGTCTATTGCACCAAACATTTTTTAAACAAAAATGCAACTTCCTTCTTTTGACAGATAGCGTTTACAAAACTTCTGGCAAAATTTCTCCGATGAATTATGTCACCAATTAATCAAGAGTCGGAAACTATTTTACTGACAAGAGTTCGGAAACTAATTCGGTTAAATAATCAGTCGAAAACCCTTTACTAACTTCACCCAAAAAAAAACATTGAAAAATCACTCTCCTGAAACTCAATGGAAGTCTTAAGCAGCAAGCCAACATGATAAATACTAAATTCTGGTTGGCTGAGGAAAAAGCAAAGGAGAAAGTGAACGATCTGACTTAATTTAACACAGAGGCGAAGTTGCACTTCGCATACACAAGCAAAAATGTGACCGATAACGCAACTGGCAAAAACTGAATGAGTAAAACTTCTACAAAATTTCTTAAGTGGCGCACGCTAATTATGAGTATACATAATTGCTAAGTGACGCAAGCCAATTATGACGCATTAGCAGTCAATTATCAAAAAAAAAAAAATTTACCAACTAACATGCTGCAATTTATAGAGCGGACGCATTTTAACTAGTATCCGAAAAAGATCATTTAAAACATCCGACCCTGCCTAGGTTTGAACCTTCTTATTTTGTTATAGGTCTCTTTCCCTACCTCTATGCTACAGATCTATAATACCTTGAATTTAAAGTTCTGTTTGTAATATAATAGTCTGTAATAATATCCTTAGCTTTGGCTGTACTTAATAGCTGGTTATTGATCAAAATGAACACATTTTGTCGCAACAATATTTGCGACTTCGGTTGGAAAAAAAGAAGTACACACTATATCACAAGCTTTGCATTGATTAAACTTAGAAGAATGTTTCGGTACATTAGATGTGTAAGACGTTCGGCACCCAATTGCAGATTGAGCATACTTTTTTCTTCTGTACGCTTCGCAAATCAAATAAACTATTACGTACCCTAGAGTCTTTCGACGCCCTTTTCAGCAACAAGTGAAGTACGTGATTAGCCAGTTCTTTACAAAAATATAGTTAAAATACCTGTGAAAATCATCATCTTTAACATGCGGATGTACTGCAGCTTTGCTATATGTATATGTTATACATCTTAACTATCCCCCCACAGTTTATCAAAAAAAAAAACGCCTTGTCACTATATTTGAGAACTAATTGAGTTTCACATGAAGCTGTTACCGCTGTAAACTGCATAACAAAAATCGTAATTATACCACATTTATAGAAAAACTCATACAAAACTATATTTCGTTCTTTGAGCAATCAAAAATTTTACACAATTTGCGAAACCAAATAAGAACGCTGCTTAACCGAAAAAAAAGAAGTAACGCTCATCAAACAACACAGATAGACTCCTAAGCCGTTATAATATAGGCCCAAAACAAATAAAAAGATGAAAATTTTAAAAAATCAATTAAGCGTTAAAGTACAACAATAAGACAGATAAAATATGAAATGCTAACATGCTCAAAACATGTCTGTTGCAGTATGTCTAACAGACGGGACCTAGCCAGTCAGGTCTGCGTCCCACCCTCCCTAACTTGGCATGATTTTTGCGTACTTTCAGTCTGAATATGCGCTTGCGCACACTCCGGCAATTTTGAATGGATGGCCGGGCAGCTGAAAACGTTTTCGGATGACAATGCGCCCTTCGGGCGCACTTATAATGCTGAGTCAAAACTGGACAGGATGGTTTAATAAATCAACAACGATTTTTTTATTCCCGTTTCTTGAATTATTCCCAGTCGGATGCTCCTCTACTGGGTCCTAAGAGGCCCACAGAGCATCCTGCAAGATCGTTAATCTGAATTTTAAAAAAAATATATATTTTTTAAATTTTTTTATGATTTTTTCTTTTAGTTTCAGCAATTTTAGTATCTTTTACAAACAATTATGAGCATTTGCGGCAGATTACAATGCATTTTATTAGTTCAGACTTCCCTACTTGCTATATATGACCTAAGCTACTGTAGGACAGATCTAAATTCAAACTTCTACAATTTTCGGTAAAACTACAAAATAAAAATTTTATCAAACCAAAAAAAAACCAAAAATTTTCAGCTTTTTAACTATTAGGAACTTCATATTACCCAAAGAGAATTTCATTTTTGATATCAAAATCCATTCTTTTCAAATTACAAAACTTTTAATTTTCGCAAAAGCAAAAAAAATATGAGCCAAACGGTTTAAAGCATCATACCTCATCTCTTAGGCGCTACTAGAAATCTCATAGCACATCTCTAAGGTGCTATCCTTTTTTTGGGTTGTTGGGAAAAAGCCAAAAAATGACCAATACCCATCTTGAGAAAAAATATCTAAAGGTGGCATTAACAAACTGCCATTATTTCCGGAGTCTAGGGTCATATGCAAAAAGCTAGTGAACTCTAGCGGGGAGTTTTTAAAGAACGTTAAGCTGGCTAAAAGTCAGAATTTTTCGAGGGGGGCCCTTACCCCCTCTCAATGGGTTTACATAGCGTCGTGGGCATGCGCCCATCAAGAGAAGAATACTCTGAAACAAAATTATTTAACGGGAGAAGTCTTGAGCTCGGTTGCAACATTCTTGCTATCACAAGTGTAAACACAGCGGCGGAGCTGAGCTTTGCAACAATTGCGACGCAAAAAAACATATTCAGCTAGGAAATAGTGAATGGAAAGAGTAAAAAAAAAGTTCTAAAGTAAGTTGGAAAAAATTACTTGAAAAAAAAGTTGAAAAATTACCGCTACAAAACTTTGATGTTTGTATTGAATGCAATTCATAGACAGCATTTATTATTGTGAAAAATATTTACCTCACGGCAACAACTGTTGGGTCGAAACAAGTTTAGGCAAAATCAAAACTGTCATAAAATATTTCATGAGTAAAATTTTGACGACCAATCGAAACTGAAAAACACATAATCGCAATTAGATATAATTTTCTCTCGAAACTACGGAAAATAAATTGACTAAGTCGATATAGCATCAACTGAAAATGTTCAAATTTAATAAACCAAAGAAAATTTCCAAAAAAAAATTCAAAATCAGACATGGTACATTTACAAATTGGTGAATTTTCAGTTATAGTAAAAACTTTTTTTTATTTGAACCAAGCCATGCCTTAAAAAGTAAGACAAAAAACCCCAACCAGGTTGAAAACTTGGCGTTTCAAAATTACTGAAAATAAACTGACATAAAAAAGGACGAAAACGACGTACCCGAAAAAATTGAGAATTTGTTTTCGAAAAGATAATTACAACCTGAAACTGGCTTTAACTAATTACTATTTATATGGTAGTAGTTTTATTTGAACTTTCAAGAAGTTGAGCATGTCAATAGATGAATGAGTCGAGGAGAAGAATGAGTCCTGTGAAAAAAAAATTAAAGGAAAACAACCTAGTACCCGATTGCAATACCCTTGCATATCGCAAACGTAATAATCATCTAGAAACTTTCGACAAATAATAATTTTACATTTAAGGATCCCTCACCTCTAGTGAATGCTTTGTGGGAATTGATCAAAAAAACTCTGAAAAAAAGAAATTTTCAGCTTTTTAACTATAAGGAACTTCATATTACCCAAAGAGAATTTCATTTTTGATACCAAAATCCATTCTTTTCAACTTATAAAACTTTTAATTTTCTCAAAAGCAAAAAAAATGTGCCAAACGGTTTAAAGCATCATACCTCATCTCTTAGGCGTTACTAGAAGTCTCATACCACATCTCTATTATTTCCGGAGTCTAGGGTCGCATGCAAAAAGCTAGTGAATTCTAGCGGGGAGTTTTTGAAGAACGTTAAGCTGGCTAAATGTCAAATGTTCCGAGGGGGGCCCTTACCCCCTCTCAATGGGTTTATATAGCGTCGTGGGCATGCGCCCATCAAGAGAAGAATACTCTGAAACAAAATTATTTAACGGGAGAAGTCTTGAGCTCGGTTGCAACATTCTTGCTATCACAAGTGTAAACACAGCGGCGGAGCTGAGCTTTGCAACAATCGCGACGCAAAAAAAAACATATTCAGCTAGGAGATAGTGAATGGAAAGAGTAAAAAAAAAGTTCTAAAGTAAGTTGGAAAAAATTACTTGAAAAAAAAGTTGAAAAATTACCGCTACAAAACTTTGATGTTTGTATTGAATGCAATTCATAGACAGCATTTATTATTGTGAAAAATATTTACCTCGCGGCAACAACTGTTGGGTCGAAACATGTTTAGGCAAAATCAAAACTTTCATAAAATATTTCATAAGTAAAATTTTGACGACCAATCGAAACTGAAAAACACATAATCGCAATTAGATATAATTTTCTCTCAAAACTACGGAAAATAAATTGACTAAGTCGATATAGCATCACCTGAAAATGTTCAAATTTTAAAAAGCCAAAGAAAATTTTCAAAAAAAATTCAAAATCAGACATGGTACATTTACAAATTGGTGAATTTTCAGTTATAGTAAAAACTTTTTTTATTTGAACCAAGCCATGCCTTAAAAAGTAAGACAACAAAACCCCAACCAGGTTGAAAACTTGGCGTTTCAAAATTACTGAAAATAAACCGACATAAAAAAGGACGAAAACGACGTACCCGAAAAAATTGAGAATTTGCTTTCGAAAAGGTAATTACAACCTGAAACTGGCTTTAACTAATTACTATTTATATGGTAGTAGTTTTATAGATGAATGAGTCGAGGAGAAGAATGAGTCCTGTGAAAAAAAAATTAAGGGAAAACAACCTAGTACCCGATTGCAATACCCTTGCATATCGCAAACGTAATAATCATCTAAAAACTTTCGACAAATAATAATTTTACATTTAAGGAACCCTCACCTCTTGTGAATGCTTTGTGGGAATTGATCAAAAACTTTTTCCGATTCTGCTGAGAGAGACACCAAGCAATTTGACTCATTTTGGTTATAGTTAGTCCAAACAAAATTGATGATGGCTAAATTTTATTTCGTTTTTTTTTACACGAGATATTACAAATTGGTGGTTAAAACCTGTTAATTGTGACAAACTTCAGAATTTGAGCGCAAAATTGACGTGAGTCTTCTCAACATTCCATTCAACTGAATGACTCGATTTGAGTTAAAAGGTGCCGTTATCATTCCCACTAAATGAGTATTTAAAAGATCATGTTCATCATGCGGCCGGCAAATCCGTATAGAGTAAGTTTGTAGTTAGAGTAGAATGTTCTGGGCTAGAATGATATCAGGCAGACTGAAAAAAGGGTAGTGTCCAGTTAGCCTTTCATCAAGCTCTGAGTGTCTTCGTTTCTATTCATATTATTCCGGTTTCGCATAACTTCAAGATTTTTTGAAATTTAAACTTTCTTGAATTTGTTACTATTAACGGCGTAATTAGCATGCCAAATTCGCAAACAATTACAAATGAAAAACTGAACCAATTTGATCTCATGAAATTTTTCGCTTTTTAGATAAAACAATGCGTATTCTTCGCCCGAATGTGTTTGAGTAGTGGTTACTAGGTTTATTTCTGGAGCGGGCTGGATGGCGGCTTCTTTATATGGCCTTTACATGCATTTGTAGTTAAACATCTACACAAAGACAAAGCAGAGCTTCGCAACAATTGCGATAAAATTGCATTACTAGATATTGAAGAAAAAATATATTTTTGAAAAGCAGCTGAAAAAAAAATGTTTCGAAAATTGAAAAACTGCTTCAACAAAAACTTCATACATTTATCTAGGATAATTTCAATAACAGCCTTAACAAAAAAAAGCGAGGAAAATTGGGATACATTTATAAAAACTCGACGCTTGTCTCCTGAAACATGCAGCAGCATTGAAAACATTTATGCAGCAGCATTAAAAATTTACCTATCCCTCCTAAAGCACGCGACTAAGCCGATATAACAGAATCCGAACCCGTTTGAACTAAAATTTTTTTTACTTGTTTCTTTCCAAATCTTTGGTTTTTATTCTTGTTTGTTCAAACAGTTTTTGGACTATAATTGAAGACTGTTCTGTAGTATGTTAATTTACTGACTGATTTTGAGCATATATTTTTCGTTCAGTCTTCAATTATAGTCCAAAAACTGTTTGAACAAACACGAATAAAAACCAAAGATTTGGAAAGAAACAAGTTGGAACTAATACTGGATACAGAAATTGCATTAGAAAAAAACGGAAAATCAGTCGACATAAACTAGGACGAATACCACAAATCATGAAAAAAAAAACATGTTTCTTTAATTATATTTGAATAAATTAATTAGTACCTAAAATTAAATAGGAAAATTTATTTAAATTTTCAAGAAATTGAGCATATCAGCCTTCAAGTGAAACTAACTGCACGTATTTCTTATAAAATTTGTAAGAAAAATGTTTATAAGAAAAAAGTCTACATCCCGATTACAAGTCACTTGCTCTCGCAATTAAAATGATAGACAAACGAAATAAATTGATGGGCAAAACTTCTAATCAGCTCAGCCAAGTCTTGAAAAATCTCAATTCATACCTTCATGCGGTAAAAACAGTTCAAGAGTTTATATCGAGTTAAACATTGTGGCGTATCCGTCTAACTATAGAAGCATAAAAATTTGTGGGATTTGATGACAATAAACACTAATCATGGAATAATTTCTGCAATGGATGATTTGTCTTGATATGTTATCGAGATCGAGGTCTTACTATGTTTTCGTGATCTGGTTATGATGTAATAACGGTAATTGTGTTCTTCACTTTCGTGATCTCCGGACTTTCTAGTTGCTCCTCTGGAATTCGTTCGAGTGACTCATTCAAAGGCGATTGTCTGGGATCTATCACGTGACCCTGATAATCTTGATGCCCGTTCAATTCTGCAGACGGGACAGTCGTTTGAATTCCGTCATCTTCAACTAGCAACGAGTGTTGACGTCTTTCGAACCTAGTGAAATAAAAAATTATAACTGAAATCCTGCAAAATGTCTTAATGTACATTCAATTCAGTTCAGCGTCTCACGTCGAACCACCGTTGAAAACACAGTAGAAAAAAGTATGACAAGCAATTAAGGTACATCTCAGAGCCAGGAAAAGCATCTCGGCCTCTGCAGAAAGTGCCGAGTATGATTTTACTCATAAATAATTATAAGGATTTAATTCTTTTGCTTTACAACTTCTCGGTAACTCTTGCTTTTGAGAACAAAACGAATTGTTTTCTCCAACGGTAACGTTCATCTTGACCGCAAAACTTTTTATAAATTATTCGCAAGATATTTGAAAAATATTGCAAATAGAATTTCACTTGAATTACTACAGTTAACTTATAGAATTTGATTGAAAGCTTTTTTTTAGAGTTTTTGAAACAATCTATCGAGCTCGCAGTGCTTTTTATTGAAGTAACGATCCAACCTCATTTGAAGCTGCTTGTCTGACAAATTGACCGCAAACGAGGGCAGTATTTCGATTGGGATCTTCATTCTGGTGAGCATCGTGAACTCCATGTGCAGTTTAGTGATTATCTCGATGAGATGTTCTGTTGAGATGAGTATGTCTCCTAGCTCTCGATTTCGCTTCAGATACGACTTGCGCTCCTGGAGACACTCATAATTATGATAAGTGATGGTGATGAAAAATAAAACCTTACATGAAGTAAAACTCACTTTGTTTATAAAGGTTTGATAATTCAATTCCCCAATAGACTTTAAGCCTAAAATATTAAGCCTAATTGCATTGCTGCGACAAGCAGGCTAAAAATCACATGAGTTTTTCATACCATTGTCTACAAGGATAGTATAGGAGAACTGTAAGCGAGTTAGTGACAAATTGCTTTGGACTTTGAAACACGATCAAGGATGTGATTGTCATATTATTGAACTGCATCGATAGGAACAATCGGGAATAATCCCATAATTTTACCTTAGTTTTGCCTTAAATTGGCTTTTGACTGAAACTGACCTTAGCCCTGGTTACTGTTCTCATGACTAGCACTCCGTCGTTGTAGGGGGAGCAGGAGATTGATCTGAGATTGAACAGAGGAAAAGACTCCTTAACTGAGGGACGTGGTTTCGTGTCCAAGAAGTACACATGGTTAGATGTGATGACCATGATTCTATTCTGACCCTGTAGAACTTTCTGAAGCACAACAAAGTTCATCATTCACAAAATCTATTTTATAGATTTCGAAAGCTAAATTTTTCGAGATTGCCTATTCGCCAAAATAATCTTCTACTTATTACGTAAAATTGCCGTAACAAGGTTTTTTCGCATAGTGAAAAGAAAACCGAAACGCATGAACTGAAGCTGAAAACATAGCCAACTGAAAAGAACACAAGGAATCAACAATTAATTATTTTATATCTATTCCCACACACAGGTCTTCACCGAATCCTAATTAATCGCACTATACCATTTAAAAAATCTTGCAGATGCATCTTACTTTAGCGTCGTTTCGACTGAACTTGCTGACGTATTCACTGAACTTCACAACTGCATTCGGACTGTTTGTCAACTCCGGCCAGCCCGGATTCACAGCCATTGCGAGATGATCGCCCAAGAAAGGCTCGCCCACGCTAAAGCATTCTGAGTCTAAATTTATTCAGTGACTGATGAAACTTTATTGTTGGTTCATTTAAAGCAGATGCGAAGCTGAGCTTCGACCAATTGCGATACAAAAATTTTTCGCTCGTCGAAAGACGCAATATGAGGACATTAAGCCAATTTCATAGGCTGAAACCTATCACGCTAAAGCAAAAGAAAAAACAAAAATAAACCGAAAAAATGTTGTCACGAAAAACTATGATTACTATTAAAATTTTTAGCATTTGGTGCGATTCAGAGGGAAGCATAAAAATTATGTTTTCCTTGAAACGACTCAAAATTGAGTTACAAAGCCGATAAAATAAAATCCGAAGTCATGTGAGCAGAAAAATACAAAGCCCAGGTTCGTAGAATTACAAACAGCACAAGTAAACCACAACAGAATCAATCGAAGAAAGGAAAATCGTAATTAACGCAAGTCAGCATAAAAAACACTGACTTTCTTGAAAATTTCAAATTTCAAAGAAAAAAATAGATGCCTTTTAAACTCCTTGAATTTCTAGAACGATTTATGATTGGCGCTTTTTTATAAAATTAACCCAACTTTAGAAAACTGGATTAAAAGGTAAAGTTTTTATTCCGCTGGAAATCCAAAAATCAAATTCCACTTTCGAAACTAGAAATTGTTCACGTTTTTTTGCGCCATTAACACGTTCGTATTTGAAGAGTGCTAATTACGTCACTTTCAGCAGCTGAATTTCAATTGAACTCAAAAGGTGGATATATTCCTTAATGCATTCATAACTGCATCAATATGTGTGAAGGCACATCTGTAGTTATAGTTTTTTAAGACGCTTCCTGAAAAAAAAAACGAAAAAAATCAGCAAGACCTGTGTAACAGTCTTCACTGCGTTCATTAACCTTAAACAAGACGAATAACTATAATTTAACTTGTCTAAAGCAAATAAACAATTGTACGATGTGACAACTAAGTCGACAAAACATAAGCAGACAAATAACAAGCCGACATTTTTTTAGAAACCGAATACTTCCCGCTAGAAGAAAAAAAACAGGCCCAGTTAGATTCGAACATAAGACCTGTTCGAGATCAAGTATGCCGGAAGCGCAAAAAAACTTTGAATTCATTGTGAACGGAACCTAAATTTACTATTTCTAAATTTGACCAATCTGCGGACAAAGTCATTTACTGCAAAAAAGTCTACTAACCGCATGCAATACCCTTACTTGTCTCAAAAGTAATACACAGAGGCGGAGCTGCGCTTCGCAAACACTAGCGGCAACACAATAAAAAAGCAGTTCTAAAAGTTGAAATAATAAAAAAACATATATCAGATTCGAATTAGCAAAGCTGGCAAGTGTAAAAATTGTTCCATCCACAATCAGTGTTGTAACTGCAAAACTTGATGCAACAATAAATTGTTTCTCTCAAAAAACCCACAGAAATGATTCATATTTTACAGCATCGCCAAATAAAACGAGGTGACGAAGGAAACAATTTATCAGCACAGAGTTGTCATAACTTAACAGAAATAAAAAGACATTTCCGCGATGTATGGAAACATTTGTTTCCAGTCATGGGTTAATGGTCAATACGTTCAACTCAATGTCATGAAGCTCCTCTCACCTCGCTGCATACATCGTCTTTCTGCCTTTGAAAATGAGACTGGCGGTTGCTTTTTCTCCCAGCACTCTTCGCTCATCCTCACTTTTATTATCTCTGTAAATCTTGCACTAAAAGGTAATAATCCTGATTAAATATGCAATACTCAAAAACTCAACTTTTCTGAAAAACAAATAAGTGCTTTAATATACAATGCTCAATCCATATATCTCTCCGAATGATTTCCGAGCAAAATTTTGCTCGCTTGTACTTCAAACAGTAATTGAATTAATGAAAATCAAGTTATGGTTTTCTCACAAACTATCAGAGAAACCTAATCTCGTCAGTAAGATTTTCATCTAATTTTCAGTTCTCGTTTCGGTAACATTTAACATCATTTATGAAATAATGTTTCAATTTTACCCTGTATTGATGATCCAATACTCTTATCTGCCCATGCGCCGATTCCAGTGACTCAATCTCACACTCTGGCCATTTGTTATCCAAGGGCGACATCGAAGGACACTCACTCGCCACACTTTGAAAGAAACTCAATTAGAACTTAAAAATGATCTTCAAAGAAATATCAACGCCTTCAAAACATTTTCAAGCGACAAAAATGACAATAAATAACAGTAGCCATTTCAAAAACTTGTCAGGGCATTAATGAAATAGATAAATTTGAAAATCACTAGTTCCAAAGTGGGATCGAACTAGGGATATATGGAGTCCTTACCCTGTGAGATACTTGTACACGGTGTAATTCCACATGAATCTGCAGATGACCGGGATGGCATATCTTCTAAATTTTTTCCTCCACACTTTTCGCACTGCTCTACCTCTCTCGTACTTTTGAATGGTCATGGTGGCGTTTCTTACTGCAAGGTACTGCTTCCTAGCCTGCAAAAATTTTAACAGAATTAACCAATTTTAAACCTACGCCCTAATTCCAAGGAGCATATCATTGCTCAAAACTTGAATCTCACAATTCAACTGAGGTTCAAAAATTGTCAAAACAGACCAAGGACCCCCTCCCCTCACAGTTTGCACCACCCAGTCATCAGACAGTCAAATTGACCCATCAGAACAAAGTATGCGGATTTTCATTGTAAACACAGCCAACAGACAGTTTGCAAAGAGTCAATGAACGCAAGGAAACAGAAAGACGGATTGTTTTTACGAAACATCTCAATTCTCGAAGAAACATAGATGGCTTCAAAGCTCTTTGAATTTGAAGAACACTTTACGATTGACACTTTTTTGTTTAAATCAACCCAATTTGAAAAAACTGGATCAATAAAAAGATTTTTTTTTCGCTGGGAAATCTGAAAATTAAATTCCATTTTCGAACTTAGAAGTCAATGAATTGAACTTAATTAAAATTAAACTTAACTTGAAAAGAGTAACTTCCCAAATGGCATAAAAACAAATTAACTCCCAAATGGCATAGACATTTTCAATAACTGTGTGAAGTCGATCACGTTTTTCGTGACCTTTACAATTTTGCTGTTCGATAGTGGGGTTTGCCTTCCTTTTAACAATAGAAATGAACTTTAAAAGAAATCGCAAGTCAAACCGCGAAAAATCAAAACTGAGCGTGAACTAATTGCAAGACTTTTTCCTCAAAAAAAGAAATCAGCAAGACCTATATAAGAGTATTCACTACGTTCATTACTCTATAACAGAGTCTTCACTATATTCAGTGACGCTTCAAACATTATCAAAATTAACTTGTTAAACCAATAACTTCAGTGCTCACCGAATATGCCTTAAAGTGTGCGGCAATGATAGTGACTGCGGCTCTCTTCAGTCTGTACTGTTTCCTGGCGAAGAAACACCTCCATCTGGACTGGATGACCACCACCAACTCATCCATCCTCTCACGCCTTAACTTCTCCATCTTGAACAACTGCAAACAAAAAACAACACACTTTACTGTTACACTATTTCTAATTTTTTATCTAATTTCATTAATTAAATTCAAGCAATGTTAGACCCTGAAATAATTTCACTCCGTCACAAAATACATATTTATGCTGTTAACAAATTAATACGCAATCTGCTATTTTTGAAGAAAATTGCAAGCGATCTTGAGTTTTCAAGCGAACTTGAGACAACTTTAGTCTGAAAAATTAACACTTGCAGACAAAAATTTCCTGAAAGAGGTAATTTGCCCTTTTTAATCAACATTGTTTTCCAACGTTTAGTTAGTTATTATCGAGAAGAGATAATTTAAACAATGAGAGGATACTTGCAGAAATTACACGGAGACGAAGTTGGGCTTAGCATACACTACAAGGAACGCGAAACAACTATCATAAACATGGAAAAATCTTCAAAACAAGGTATGTTTAACCTAAAGAATATCACAATTGATCATTCAGATTTGTTCAATGAGCTCTGGAAATATTTGATCACATGGCACCAACTACTCTAATGAGTTAGGACCGATGTGGTTAACTCATAGAGTAATTTCGGATAGGGTACACCGTCTGCTCGTCACGCTATCTTATTTTCGGCCGGATAGATTCGTGCAACTTCTTAGTCTAATACCGATCCTAATCTTACTCTTATACTATCTAGCCTCAGGTTGTTTAACTAGTCTCTGCTAGGCTCAATAGATCTAGGGTATACTGGTTTATTGCGGCTGCTGAAGTTCTCTTGGAGAGGCAACTAATTTCTAAGTTAAATTCAAATCTCTCTGGTGCTGAAATTACAAGTAATTTCAGCACTTACAAATAAGTGGGTTGTTCGTTAGATGGATCATGATTGGTTAATATTAAATACTTTACAGTGGTAAAATATCTAATTTATCCAATCATAAAATATAGTTTAGATCAGGTTCCACCCATCCGGGTTTTACAGAGTTTTTTAGAATTATCTTTCTGCAATTCAAAGGATGGATGATGGACGTTGGTATTTGGCGAACATCGTACTCTTGTCCGGTTTCTCTTGTTAGAGAAGTTCCAGGACGCTGGAGTGAGGGGCTTCAATCGTTGGGTCTTCTTATGACAACGATGGTGTTTCCCAATGAAATCAATTTGATTTCAGAATGGTTTGCTATGACGGGTTTTTCTTTTTTATGTAGAGAACTTCTTTTGTGTTCGACCTTGTCTGGGAATGGCGTGGAGATTGTGCGTGGAGAGAATGCCTTGTAACTCGGATCTGTACGTATACTTGAACATCGAGGTGGTCATTGGTCTAGTTCAATGAAGTCCTTTTCTGCGAAGTCAAGTCGTACTCTAAATCCTTTGAGTTTGTGATTGTGGACGGCATATCGTTTGTGGTTGGCCATTCTTTTTTAAGTGTAGTGGGGTCATTTTGTCTTTGGATGTTCGTCTTTGTTGTTGTGTGCTGATCTATATACTGCAAGGTATAGTTTACATTTTATAAAAATTTTTATTAGTTCAGTTTTTAATTATGATTTTGGTTAGTTGTTTTCACAAAAGCATTTTGTTTTAGTTCGGTTATTTTGAAGAGTTACTCACCCTTGAGTACCTCTTATTAAAAATAGAAGTGTGGTCACAAAGCGTGGATGTAGCGCGGTGGATTGGGCCGGCTATAGAGCATGCTCAGGACGTCCTCTCTGGTGGGTTAGGCCAGGAGTGGGAGAATGATTTCGTGCGGTTTCTGTGAGAGGTCCTGTTATGTGATAACATTTTATGTTGGGTTTATGGTGGTTTTTCTTATGTTTCGTTGGTTGTGTCCTTTTTTCAAAAATCAAATTGTTTTTGGTATGGGTTTGTCTGTCGACTTTTTTGTGTTTTATTATTTCTTTCTTAGACTTTATAATAGTCTTCAAAAGAATAAATTATCCAGTTTTAAACTGGGTTAATCCGGTTTGGGTACCGTTGGTTTTCTTTTCTTAGTCATGCTGTTATTCTATGATTTGTGGTGTTTAGTAAGCTGCGTTGGTTAGTTTTGTTTAGTATATAATTCCTTTCCAACCGGGTTAAAGGAAAGTTTGAAACTTGTTGTCGGGTGTTAGAGTTGTTGAGTGTGAAAGCTTGAAACTGAAATTCATTATTTAAATAATTCTTCGTGGGCGAGCTGTGCGAGTTTGGATAGAATTCTTGTGCGAATGAATGAAAATATCAAAAGGTTAGTACTGCATTTTTGTTTTATCATAGTTTTTGGGGAAAAATTAAGTTACAAATTTTCATCATTATTAAAATTACTGCTTTTGGGGAAACAATTTATAAATTAATTTACTACATTGGTATGAATTTTATTATATTTATCTAGTGCAAAATATTAATAGAGTTTTAGAAGAATTTTAACAAGTTAATTATTCTTTATTTTTCTTTTCTGTTTTTTGCAGATGATCGTGGGATGAAGACTAAAAATCTAAATGAGACATGAATAAAGAATGGTTAGTATTTATTTCAAATTTATTAGTGAAAAATATGTATAAATTATACTTACCTGTTAGTCGTCGGGGAAAAAACCGTGGGGGAAGATGTCGTGTATTATGTCGGAGTTTGTTAGTAATTTTGCTAGTATGCGAATGATGTTTTTAGTCTGAAGCAGTGGCCAAAGCAATTGAAGTGCTTTAATAGTTTTTAGTTCTTCAGTGCCAACTGCAAACTCATAAGGTGTGTTTTGAATGAGGTTATATAATTTGTGATTGTATTTAGTATTGTGGATGAATTCTAATATTGGGATTTCTATAGGTTGGATAAATTCATGTGGGATAAGGAAGGGTCTGGATTCTTCTGCGTTAAAGGTCTTCGTGATGGGACAAAATATATACATTTGGGTTATGGGATCATAATTGCGGAGGATGCCGTGAAGGTTAGTATCTTTGATGCAATATGTGAAACTAAGAAAAAATGGTGAAGTGTATTTAGAGTTTAGAAACTGAAAACGGTGGTGTGGTTGTCTTGATGGAGTGTGTAGGTCAAAATGATTGTATGAAGCGATAATATGTATATGTGTGGGTTTGTTTAGTGCGTAACATAATGTCGTGTGAGCAGTGCAAATCGCGTTCATGTGGTGCAAGGAAGTGGAAGGTTAGTGAAAATAATTGAAATTTTTCTTTAAAACTTTCGTAAGCTTGCATGTCGGTTAGTGCTTCAGAAATGACGTGGTCGAATTTGCGATCAAATATATTGAGTGTAAATACATATGGTGTTTTGATGAAGAATTTTTCTGTTAGTTGTGGGTTAGCGAAGCGATCATCATCTAAAAATTGGTCTTGGTTAGTTCGTATGATGTTATGATCGTAATATTCTAGCGTAAATTCGTTAGCTCGGGGTGCAGTGAATGTTTTTAGTGATTTTTTATATCCTATATAAGTAAATTGTCTATGTGTGAGTGATGTGGTGAGTCGATATAGCATATCTTGATTTCTTTCTATATCGATGTGAGTATTAGATAAAGGTAGGCAAAGGGGATTAGTAAAATGATAATATGATGTCCAATGAAGTGTAGGCATTAAAACATGTTCATCTACAAAACTACGTGTGTCGTTAGGGGTGTTTAAAGTATATTGTGGAAATGAAGGTAAGGTGATTGCTAGAAAATCTTTCGTGTTAGTGTGACGTGGATGATTAATATATTCACGGGCTGTTCCTGGTTTGGTTGGGAATGGATGGTTTGGGAATTTTCTTTAAAAAGTGCGATAAGCTCTATTAGTGCTTTTTGATGATTCGGTGGAAGTGGATGATTGTGCTAATGATGCAGAATAAGCTGAAGAGGGTGTAGGGGTAGGTGGGTTTGAGGATTCTATTGTGGAAGAAATCTGATTTATAGTGGGGATGTTAGGGTGTAATAGTTGTTGTTGTAGGGTGATAAAATTTTCGATTTCTTGGGAGATTTGGGGAATATCTGGAGAATTGGATGATCGGTCTGAATGAAATGAGTAGGTTGGGGTGACTTGTGAAGCATAAGAGGGTGTAGAAATGGATGGGAGTTGGTTACTTGGTGGGATTGGTTGAAAAGGGGGTTTTGAAAAAACTGAGGAGTTGGTTTGAAAATTATTGGATGGAGATGGTTCGGAGTCTGCAAATTCATCAGGGGTTTCAATATTAGGGTTATTGAGTTGTGAAATGGAGTATAAAACTGAAATACTTGAATTAGTGTCTGAATTCATGCCTGATGTTATATTACTAGTTGGGAAATCGGGTGGCGGGAAAGCAAAAAGTGGAACTATTGTAATTGGAGTGTTGAGGTTGGTTGGATGGGAATTTGAGCGGTGTAGGGATCCAAGTTGTCGGCTCATCGTGGGCTAAAAAAATTATTATTTTGAGACTGAAAAGCGGTGGTATGGGGTTGTTCGATAATTTGTTCATATGTATTTTCATCTTGTGAATGATGTGTCATTATATGTTGTATGGGACTTTGCGATATGTTTGGTCTAAAATTTGGATTATGTGTTATTGCTAAATTTCAAAAATTTCGTGGGACTAGGGATAATGGATGCTTATGTGGTAAGGGTGGCAACTGTGGTGCTGTAGGCGTTATTTCTATATTATTATGTTCTTCGTCGTACGTGTTGTCTTGTCGCTATTTTTGTGTTATATTCTTTTATTTGTGCGTCTAAAAGAATTTTGTTTATTGATGATGAAAAAATTCCAAAAAATCCTGCAAATAGTATGCGTGCTACACTTGCTTGTCTATTTACTTGTGTGTGTATAGCGCATGTATTATAGATTCCTTTTAAAAGTGAAAAGAGAAATCCTATAAAGTTAAACATTGCGTATAAAATAGTTAATTTTTCTAAGATGTAATAGGGCCATCCTAGAAAATCAAGAATTTCATTTTTTAATGTGACAAAGCTAAAGATATTTATGGGTGAGATATCTTGTGGTCGGTATTTTTCACCGTTTAGATATATATATAGTCTTTTATGTCTTTAAAATATCCGCTATCATCTTGTGTATAGATATCTGCAAATCCTGCGGTTTCGGCAAGTTTGCGTAAGTTTTGATCAATTGATTGTCTTTGTATAGTGTCCATTTGTGTTAATAATTCTTGGAATTGTTGTGTTCTAATGTGATGTTGGATATCGGATTTTGAATATATTCCAATTGATTGTAAATCGATATTTGGGTTTCGAGCAATAGCTCTAATGCTTTCAGGTGAAAATTGTTTGAGTGATTGCATTAATGTGGGGTATGGGGTAAGAAGGTAATATTTATCTTCATCAGGGTTCAGTTGTACTACATTGTGGCTATTTTCTGATCCACATGGGACTGCGGTATCCCAGAAATAGGTTCGTCTTGAAAGTGTGTCAACGAAATGTACTTTATTCTTATAAAAGATAGGGATTCTTTTATAGCATCGTTTATCTTCAAAAACATATAGTGGTGATACTTTTTTGGTACAGGTATAAAACCATAAAATGTTTCCTTCGTAGTCTAAAAAATTTGATCTATTTCCTGATAGTAAATATCCTGCGTAGGGTATTTTTAATACTGCTAGTGCAAGTGATTGTAGGATTTGTGTTCGTTCTAATTCGCATAGTTGGTGAAGTGTTTCTAATTCAGAGAGTGACATTTCCTGGAAAATTCGGTTAATTGTGTAGTCTAATTTCATATCTAAGTGAATATCATAGTGGATATTACCAAAATAAGAATTATTCATTAGTGATAGTTCTTGTAAACGTGTGCTTCTAGTGTCATGGGGCTTTAGATGTCCACCTGGTTGACCATAAATTTTTTGAAAATTGACTGGTATATATGATGTTCCTTCGTTTAGAGGATGACTTGTGGCACAAGGGTCAATTTTTATTTTTCCAGTGGTCATGTCGAAACCTTTTTCGTATTCAACTAATATTTCAGAATATTGTGTTTTGTTTTCAGAATATTCTGAAAACGTGTCAATTTATTTTCTATATTGTGGATGTTTTTAAAATCAGTACTTTGTTTTCGTGATGGATTTACTTGTTCATATGGAATTGATTGTATAAAATATTTCTCGTGAAATTTTATCATTCGAGCGTGTATTTTTGCTACTTGAATTGTTGTACATGTATCTTCGGGAAACCAAACAATAGTTGCTTGTGTTCGTGTTGTAGGGTCACAATAGCCTTGATCGTTTTTACAAGGTAATCTAATTCCTTGATAGATCATTGTGTTGTCAGATAAATCTCGTGTGAGTTGTATTTTTTCGAGTTGTATTTTCCAATCTAAAAACATTATTTCTTGATATCCTTTATTTTTTGTGTCTGCTTTGCAGTTTGATGGGTTATTTATACCAATGTGTGGTATCCAGTGTTTATCGTGTATGTCATAAGTTAATCTTCCGTGTGCGCCTTTGTATGGGTATTTTTCATCTAGTTTTATATGTCCTTGATATCTTTCAAGTTCTGCTTGATGTACAGAATCTGAAAAAAGTTGGAAATATACTAATTTTCTGTCGGTCTTTTTATTTCTTGTGATATTTATTCTGAGTAACTCGTTTTTACAATCTTCGGGATTGAGATGTAAAAGTCGTTCGATATTACTCTGGTAGAATGATTCGTGGTCAAGTCGGTTTTTATTTCCATTTGAGACTTGTGAACAATGTACTTTCTTTTCGGAAAATGTTGCTGTGAATTTGTATCCTATAACTGTTGTTGCTCGGGCTTTTGAATAGAGTGTCGCTATTACATTTGTAGTTTCTATAGCTTGTGGTTCTGTTTCGCATTGTGATACTTGATTTATTGCATATTTGTGTAGTGTTTTTTGTTCATTTTCTTCACAATCGTAATGTGTGACTAATAAGTCTCGGGGTCCTGTGCGGGGAGAAGGATTTATATTCTGATCGGAAATTACTAGAAAAAAGAGTTGGAGAAAAATTAATATTTTTAGAATATACATGTGTATGATAATCCTGAATATGGGTTATAAAATGTGATGTAACCAATTGTCTTTTTGGTATATCTGTCGTATTTATATATTACTTCAGTTGTTATAAATGGTGGTGGTAGTGATTGAGCTGTTATATTTGGTGGGTTTAATGGGTAAGGATGTTGAGCAATGTTGTTTAGTTTAACTGTGATTTCAAATTTTAATTGTAGACTATTTTGTTGGAGTATTTGGATGTTATGATCACGAATGTCTTCGTGGATATCTTGTCTATATTGTAATCTATTAAGTGCCCAGTTGTGGAGTCGGTTACTTTCTGGGTGCTGTCCAAATAATGGTGGGGGTGCTGTGAATGTATTCCAGTCTAATCTTAGAGGGATATTTGTTGATGATTGTTCTCGATATCTAGCGTCGAGATTATTTGGGAAATTTAAAGGGAAAGGTGTCGGTGAAATTTGGCTTATTGATGGTGTTGATGGTAGTGACAATGTTTCTGGTAGTGATGATGATGTTGTCTTATCGGTAGAAATATCTAATGGATCATTTATTAAATTGGGTTCACCTTGTGTGAATGATTGTGTTGTCCAATATGGTAGTCGTGATGTTTGGTTTGGAGGGTTAAAGGGATTTTCACGGATTTGTTCAGATGTTGGTGTTGAACCTAAGTAATCTGAGGGTAGACTTGAGGTGCTACGTTGTGAAAGAAGCGTAGGGGTTTCTGGTAATATACCAATTGGGTTTTCCGGAGTACTTTGTGATGGGGATTGGGGTATATCAAAATGAACTCGGGGGGTTTGAAAATTTCTGTTTCGTCGTGGATGTATAATTTGTCTATTTATTTCAACTGTATTTTGATTTTGACTAAGATTTCGTATTCTACTTAATTCTTGTGGAAGTGTTGGGTACAAGTTATATGTTGGTTCACTTAGAGGTGCTTGTCGTTGAACTGGTTCTAGTGGTTCAGATAAGCGAGCGTGTCGTTCTTCAAAGGTATATGGGTTATCTTGGAAAGAAATTCGTGTAGATGTTTGGGGGTTTTGGGTAGTTGTAGGTGGTGTCGGGTTTTCTTGGGATGATGTCGGTGAAGACTGACTGTGTGATTGTTGGTTAGCAATTTTTGAGGGTTTTTTATTGATTTCTTTTAGTGAAAAAATTTATGTTTATTGTAGTATTCTTCTAGAAAAAGGATGAAAAGGATTGTTGCTTTGTTATGACTGCCTTCTTTATACATTTGCATATTGATTGTCAAGATGAGGGATGATAAAAATGTTATAAAAATTACAAATAGTAAAAAAATATCTGTTCTACTAAAAATGGTTCGTATCATTTAGATAAGTTTTGTGTCTCGTACCTGTGAATATGGTCAATGGCTTTTGAGAGTTGGAGGTATAGTTCAAATATGGAATAGGAAATTTAAAAAATATTGCAAAAAATGATTAAGATTATTACAAAAGCTTCAAAGGTATCAAAAAGAAATCTGAATAAAAGTTTAAATATTGTTAAAAAGTTTACGAAAATGTTGAGTATTAAGTTGACTGATCGAGAGAAGAGCATTGAAAAAATGGCTTCTTGATCGAACATTTTTTGTTGTTTGGGGCAATTTTCAAGTGTGGTCGAATTATTTATTGGTTTTTTGACAAGTGGGTTGAGTTGTGTGAAAAATTGTTGGGGACGAATTTTATGGTGTTCGGGAGGTCTTCTTTTACTTTATTTTTATTTGTCAAGTGATCTGGGGTATTTTTGAAATTTTTATACTTTAGGCTAGTTTATTATGGTCGTTCTTTTACTTTAGGCTAATTTTTTAACATTTTTGTTTGGGGGGTATTTGAGGTCTGAGTTGGGGAAATATTGTTGATCTTTGGGTTATTAGATAAGGGAGGGTTATGATATTATGGTGATATTTATTTTAGTTGTCAAGTCGTGATGACTCTCTAGGTTCTGATTTCTCTAATTGTTCTTGTGGTATAATTTTTTCTGTCATTTTTCTATTTTTTCTTTCTTTTTGATGTATATTTTGATCTAGCTTTTTTGTATTGTTTTTCGTTGTAGTTGATTTTTTATTTTAGTTTTCGAGGTGAATGTCATGTTGTTCTTTTGTTTCATTTTCTGTATGTGGGTTATTTTGAATAACTTTTAAACCTGTGAAAGAATATAATTGAGTTAGTTCGCGTAGTGCGTATTCTTTTGGGTAATAAGGTAATAGATTGTTTCGATGCTGAACTATTTCTTTTTGGTCTGAGTCGGTGATTTTATATGTTACGTCAGTGGGTTTGGCAATTATTTGGTATGTTCCTTTACGAAGGGGTTGTAATTTTTTAGAAATTCCTTTTTGAGTGTTAAAATTAGGTATTAAAACAAATGTTCCAATTTTTAAATCAGAGGCTGGTGTAAAGCGTGAATTTATTTGTTCATTAATGTTTTGCCTTTGTAACAACTTTTTTGTTACTTTTTGGTAAATTTCATTGTGTTTTTTATCTCTATTTAAAATCCATTCGGTGTGTGTACCGGAGGCTAATTTAAGAATTTGTGGGTGATGAAAATGATCTTCATCATGTGTGTGTAAAGGTAGGTTATAACAAATTGAGTCTTTATTCGGTTGACAATGACTTTGTGCATTTTTATGAGAGTTTGCTGTAAACATAATTGGTTTGCGTGGCTTTTGATTAAAAACCATTTCATATGGTGACATTCCTAGAGTTGTCGTGATTTGTGAATTATATGCTAAGGGAAATAGTTTTACATCTGCTGACCATTCGGTGTATCTTGTGTCATTTCCATTTATGATACATCTAAGATATTCTTGTAGTGAACGGTTCATACCTTCGACTAAGCCGTTTGTCCAAGGTGCATGAGATGTACGTGGTTTGTGTTTGATGTTATATAAATGACATAGTGTGATGATTTCATTATTTATGAATTCTGTACCGTTGTCTGTGACTAAAATTTCGGGTAGTCCGAACTTGGCTATCCAGTGTTCATAAAGTGTTGTGTAAGCGTAATAAGCGTTACAATGTGGTACTGGGTTAAGTGCTACATAATGTGTAAATGCGTCAACAATTACCATAATGCAGGAGTTTCCTTCAGATGATGGTGAAATTGGTCCTTTTGTATCGAATGAGATACGATGGTTAAAGTATAAACTTTGTCCTTTAAAATCTTGTTTTTGTGCTATTTGTTTTTGATTTGGATAAGTTTTATTTAGCTGACATACTATACAATCATTGCATAGTACTTTTATCCAAATTGGTGCATTTGGGAAATAGAAATTTTGTATAAAATTTGAATATGTTTTCTCTGATCCAGAGTGTCCTTTAATGTTTTGTGTATGTGAAATGTTAAAAGCTATGAGAATCATACTTAAGGGGAGACAGGGAACTGTAGATTCATTTAATTGGTAGTCTAGAAGGTCTGTGTTTTCATTAATTGTTGTATTATTAAATTTTCGAAAATATCGGAGGAGTGTTTTATTTCCTAAAATTGTGGTTTCTGCCTTTACGGGTTTAGTTTCATATTTGTGCCATGATTTAAGTTGTCTAATTACTGGGTCAAGATTTTGATATTGCTTCAAGGTATTAATTGTAATTTTATCTGTTGGGGGGAGAAAAATGTTTTCAATTTCTAATTGAGATAAAGGAATTGTGTCAAGTGGGTCATGGAGGTCAAAAACTTGATTTATTGTGTATTTTGAATCGTTTGTTTGTGGTCCTGATAAATTTATTTTATCAGTTAAATTTTCTTTTTCAATTAACGGAAAAAGGTCTTTTTTATGCGAGTGTTGTTTTACTCTTTTTTGCTGGGTGTTATTTTTTATCCATTGTGAGTATGGAATTGGTTTGAAAGTTGATGTTCCAAGTAGATCAACTTCGTAGTGGTTATTTTGGCAATCTAAGTAAAGTGGGAAGTGTTGTAGGTTATTTATCTGTGATTGTTCAACGTCGGTTTTTACTGCATATTTGCATTCTAGTCGGGGTGATGTTTCGTTTTCTGCAAGGTAAAATTTTATATTTTTGGGTATTTCAACTGTGGTTTTACGTGTAAGTAATTCAGGTGGTGTATTTCGACTTAATGTATCTGGTAATGCAAGATTTTTTCCTGCTGTCCAAACTATATGTAAGTTTGGAAATTTCATTAGAATTAATTGAAATCTATAAACTCGGTGATTTGGGTTTGACTTTTGTGTAAAGAGAAAAATGTTTGGTTTGTGATCTGTGAATAGAACTGTTGGATGTTTTGATCCAAGTATCAGAAATTCATATTCTGTAAGTGTATAAATTATAGCTGTACATTCTCTCATTAAAGTTGAGAGTCGTAGCTCTGCTTGAGTAAATAATCGGGAATTTGCTGATATAAGGTTCATTTTATTTGTACCATTGTGTGATTGTAATAATGCTGCGCCGATGCCAAAATTTGAAGCATCGCACATTGCATAGAATGGTTGATTTGGATCTGGAATTGTATTTGAAATTTGTTCAGTTAGAAGTTTTTTAACTTCTTCAAATCGTGTTTGATGTTCTGTATTCCATTCAAAATTATTTTGTTGTCTGAGGATATTATAGAATGGTCTTAAATATAATTGCATTTTATAAACGTATTTGCTTAAAAAATTTAACATTCCAAGGAATTCTTGGATTTTCTTTTTGTTTGTTGGTGGTTGAAGTTTTTGAATAGCATCAATGCGTGATTTTAATGGAGTTATTGTCTTTCTTTCTATATTATGTCCTAAAAATTTAACTCGTGTTAAAAAGAAGTGTGACTTGTCGGGGGCGGCCTTCAGATTTTCGTTCTGAAGTATTTTGTGATAGTGTTCTGAAACTGTTAACATTTCTTCTTTTTTCTGTGATTGCATAAAAACATCGTCTAAATAGGTGATTGCGTTTTTCTCAAGTATTAGTGGTCTAAAAATTTTACTCATAAAAGCTGAAAATGCTGCTGGTCCTATGGATATTCCATAGAATAGGCGGTTGAATTCATATTGTTGATTTCCAATAACAAATTGTGTTAAGCGTCGCGATTGTTCATCTAGTGGCATTTGATTGTATGCACTATTCATATCTGCGGTTGTAAAGTATTTTCCGTTTATTTTTGTTAAAATAACTTGTATTGGTTCAATAGGCCAATTGCATTTTGATTCGTCTATTAGTGAATTAAGATATCTAGCGTCTAGAACTATTTTTAATGATTCTCCTTTTGCTAGGATGATAACAGGGTTGATAAATGTGTTACCCTTTGGTTGTTCTTCTTTGTTTACCGGTGAGATAATTTTGTATTGCTCTAAAATATCGAGTAATCTGTTCACTTTATCGTGTAAATGAATTGGTACTTTACTTGCTCTTTGTTTTTTGAAAACTGCGTCAGGTTTTAATGGGAGATGTAAAGATGAACTAATTTTGCCAACATCAAATTTGGATGTTGCATAGACTGATGAATATTTTATTAGCTGTTTGGCTAACTTATCAAATTCGTCTTGTGTTATTTGTGAATGTTGAAAGTTAAACATTGTTAAAAATTTCTGTTGATCCTCTGTATAGTTATTTATGTTGAATGTAGGTTTGAAATATGGGGTTTTTGTGAAATAATCTGTATTTCTTTTTTCATTACTTATTATATTATTTATGGATAGTTCTTCGTTAAGAATTGTGGATTGACAAATATCTAATAATTGGAGTATATTATTTACGCGGTATGCTTTTTCATGTATTGGTGATATTGTAGCGTTGGTTTCGCAATATCCTAAAAGTCCTAAGGGTAATGTTACTTGATACGGTGTATTGTTGTATACATGTAACGAAATGATATCTGAATTCGATAATTTTCAAATATTTTATGGATGAAATTGTGATTTTGAAAAACTTATGGATAGGTTTGAATTCAATGTCTGACATATAGAGTTGTTGTTTATTTTGATTTTTATCATATTGGTGAACTTGTTTTATTGAAAAATTATATATGTTTCCTGATAGTGGTTTCAGGTGTTTTCATTGTTGGTTATAAATTGGATAAAATTTTGAAAAGAATGGTGGTTGTTTATTTAATCTTTGAAAAAATGTTAAGGCTGTATTTTTTGTTTTTGTGTACTTATCTTTGATTAGTATTTTACTATTCAAGATGTTGATTGTTGGTATATATTTAGAGATAAATGGTATTCCAATGATATTGTGTTTAATATCAGTGATATGAAATATTTGTTTAAATGGTTTGTTTAAAATTTTATTTTGCTCCATTGTTCTTGTGGGGAGAAAAAATAATTGAACTTTTCCATAGTTTACTAATGTTGATCCTTGTGCTGTTGCTAGTTTACTGGAGGTTGCAAGAGGCGTTAATTTTGGGTGTAATGTTTTGATTTCATTCCATGTGGGAATGTTAATTATGTTTGATTCTGCTCCTGAATCAATTAAAAAATCAATTTCAAGATCTGGTGGTTGAAATTCTTTGTTTCTTGGACTTTCTAAAAGAAATGGTATTGTCCAAATTTTTTCTTTGGGTTGTTCTTTTTGTACGTTTTGGTAGATGTGATTTGTATTCAAGCATTTTGTTTTGTCATTTTCATTGGTTTTATTTACAGTGTCGATTTCGTTAGCTTCTTGTGCCGTTTGTGTAGTATGGATGGGTTCAATATAATAATTGTGAAGGAGTTCTAATTGATTTTCATATATATGTGATGAAAAAGGTTGTTCATATATAATAGGTTCGTAGTCGTTTTCGACTGCTATCATATTTATGGAGAGAGTGTTTTCTGTATCACTTTCTGTGTCTGATGATCCACAGTTTATTTGATTTAGTTGTAGTTCGTTATTTCCTGTGTCATCAATACCTGGGGGGTCTGATGTTGTTTCTTCATTTGATTGTACTTGATTAATATGTCTTTGATGTTTGGGTGTACTACTTCTGTGGCGATGTTTAGAATTATTATAATGGTTATTATTTCTATGTGGTGATTGAGAATAATTTCTATATCGATTATTATAACTTGAATGTCGATTTTGTGAATCATTTCGTGATCTGTTTTGATAATTATCGTTTGATCTGTGATAGTTTGATCTGTTACATGAGTTATTTCTTGATCGATTGTTCGGGTAATTCTGATTTCGGTTGTTCGAATAACTTCTATTTCTATTATATTATATGATGAGTTTCGTGATTGATTGTTTGGATAGTATTTATTTCTTGTGTTTGATTGAGAATTAGATCTAGAAACAAATTGTGTCGTATTTGAATTTGATCTGGAGTAGTTATTTCGACTATTTGGTCGATTGTAATGATTTTGTGAAGAATTTTGTGTATTTCTTCGTTCTGGTGATCTTCCTCTATAACTTGAGTTATATGGTGATTGATTTCTCGTGTAATTGGTATTGTTCGGAAGTGGTTTTCCTGAACTGTTGTTGCTGTATACATTTTTGTTTGGTAGATTTTGATCTTTCTTCATGTATTGATAGAATGATTTATTTGGTTCTTTATATTTTTGAGGTTTGTTTTGGTTATCCTGTTGTTTTTGTCTACATTCAGAAATACTATGTCCGTATCGTCGGCAATAATTACACCATTTTTGAAAGATGGTTTGCCTTTAAAGTTTGGATGTTTTTCATAAATATTTAGTAATTCAGTGATTTTTGCAACGAGGTCTGTATCTGATTCCTGTATGTTATTGATATTTGTGGTATTTGTTTCAATTCGATTAACATATTGTAACTTCAGATTTTCTGTTTCTTCAAACTTCATTGTGATTTCCGCTTGCTCTAGTTTGTCTACTAGTTTTCGAAAATCTAAATCGGGTTCTCGAATTGAGGAAGGATGAGATGCTCTCTTTTTTATTGCTATTTTCCTTAATTGAGGTGTTAAGGTCATCATTAAAATTTCTGTCATCTTTGTGTTTTTGTAGTCATGTGTATTTAATGAATATGCTTTTCGAACTAGTGTTTCGATACGTACTGCTAATTGTTTGATGGTTTCATTTGGTAATCTACGAATTTCATTACATAAAACTCTTTGGTCTTGTTTATTTCTTTCGGAGTCAAACATTTTTGAAAATTCTTGTGTAAATCTTTTCCAATTTGATTTTATTTCTATTGGCAATACTGAAAACCATTTTTGGGCTGCGCCATCTAAGGTTGTTTCTATCAACGCTGTGCGTCGATGTATCCAATTTTGATGTAGTGGTGTATTAATTGGTTCAGGTCCTATATTTAAAATTAAATTTGCTGTTACTGCATTTAAATAATCTTCTACAGAATATTCAGGGTCTGTTCCTGTGAATACCATTAATGGTTTGTTTGATGTTATTGATGATCCACCCATAAGGTATGGATTCATTGTCATTTGTAGTGATTCTGCGGCATTTGGCATTTGTGAAAAATTTGAAAGTTGATTTTTTGTTATTTCGTGTTGTTGAAGGTAATATGGGAGTGGTATTTCATTTTGCATTTGAGTTGGTTGATACGAGTGTGTAAACATTGGGTTTTGTGGCTGAATTGGTTGAAAAGATTGTGTATTAGTTGGGTTTTGCATTTGTATTGGTTGTTGATTTTGTGTATCTGTTGGATGTGGAGAAAAAATTCTATGATATGTATGTGGTTTTTGCACTCCTTGTCCGCGATATTCTTGAGTATATGGTGCAAATATATCTGGTTGTAAATAATCATCATCGGAGGATAAATAATCCGTATGATGAGGTGCTTGCTTTTTATTTTTATTTTGTTGAAAGAATGGGTAATTTTCACCACGATCCTGTGGATGTGAGTTAGTTTGAAAATTTACTGAGTTGGTTGTTGCCATTGGGTTATCCCAATATTGAGATCTTATCTGATTATTATTATTTTTTCGTGGGGGATAGTTTGTTTTTGATGAATGTGCGTAATTATAATTGTGTTCTGCAAAAGTGTTTCTTGTGAACGTTCTTCGTGTTTTTGACGGTACTGTCATAGGTCTATATGTTTGATAATCCATTTGTGAATATTTTGGAGCAACCGAAGGTTTAACGGTTGATTGTAAAGTTACTTGTGCTAGTGAAGTGTTTGTATTTTTTGGTGTTGTTAAATTTGGACGTATCGGTGAAATACTTTGTTGTGTAGTTGTTGTTGTTTGGACGATTTCTTCATTTATGAAGTGTGATGGTGTTTGAATATCTTGTTGTGTAAGATTCCTAGTTCCATTTAGGTTTGCGTTGTGTATGACGGTTGAACGGTGTTGCATCAATGGTTAAAGGTACTACTCTTACATAATCTCTTGTATAAGATATTGTACTTATTGCTTGACTTGAGATTGATTGTGGGATATTTATGAATGCATGATGAGACCATTCGGGGTCCCAAACGTAGTCTGATTGTTCTGTGACGGCGGTATCATCGTTTGAATTTTGAGGTCTGAAATTTTTTCTTGCTTGTGAAATTAAATCTATATTATGTGTGAAATAATCTATTGTAAACCATGCCAAAATTTTTTGTAAGTCATGTTTTGTATGTTGTGAAACTTCGTCTTTAGTAAAATTTTCTTTAATTATATGTAGGAAAGTTGTAAATAGTGTGATTTCATGTCGTACCTTTATATGTTTGGATGTCTCCGTCGGTGAGACATTTGGGATTGGGATTTCATTTTCTAATATTGAAATATAACTATATATTATTGCAAAAACTTCATTAGTAAATATGGAGTTTGCTCTTTGTGAGTTATGATATTGTATGCTTTTTATATATTCTAAGAATACTTTTGAAAATTCTAAGTCAAGATCGTCTGTTTGAATTACATATTTGTGGTGATTCGGGTTTGGTGTACTGAATTCTATGGTGTAGATTCCGTATTGTTGTGTTAAATTACATATATCTTTCAGGTAATGATCAATAATTTGTCTTTTGATTTTTACATCTGGGAACTCTGCTTTACATGGGCTAATTCCGGGTTCAAACAAATTTAGGAGTAAGTTCTTGCAAAGATCGTGTTGTCCTCTATTATCGGGTGCATCTACGAGGAAGGGGTAGATATCGTCGTCATCTGGACTATCTTCACTTGGAGTGTGTGTTTCGCTCATTTTTTCGTTTAATGACTGTTAATAAGTAACTATCGATGTGTCTAATTGGTTGATTCCAATTATACAAGTGTACTGGTTTGTGTTTATATTGTTTTTTATTCTTCTTTTTCCTCTTTTTGATGAATTTGAAGTTGTTTCTGAGTCGGAAAAATATAATTGATCGTGAATGGGACAATTTTTATCAATTGATTCTTTTAATTTATAAAGTTCATCTAAATTGCTGGCTTCTGATTCTGAAAATGCGTTTCTATTTTTTGAAAATCTTTTTCGTGTGATTTGTCTTTGTTTGTTTATTATTTTTCTTTTTATTGTTAGTCGTTTTGTTCTAATATATCCAACTGTTTGTGTATGAGGTGTGATTACAAGATCGTATTTTTTGTTATCTATTTCACAGTTGTGTAAAACAATTGTTTGTTTATTTCCTAGATTTTTAAATGACATAAGGTTTAGGATGAGGGATGCAAAAAGTTGTTAGATGATTTCTACTTTCTTAAACTGTTAGTCCTTACGATTTTTTTTGGTTAGCTTAACCTGGGTCTATTTGTTCAGGGTTGGAGAGAAAGATATATCGATTCCAAAGAATGATTTTTTACTTTCTCGTGGCTAATATAAGCTAAGGTGTTAACTTACTTAATCTTACTTAGGGGTAGTGATTGTGTTCAAGGGTTGGAGAATAGTAAATCGATCCACAAGGTTCAGGTATAATTAGAACGCAAGTAGTTCGTTAGATACTATTTTAAACTTACTAAGTCTAAGATTTATCCTGGGTCTGGTAAGAGGAGGGTTCAAGTGAAGGATGAATAACCGAAGTTCTTCACTGTTTATCCTAATTTGAATGATTAGTTTTGTTCAAAAATTTCTATTAGTCTTAGGTTTTTTGAAAGGGTTGGATAGTGAATCGACGTTTGAGGTCGTTAGACACTTGCTAAGTGGGTGGGGGAGAACAAAATTGTTCTTTTTGATCCAAGGATAGGCCTTGATGATCAAGTTTTAAATTTAGTGAAATAGAAAATTAATTAAGATCCAAGGATAAGCCTTGATGATCTGATTTTAAAATTAAGTGAATTTAAGTTTAAAATGGTTTAAATTTGTTTAAGAAAAAGATTTAGTGTTTTAATGATATTAGTGAGCTTATGATTGCTGTTATGTTTAGGTGATGAAGCTGGGATAACTGATGATTTTATGATTAGTAACAATTTATTGTCATGCTACTAATTTTTGTTTTGATTTTCAATAAATATTTTCCAAACATGTTTTATATAATACTGCAGAATTTAGGAAAACGATCTGAGATCTTTTTATCAATCGTTATTGTATATTAATAATTTTGTTTAGCGCCTGAAATGATCATGAAGATTGACTTCAAGATTTAATGTTTGCAAATGAAAATCTAAATTCATTGCTAATAAAATTCTAAATATAAAAGTTTGTGTTGGCTTTTGCCGTACTATCATATAACTATATGGTAAGTTTCTACTTTGTCGTATGTCATCTCTGGTTCGAGGTCTTCTTACGATTCCGGCTAGTTCTGTTATCGTTCGGAATATTGGCTCTGATCTATTGAGTCGTAGAGACATTTCGATTAAATTATCGTCGTATAACATTTTGAAAATGTTTTGTCTAAATTCTAATCTATTTTTGGTTAATTCTAAGCTATTAAGGTCTTGTTCGAGACTTATGGTCGCACCAGATGAGTTAGGACCGATGTGGTTAACTCATAGAGTAATTTCGGATAGGGTACACCGTCTGCTCGTCACACTATCTTATTTTCGGCCGGATAGATTCGTGCAACTTCTTAGTCTAATACCGATCCTAATCTTACTCTTATACTATCTAGTCTCAGGTTGTTTAACTAGTCTCTGCTAGGCTCAATAGATCTAGGGTATACTGGTTTATTGCGGCTGCTGAAGTTCTCTTGGAGAGGCAACTAATTTCTAAGTTAAATTCAAATCTCTCTGGTGCTGAAATTACAAGTAATTTCAGCACTTACAAATAAGTGGGTTGTTAGTTAGATGGATCATGATTGGTTAATATTAAATACTTTACAGTGGTAAAATATCTAATTTATCCAATCATAAAATATAGTTTAGATCAGGTTCCACTAATAACATAGCCAATAGATTGGAAAAGAGTAATGAACGCAAGTTAACATGAAAAAAAAAAACATTCGGAAATCAAAGAAATGGATGCCCTTTGAGTTTGAGCTCTTTGAATTTCTAGAACGATTTATGACTGGCGATTTTCTGATAACCTTGACCCAATTTGAGAAAACTGGATCAATAGGTAAAGCTTTTATTCCGCTGGAAATCTAAAAATTAAATTCCAGTTTTGAAACTAGAAACCGTTCACGTTTTTTCGCGCCATTTCCACGTTCGTTTTTGGAGAGTGCTAATTACGTCTCTTTCAGTAGATGAATTTCAATTGAACTCATAAAATGCATATATACCTAAGTGCATTCATAAATGCATCAATGTGTATGAATGCACATCTGTAGTTATTAAAGCATTTTTTCAGATTTTTTTCTGAAAAAAAAAACCAAATAGCAAGACCTATATTAGAGTATTCACTACGTTCTTCACTCTTAATAGACAATGCTCAAATTGAACCTCATTCAATTGTTGACCCAAACACGTACAACTGTGCACTCACTGTCTGTGGGTCATTGAGGAATATCTTGGTGGTGCCCAGAGCAATCTCCCTCTCGCCCGTCTGCAGATGCACCGCTTTCAGAATCCTCACTGCACCGTCCTTAGGCGCTCCCTTCCATTTGGGCCAAGTGTGACTCGACAGCATTCTGTATCTGTTACAAGCAATCCATGTTCATTAATTCAAACAAACACTTTTCAAATTATGCAAACGGACCAAGGCTGCTGGTCTTTTCTGTTGCAGGGCCCAAAAACGCTCGCTTTATTTTGAAAATTATCATAATATTCAATTTGATTTTTGACAAAATTTCCAGCAAAAGAAAAATTTTATCTATCATTGCAAACAGAAGCTCAATAAATATAACCAATTGACAGTTGGAAAATTGTAATGAACGCAAGGAAACAGAAAAAATACAGGCTTGTTCTTGGAAAAAACTTCAACTTTCGAATTTTAAGAAAAAATATATGCCCTTACAGCTCTTTAAATTTCATAAACATTTTATGCTTGGTGCTTTTTTGATAGAATTAATCCAACCACCAGAAGAATCAAAGCGTGACTATAGCATAGCACAGCATCGAAAAACTGGATTTGTTTACCTCTGCACAAATGCCTCGTACTTCTGTCTGTAGGCGAAGCCAGCGCGCCGCACTTGCACATTCTCGACCAATCTACAGCATGAAAATATTTTGTCATTTCGAAGTCAAATTTGCATAGAACACCAAAAAAATATACAAATAACAAAAAACTGACTAATTTCTAAACAAACCTATTTATTTAATTAAGGTAATCTGATAAAATCCCTGGTAATTTGGTAGCCATCAATAGTTTTCAACCCTACCACACATTTTTTTCTGAACTTTAGTCATGTTTTTTTCTCTTTAAAGCCCAAATCAATTTTTACTAAAAATAAGATTCGATTAACAAAAACACTGACGAAGAATTAAGCTAATGAACAGCAACGTATTTCAACTGTCCAATTTACACAAATCACGTTTACAACTCATCCACATCTTACCCCAAATATCGCACTTGAGCAGTCACAGTTTCGTCCACAAAATTTCTCGGAGACTTAGTTGCATTTGGATTAATACATCTGACGTAGTGCGGATTCTTGAGCTTCAGACTTGACAATAACTCATGCATCGAGGCCTTAAATTCAAGAAAATATTCAACGAGCCACCTATTAATCCCTTAATTAACCCCAAATTTTTACATTAAAAACGTTCGATACAGATTCCAGTAATAGCATTATCTTGATGAACCAAATCAAAAAGCAACATACCAAACGTCAAGTCAAGTTGTACTATAGAACTAAGAAAAATTCTATATAAAAAACGTTTTGCTGCACGCAGTCCGTCCAATCATAGGAAGCAAAAAAAAAGATCATACTGATTGCAATGTTGCAATTTCCTTTCTGATTTGACACCAGTAAAAACAGTTCGGAGAGAAAATATTTCGAAGGATCTATAAATGGTATGAAAAAAAATTTTCACCAAGTGCTTTACTCAACGCAAACTACATTGCTGAATAGTTCCAGTCCCGCTCGTCTTCTACACAAAAAATAACATTTCAGACATGCTAACAAAATCTGTAAATGGACCAGAGAAGTCAACATTTTGTTGATCTGAGCAGTCCATCCAGAGAAAGCAAAGTGTATTAACGGTTACGTTATTCAACAATTTGTCTGATTTGACACCTCAAGATCCAAGATTTTAGGTAGTGAAAAAAGGAATGCTATGGCAGAAAAAATCAGATGAAAATCAAACAGTGGACTTTGTAAATAATGAGGTGAGCTCACCTTTTTCGCAAAGAGCGCAAAACTCAACGAAAACAACATTGATTGACAACTTTAGTCATAATTAAAAGAAACAAGAAGTAAAAAGACCAGCAACAAGTCCGACAATTTGAGAACAGAAAACAACTATAAAACTTACCGCCAAAAATACAAAAGCCAAAATATCTAAACTGTGAGCAGTCCAAACAGAAACAGAAAAGCCAAAAACTTCAAATCGCACTTTAAGAGGAATCAAGAAGCAACATATGAGACAGTGAAAAAGAAATATTACAGTAGTTCAATTGAGAAAATCAACATTTCAACTTTTCTCTGCTGTGAGCAGTCCACATAGAGAAAGCTAACGTTTGTTATCTAATTAATCTTCAAAAAGAAAGAAGCAACAAGTCATACACTTTGAGAGCAGAATATAACTATAGAACTTACATCTGATAAAAGCAAAAACAGCATCTTCGCTGTAGAGCAAAGCAACCAGAGATACTAAACGTTTTATCGGTTGAATCGTTCTATAATTTCTGTCTGCTTTGACACCTCAAGATACATCAGGAAGCAACATTTCAGACAGTGAAAATGAAATATTACAGTAGTTCAATTGAGAAAATCAACATTTCAACTTTTCTCTGCTGTGAGCAGCCCACATAAAGAAAACTAAAACTTGTTATCTGTTATATTGATCAGTTGTTAGTATAAAAGAGTTAACATGAGAGATATGACAGCAAAACTTTTACAAAAATCGAGTAACCGATATTTTAATTCGTGGATGTAATCTAATTTTTCAAAATGAACTTGAAACTCAATGCAAACTATATTGATGAATGGTGTAGGTCCTATATACCTTCAAAATTAATCAAGAAGTAAGATTTCGGACACCTCATTTTTACGAACTTCAAACTTCAGTGTCTGCTTTGACATTTCTGTTTGTTTTGACACTTCACGAAAAAACGAAAGGCAACATATCAGACAGTGAAACAGAATCTTACAGCGAACAGAAAAACCAAAAGGAGGAAGTTAATAAGTAGTGAGGTTTGACCAATTTTTTTCACAAAGAGCTTTAAGCTCAAAGCAAATTTTAATGATGAATAGCTTCTGTCAAATTAATCTTCAAAAAAACAGAAGCAACAAGTCATACACTTTGAGAGCAGAAAATAACTATAGAACTTACATCTGATAAACAAAAACAACATCTTTGCTGTAGAGCAAAGCAACCAGAAAAACTAAACGTTTTATCGGCTGAATCAATCTATAATTTCTGTCTTCTTTGACACTTTGACAAGATACATCAGGAAGCAACATTTCAGACAATGAAAATGCAATATTACAGTAGTTCAATTGAGAAAATCAACATTTCAACTTTTCTCTGCTGTGAGCAGCCCACATAGAGAAAGCTAACGTTTGTTATCTGTTATATTGATCAGTTGTTAGTATAAAAGAGTTAACATGAGAGATATGAAAGCAATACTTTTACAAAAATCGAGAAACCGATATTTTAATTCGTGGATGTAATCCTTTTTCACAATGAACTTGAAACTCAATGCAAACTATATTGATGAATGGTGTAGGTCCTATATACCTTCAAAATTAATCAAGAAGTAAGATTTCGGACACCTCATTTTTATCAACTTCAAGCTTCACTGTCTGCTTTGACATTTCTGTTTGTTTTGACACTTCACGAAAAAACAAAATACAAACTATCAGACAGTGAAACAGAATCTTACAGCGAACAGAAAAACCAAAAGGAGGGAGTTAATAAGTAGTGAGGTGTGACCAATTTTTTTTCACAAGAAGCCTTAAGCTCAAAGCAAAATTTATTGATGAATAGCTTCTGTCCAATTAATCTTCAAAAAAAAGAACAACAAGTCATACACTTTGAGAGCAGAATAAAACTATAGAACTTACATCTGATAAAAGCAAAAACAACATCTTCGCTGTAGAGCAAAGCAACCAGAGAAACTAAACGTTTTATCGGTTGAATCGTTCTATAATTTCTGTCTGCCTTGACAACTCAAGATACATCAGGAAGCAACATTTCAGACAGTGAAAATGAAATATTACGGAAGTTAAATTGAGAAAATCAAAATTTCAACGTTTCTCTGCTGTGAGCAGTCCACATAGAGAAAGCTAACGTTTGTTATCTGCTAAATTGATCAGTTGTTAGTATAAAAGAGTTAACATGAGAGATTTGAAAGCAAAACTTTTTCAAAAACCGAGTAATAGATATTATAATTTGTGGATGTAACCTACTTTTTCACAAGGAGCTTGAAACTCAATGGAAACTACATTGATGAATGGTGTAGGTCCTATATGTCTTCAAAATTGATCAAGAAGCAACATTTCCAACACCTCATTTTTTTCGACTTCAAACTTCAGTGTCTGCTTTGACATTTCTGTCTGCTTTGACACTTCACGAAAAAACAAAAGGCAAAATATCAGACAGTGAAACAGAATCTTACAGCGAACAGAAAAACCAAAAGGAGGAAGTTAATAAGTAGTGAGGTTTGACCAATTTTTTTCACAAAGAGCTTTAAGCTCAAAGCAAATTTTATTGATGAATAGCTTCTGTCCAATTAATCTTCAAAAAAACAGAAGCAACAAGTCATACACTTTGAGAGCAGAAAATAACTATAGAACTTACATCTGATAAACAAAAACAACATCTTTGCTGTAGAGCAAAGCAACCAGAAAAACTAAACGTTTTATCGGTTGAATCAATCTATAATTTCTGTCTTCTTTGACACTTTGACAAGATACATCAGGAAGCAACATTTCAGACAATGAAAATGCAATATTACAGTAGTTCAATTGAGAAAATCAACATTTCAACTTTTCTCTGCTGTGAGCAGCCCACATAGAGAAAGCTAACGTTTGTTATCTGTTATATTGATCAGTTGTTAGTATAAAAGAGTTAACATGAGAGATATGAAAGCAATACTTTTACAAAAATCGAGAAACCGATATTTTAATTCGTGGATGTAATCCTTTTTCACAATGAACTTGAAACTCAATGCAAACTATATTGATGAATGGTGTAGGTCCTATATACCTTCAAAATTAATCAAGAAGTAAGATTTCGGACACCTCATTTTTATCAACTTCAAGCTTCACTGTCTGCTTTGACATTTCTGTTTGTTTTGACACTTCACGAAAAAACAAAATACAAACTATCAGACAGTGAAACAGAATCTTACAGCGAACAGAAAAACCAAAAGGAGGGAGTTAATAAGTAGTGAGGTGTGACCAATTTTTTTTCACAAGAAGCCTTAAGCTCAAAGCAAAATTTATTGATGAATAGCTTCTGTCCAATTAATCTTCAAAAAAAAGAACAACAAGTCATACACTTTGAGAGCAGAATAAAACTATAGAACTTACATCTGATAAAAGCAAAAACAACATCTTCGCTGTAGAGCAAAGCAACCAGAGAAACTAAACGTTTTATCGGTTGAATCGTTCTATAATTTCTGTCTGCCTTGACAACTCAAGATACATCAGGAAGCAACATTTCAGACAGTGAAAATGAAATATTACGGAAGTTTAATTGAGAAAATCAAAATTTCAACGTTTCTCTGCTGTGAGCAGTCCACATAGAGAAAGCTAACGTTTGTTATCTGCTAAATTGATCAGTTGTTAGTATAAAAGAGTTAACATGAGAGATTTGAAAGCAAAACTTTTTCAAAAACCGAGTAATAGATATTATAATTTGTGGATGTAACCTACTTTTTCACAAGGAGCTTGAAACTCAATGGAAACTACATTGATGAATGGTGTAGGTCCTATATGTCTTCAAAATTGATCAAGAAGCAACATTTCCAACACCTCATTTTTTTCGACTTCAAACTTCAGTGTCTGCTTTGACATTTCTGTCTGCTTTGACACTTCACGAAAAAACAAAAGGCAAAATATCAGACAGTGAAACAGAATCTTACAGCGAACAGAAAAACCAAAAGGAGGAAGTTAATAAGTAGTGAGGTTTGACCAATTTTTTTCACAAAGAGCTTTAAGCTCAAAGCAAATTTTATTGATGAATAGCTTCTGTCCAATTAATCTTCAAAAAAACAGAAGCAACAAGTCATACACTTTGAGAGCAGAAAATAACTATAGAACTTACATCTGATAAACAAAAACAACATCTTTGCTGTAGAGCAAAGCAACCAGAAAAACTAAACGTTTTATCGGTTGAATCAATCTATAATTTCTGTCTTCTTTGACACTTTGACAAGATACATCAGGAAGCAACATTTCAGACAATGAAAATGCAATATTACAGTAGTTCAATTGAGAAAATCAACATTTCAACTTTTCTCTGCTGTGAGCAGCCCACATAGAGAAAGCTAACGTTTGTTATCTGTTATATTGATCAGTTGTTAGTATAAAAGAGTTAACATGAGAGATATGAAAGCAATACTTTTACAAAAATCGAGAAACCGATATTTTAATTCGTGGATGTAATCCTTTTTCACAATGAACTTGAAATTCAATGCAAACTATATTGACGAATGGTGTAGGTTCTATATACCTTCAAAATTAATCAAGAAGTAAGATTTCGGACACCTCATTTTTATCAACTTCAAGCTTCACTGTCTGCTTTGACATTTCTGTTTGTTTTGACACTTCACGAAAAAACAAAATACAAACTATCAGACAGTGAAACAGAATCTTACAGCGAACAGAAAAACCAAAAGGAGGGAGTTAATAAGTAGTGAGGTGTGACCAATTTTTTTTCACAAGAAGCCTTAAGCTCAAAGCAAAATTTATTGATGAATAGCTTCTGTCCAATTAATCTTCAAAAAAAAGAACAACAAGTCATACACTTTGAGAGCAGAATAAAACTATAGAACTTACATCTGATAAAAGCAAAAACAACATCTTCGCTGTAGAGCAAAGCAACCAGAGAAACTAAACGTTTTATCGGTTGAATCGTTCTATAATTTCTGTCTGCCTTGACAACTCAAGATACATCAGGAAGCAACATTTCAGACAGTGAAAATGAAATATTACGGAAGTTTAATTGAGAAAATCAAAATTTCAACGTTTCTCTGCTGTGAGCAGTCCACATAGAGAAAGCTAACGTTTGTTATCTGCTAAATTGATCAGTTGTTAGTATAAAAGAGTTAACATGAGAGATTTGAAAGCAAAACTTTTTCAAAAACCGAGTAATAGATATTATAATTTGTGGATGTAACCTACTTTTTCACAAGGAGCTTGAAACTCAATGGAAACTACATTGATGAATGGTGTAGGTCCTATATGTCTTCAAAATTGATCAAGAAGCAACATTTCCAACACCTCATTTTTTTCGACTTCAAACTTCAGTGTCTGCTTTGACATTTCTGTCTGCTTTGACACTTCACGAAAAAACAAAAGGCAAAATATCAGACAGTGAAACAGAATCTTGCAGTGAACAGAAAAACCCAACCGCGGGAGTTTATAAAAAGTGAGGTGTTTCAATTTTTTTCACAAAGAGCTTTAAGCTCAAAGCAAATTTTATTGATGAATAGCTTCTGTCTAATTAATCTTCAAAAAGAAAGAAGCAACAAGTCATACACTTTGAGAGCAGAATATAACGATAGAACTTATAACTGATAAAAGCAAAAACACATCTTCGCTGTAGAGCAAAGCAACCAGAAAAACTAAACGTTTTATCGGTTGAATCAATCTATAATTTCTGTCTGCTTTGACACTTCAAGATACATCAGGAAGCAACATTTCAGACAGTGAAAATGCAATATTACAGTAGTTCAATTGAGAAAATCAACATTTCAACTTTTCTCTGCTGTGAGCAGTTCCAAATAGAGAAAGCTAACCTTTGTTATCTGCTATATTGATCAGTTGTTAGTATAAAAGAGTTAACATGAGAGATATGAAAGCAAAACTTTTTCAAAAACCGAGTAATAGATATTATAATTTGTGGATGTAATCAACTTTTTCACAATGAGCTTGGAACTCATACAAACTACATTGATTAAAGGTGTAGGTCCTATATGTCTTCAAAATTAATTAAGAAGCAACATTTCGGACACCTCATTTCTTTCGACTTCAAACTTCAGTGTCTGCTTTGACATTTCTATCTGCTTTGACACTGCACGAAAAAAACAAAAGGCAAAATATCAGACAGTGAAACAGAATCTTGCAGTGAACAGAAAAACCCAAACGAGGGAGTTTATAAATAGTGAGGCGTTTCAATTTTTTTCACAAAGAGCTTTAAGCTCAAAGCAAATTTTATTGATGAATAGCTTCTGTCTAATTAATCTTCGAAAAAAAGAAGCAACAAGTCATACACTTTGAGAGCAGATATAACTATAAAACTTACATCTGATAAAAGCAAAAACAACATCTTCGCTATAGAGCAAAGCAACCAGAGAAGATAAACGTTTTATCGGTTGAATCGTTCTATAATTTCTGTCTGCTTTGACACCTCAAGATACATCAGGAAGCAACATTTCAGACAATCAAAATGAAATATTACGGAAGTTTAATTGAGAAAATCAAAATTTCAACGTTTCTCTGCTGTGAGCAGTCCACATAGAGAAAGCTAACGTTTGTTATCTGCTATATTGATCAGTTGTTAGTATAAAAGAGTTAACATGAGAGATTTAAAAGCAAAACTTTTTCAAAAACCGAGTAATAGATATTATAATTTGTGGATGTAACCAACTTTTTCACAAGGAGCTTGAAACTCAATGGAAACTACATTGATGAATGGTGTAGGTCCTATATGTCTTCAAAATTGATCAAGAAGCAACATTTCGAACACCTCATTTTTTTCGACTTCAAACTTCAGTGTCTGCTTTGACATTTCTGTCTGCTTTGACACTTCACGAAAAAACAAAAGGCAAAATATCAGACAGTGAAACAGAATCTTGCAGTGAACAGAAAAACCCAACCGAGGGAGTTTATAAAAAGTGAGGTGTTTCAATTTTTTTCACAAAGATCTTTAAGCTCAAAGCAAAATTTTAATGATGAATAGCTTCTGTCTAATTAATCTTCAGAAAGAAAGAAGCAACAAGTCATATACTTTGAGAGCAGAATATAACAATAGAACTTATAACTGATAAAAGCAAAAACACATCTTCGCTGTAGAGCAAAGCAACCAGAGAAACTAAACGTTTTATGGGTTGAATCGTTCTATAATTTCTGTCTGCGTTGACACCTCAAGATGCATCAGGAAGCAACATTTCAGACAGTGAAAATGAAATATTACGGAAGTTTAATTGAGAAAATCAAAATTTCAACGTTTCTCTGCTGTGAGCAGTCCAAATAGAGAAAACTAACCTTTGTTATCTGCTATATTGATCAGTTGTTAGTATAAAAGAGTTAACATGAGAGATATGAAAGCAAAACTTTTTCAAAAACCGAGTAATAGATATTATAATTTGTGGATGTTATCAACTTTTTCACAATGAGCTTGGAACTCAATGCAAACTACATTGATGAAAGGTGTAGGTCCTATATGTCTTCAAAATTAATTAAGAAGCAACATTTCGGACACCTAGTTTCTTTCGACTTCAAACTTCTGTGTCTGCTTTGACATTTCTATCTGCTTTGACACTGCACGAAAAAACAAAAGGCAAAATATCAGACAGTGAAACAGAATCTTGCAGTGAACAGAAAAACCCAACCGAGGGAGTTAATAAATAGTGAGGTGTTTCAATTTTTTTCACAAAAAGCTTTAAGCTCAAAGCAAATTTTATTGATCATTAGCTTCTGTCCAATTAACCTTAAAAAAAGATGCAGCAAGTCATACACTTTGAGAGCAGAAAATAAATATAGAACTTACATCTGATAAAATCAAAAACAACATCTTCGCTGTAGAGCAAATCAACCAGAAAAACCAAATGTTTTATTGGTTGAATCGTTCTATAATTTCTGTCTGCTTTGAAACTTCAAGATACATCAGGAAGCAACATTTCCGACAGTGAAAATGAAATATTACAGGTCGTTGAATTGACAAAATCAACACTAACGTTTCTCTGCTGTGAGCAGTCCACATAGAGAAAACTAACTTTTGTTATCTGCTATATTGATCAGTTCATAGTTTAAAAGAGTTAATATGAGAGATATGAAAGCAAAACTTTTTCAAAAACCGAGTAATAGATATTATAAATTGTGGATGTAATCAAATTTTTCACAATGAGCTTGAAACTCAATGCAAACTACATTGATGAACGGTGTAGGTCCTATATGTCTTAAAAATAAATCAAGAAGCAACATTTCGGACACCTCATTTTTTTTCGACTTCAAACTTCAGTGTCTGCTTTGACATTTCTGTCTTCTTTGACACTTCACGAAAAAAACAAAAGGCAAAATATCAGACAGTGAAACAGAATCTTGCAGTGAACAGAAAAACCCAACCGAGGGAGTTTATAAATAGTGAGCTGTTATCAATTTTTTTTCAAAGAGCTTTAAGCTCAAAGCAAATTTTATTGATGAATAGCTTCTGTCTAATTAATCTTCAAAAAGAAAGAAGTAACATGTCATACATTTTGAGAGCAGAATATAACTATAGAACTTACATCTGATAAAGCAAAAACAACATTTTCGCTGTAGAGCAAAGCAACCAGAAAAACTAAACGTTTTATCGGTTGAATTGTTCTATAATTTCTGTCTGCTTTGACACTTCAAGATACATCAGGAAGCAACATTTCAGACAGTGAAAAAAAATTAGTAGTTCAACTGAGAAAATCAATATTTCAACTTTTCTCTGCTGTGAGCAGCCCACATAGAGAAAGCTAAAGTTTGTTATCTGTTATATTGATCAGTTGTTAATATAAAAGAGTTAACATGAGAGATGAAAGCAGAACTTTTACAAAAATCGAGTAACCGATATTATAACTTGTGGATGTAATTAACTTTTTCACAATGAGCTTCAACTCAATGCAAACTACATTGATGAATGGTGTAGGTCCTATATGCTTTCAAAACTAAACAAGAGGCAACAATTCGGACACCTCATTTTTATCGACTTCAAACTCCAGTGTCTGCTTTGACAATTCTGTCTGCTTTGACACTTCACGCAAAAAACCAAAAGCAAAATATCAGACAAGGAAACAGAATCTTACAGTGAACGGAAAAACTCAACGCAGTGAGTTGAAAAATAGTGAGGTGTGATCAATTTTGTTCTTCACGAAGAGCTTTAAGCTCAAAGCAAATTTTATTGATGAATAGCTTCTGTCCAATTAATCTTCAAAAAGAAAGAAGCAATAAGTTATACACTTTGAGAGCAGAGTATAACTATATAACTTACATCTGATAAAATCAAAAACAACATCTTCGCTGTAGAGCAAATCAACCAGAAAAACCAAACGTTTTATTGGTTGAACCGTTCTCTAATTTCTGTCTGCTTTGACACTTCAAGATACATAAGGAAGCAACATTTCAGACAGTGAAAATCAAATATTACGGTAGTTTAATTGAGAAAATCAACAATTCAACGTTTCTCTGCTGTGAGCACTCCAAATAGAGAAAGCTAACCTTTGTTATCTGCTATATTGATCAGTTGTTAGTACAAAAGAGTTAACATGAAAGATATGAAAGCAAAACTCCTCAAAAAACGAGTAATAGATATTATAATTTGTGGATGTAATCAACTTTTTCACTATGAGCTTGAACCTCAATGCAAACTACACTGATGAACGGTGTAGGTCCTATATGTCTTCAAAATTAGTCAAGAAGCAACATTTCGGACACCATATTTTTTTTCGACTTCAAACTTCAGTGTCTGCTTTGACATTTCTGTCTTCTTTGACACTTCACGAAAAAACAAAAGGCAAAACATCAGACAGTGAAACAGAATCTTTCACAGAACAGAAAAACCCAAAGGAGGGGGTTGAAAAATAGTGGGGTGTGATCAATTTTTTTCACAAGGAGCTTCAAGCTCAAAGCAAAGTTTATTGATGAATAGCTTCGGTCCAAATAATCTTCAAAAAGAAAGAAACAACAAGTCATACACTTTGAGAGCAGAATATAACAATAGAGGTTACATCTGATAAAAGCAAAAACAACATCTTCGCTGTAGCGCAAATCAGCCAGAAAAACCAAACGTTTTATCGGTTGAACCGTTCTATATTTTCTGTCTGCTTTGACACTTCATGATACATCAGTAAGCAACATTTCAGACAGTGAAAATGAAATATTACAAAAACTCAATTGTGAAAATCAACAATTCATTTTTTCTCTGCTGTGAGCAGCCCACATAGTGAAAGTTAAAGATTGTTATCTGTTATATTGACCAGTTGTTTGTATAAAAGAGTTAAACATGAGATATATGAAAGCAAAACTTTTTCAAAAATCGAGTAACCGATATTATAATTCGTGGATGTAATCAATTTTTTCACAATGAGCTTGAAACTCAATGCAAACTACATTGATGAATGGTGTAGGTCCTATATGTCTTCAAAACTAATTAGGAAGCAACATTTCGGACACCTCATTTCTTTCGACTTCAAACTTCAGTGTCTGGTTTGACATTTTTATCTGCATTGACACTTCACGAAAAAACAAAAGGCAAAACATCAGACAGTGAAACAGAATCTTACACTACACAGAAAAACCCAAATGAGGGTGTTAAAAAATAGTGGGGTGTGATCAATTTTTTTCACTAAGAGCTTTAAGATCAAAGCAAATTTTATTGATGAATAGCTTCGGTCCAATTAATCTTCAAACAGAAAGAAACAACAAATCATACACTTTGAGAGCAGAATATAATTATAGAGCTTACATCTGATAAAAGCAAAAACAACATCTTCGCTGTAGAGCAAACCAACCAGAAAAACCAAACGTTTTATCGGTTGAATCGTTCTATAATTTCTGTCTGCTTTGACACTTCAAGATACATCAGGAAGCAACATTTCAGACAGTCAAAATGAAATATTACAGGTAGTTTAATTGACAAAATCAACATTTTAACGTTTCTCTGCTGTGAGCAGTCCACATAGAGAAAACTAACGTTTGTTATCTGCTATATTGATCAGTTCTTAGTATAAAAGAGTTAATATGAGAGATATGAAAGCAAAACTTTCTCAAAAAACGAGTAATAGATATTATAATTTGTGGATGTAATCAAATTTTTCACTATGAGCTTGAAATTCAATGCAAACTACATTGATGAACGGTGTAGGCCCTATATGTCTTCAAAATTAATCAAGAAGCAACATTTCGGACACCATATTTTTTTTCGACTTCAAACTTCAGTGTCTGCTTTGACATTTCTGTCTTCTTTGACACTTCACGAAAAAAACAAAAGGCAAAACATCAGACAGTGAAACAGAATCTTACACAGAACAGAAAAACCCAGAGGAGAGAGTTAATAAGAAGAGAGGCGTGACCAATTTTTTTTCACAAAGAGCTTCAAGCTCAAAGCAAATTTTATTGATGAATAGCTTCGGTCCAAATAGTCTTCAACAAGAAAGAAACAACAAGTCATACATTTTGAGAGCAGAATATAACTATAGAGCTTACATCTGATAAAAGCAAAAACAACATCTTCGCTGTAGAGCAAACCAACCAGAAAAACCAAGCGTTTTATCGGTTGAATCGTTCTATAATTTCTGTCTGCTTTGACACTTCAAGATACATCAGGAAGCAACATTTCAGACAGTGAAAATGAAATATTACAGGTAGTTTACTTGACAAAATCAACATTTTAACGTTTCTCTGCTGTGAGCAGTCCACATAGAGAAAACTAACGTTTGTTATCTGCTATATTGATCAGTTCTTAGTATAAAAGAGTTATTCTGAGAGATATGAAAGCAAAACTTTCTCAAAAAACGAGTAATGGATATTATAATTTGTGGATGTAATCAAATTTTTCACTATGAGCTTGAAATTCAATGCAAACTACATTGATGAACGGTGTAGGTCCTATATGTCTTCAAAATTGATCAAGAAGCAACATTTCGAACACCTCATTTTTTTCGACTTCAAACTTCAGTGTCTGCTTTGACATTTCTATCTGCTTTGACACTTCACGAAAAAACAAAAGGCAAAATATCAGACAGTGAAACAGGATGATGCAGTGAACAGAAAAACCCAACCGAGGGAGTTTATAAAAAGTGAGGTGTTTCAATTTTTTTTCACAAAGAGCTTCAAGCTCAAAGCAAATTTTATTGATGAATAGCTTCGGTCCAAATAGTCTTCAACAAGAAAGAAACAACAAGTCATACATTTTGAGAGCAGAATATAACTATAGAGCTTACATCTGACAAAAGCAAAAACAACATCTTCGCTGTAGAGCAAACCAACCAGAAAAACCAAACGTTTTATCGGTTGAATCGTTCTATAATTTCTGTCTGCTTTGACACTTCAAGATACATCAGGAAGCAACATTTCAGACAGTGAAAATGAAATATTACAGGTACTTTAGTTGACAAAATCAACATTTTAACGTTTCTCTGCTGTGAGCAGTCCACAGAGAAAGCTAACGTTTGTTATCTGCTATATTGATCAGTTCTTAGTATAAAAGAGTTATTATGAGAGATATGAAAGCAAAACTTTCTCAAAAAACGAGTAATAGATATTATAATTTGTGGATGTAATCAAATTTTTCACTATGAGCTTGAAATTCAATGCAAACTACATTGATGAACGGTGTAGGTCCTATATAACTTCAAAATTAATCAAGAACCAACATTTCGGACACCTCATTTTTGTCATTCTGCTTTGACATTTTTGTCTTCTTTGACACTTCAAGAAAAAATAAAAGGCAATATATCAGACAGTGAAACATAATCTTAAAGCGAACAGAAAAACCCAGAGGAGAGAGTTAATAAGAAGGGAGGTGTGACCAATTTTTTTTCACAAAGAGCTTCAAGCTCAAAGCAAATTTTATTGATGAATAGTTTCGGTCCAAATAGTCTTCAACAAGAAAGAAACAACAAGTCATACACTTTGAGAGCAGAATATAACTATAGAGGTTACATCTGATAAAAGCAAAAACAACATCTTCGCTGTAGCGCAAATCAACCAGAAAACCCAAACGTTTTATCGGTTGAACCGTTCTATATTTTCTGTCTGCTTTGACACTTCATGATACATCAGGAAGCAACATTTCAGACAGTGAAAATGAAATATTACAAAAACTCAATTGTGAAAATCAACAATTCAATTTTTCTTTGCTGTGAGCAGCCCACATACTGAAAGTTAAAGATTGTCATCTGTTATATTGACCAGTTGTTTGTATAAAAGAGTTAAACATGAGAGATATTAAAGCAAAACTTTTTCAAAAATCGAGTAACCGATATTATAATTCGTGGATGTAATCAACTTTTTCACAATGAGCTTGAAACTCAATGCAAACTACATTGATGAATGGTGTAGGTCCTATATGTCTTCAAAACTAATTAGGAAGCAACATTTCGGACACCTCATTTCTTTCGACTTCAAACTTCAGTGTCTGCTTTGACATTTCTATCTGCTTTGACACTTCACGAAAAAACAAAAAGGCAAAACATCAGACAGTGAAACAGAATCTTACACTGAACAGAAAAACCCAAATGAGGGTGTTAAAAAATAGTGGGGTGTGATCAATTTTTTTCACAGAGAGCTTTAAGATCAAAGCAAATTGTATTGATGAATAGCTTCGGTCCAATTAATCTTCAAAAAGAAAGAAACAACAAATCATACACTTTGAGAGCAGAATATAATTATAGAGCTTACATCTGATAAAAGCAAAAACAACATCTTCACTGTAGAGCAAACCAACCAGAAAAACCAAACGTTTTATCGGTTGAATCGTTCTATAATTTCTGTCTGCTTTGACACTTCAAGATACATCAGGAAGCAACATTTCAGACAGTGAAAATGAACTATTACAGGTAGTTTAATTGACAAAATCAACATTTTAACGTTTCTCTGCTGTGAGCAGTCCACATAGAGAAAGCTAACGTTTGTTATCTGCTATATTGATCAGTTCTTAGTATAAAAGAGTTATTATGAGAGATATGAAAGCAAAACTTTCTCAAAAAACAAATAATAGATATTATAATTTGTGGATGTAATCAAATTTTTCACTATGAGCTTGAAATTCAATGCAAACTACATTGATGAACGGTGTAGGTCCTATATAACTTCAAAATTAATCAAGAATCAACATTTCGGACACCTCATTTCTTTCGACTTCAAACTTCAGTGTCTGCTTTGACATTTCTTTCTGCTTTGACACTTCACGAAAAAACAAAAAGGCAAAACATCAGACAGTGAAACAGAATCTTACACAGAACAGAAAAACCCAAATGAGGGTGTTGAAAAAAAGTGGGGTGTGATCAATTTTTATCACAAAGAGCTTTAAGCTCAAAGCAAAGTTTATTGATGAATAGCTTCGGTCCAAATAATCTTCAAAAAGAAAGAAACAACAAGTCATACACTTTGAGAGCAGAATATAACTATAGTGCTTACATCTGATAAAAGCAAAAACAACATATTCGCTGTAGAGCAAATCAACCAGAAAAACCAAACGTTTTATCGGTTGAACCGTTCTATATTTTCTGTCTGCTTTGACACTTCATGATACATCAGGAAGCAACATTTCAGACAGTGAAAATGAAATATTACAAAAATTCAATAGAGAAAATCAACCATTCAGTTTTTCTCTGCTGTGAGCAGCCCACATAGAGAAAGCTACAGATTGTCATCTGTTACATTGACCAGTTGTTTGTATAAAAGAGTTAAACATGAGAGATATGAAAGCAAAACTTTTTCAAAAAACGAGTAACCGATATTATAATTCATGGATGTAATCAACTTTTTCACAATGAGCTTGAAACTCAATGCAAACTACATTGATGAATGGTGTAGGTCCTATATGTCTTCAAAATTAATTAAGAAGCAACATTTCGGACACCTCATTTCTTTCGACTTCAAACTTCAGTGTCTGCTTTGACATTTCTATCTGCTTTGACACTTCACGAAAAAACAAAAGACAAAACATCAGACAGCGAAACAGAATCTTACACTGAACAGAAAACCCAAATGAGGGTGTTAAAAAATAGTGGGGTGTGATCAATTTTTTTCACAAACAGCTTTAAGCTCAAAGCAAATTTTATTGATGAATAGCTTCGGTCCAATTAATCTTCAAAAAGAAAGAAACAACAAGTCATACACTTTGAGAGCAGAATATAATTATAGAGCTTACATCTGCAAAAGCAAAAACAACATCTTCGCTGAAAAGCAGAACAACCAAAAAAACCGAACGTTTTATCGGTTGAATCGTTCAATAAATTCTGTCTGCTTTGACACTTCAAGATGCATCAGGAAGCAACATTTCAGACAGTGAAAATGAAATATTACAGGTAGTTTAATTGACAAAATCAACATTTTAACGTTTCTCTGCTGTGAGCAGTCCACATAGAGAAAGCTAGCGTTTGTTATCTGCAATATTGATCAGTTCTTAGTATAAAAGAGTTAATATGAGAGATATGAAAGCAAAACTTTCTCAAAAAACGAGTAATAGATATTATAATTTTTAGATGTAATCAACTTTTTCACTATGAGCCTGAAATTCAATGCAAACTACATTGATGAACGGTTTAGGTCCTATATAACTTCAAAATTAATCAAGAATCAACATTTCGGACACCATTTTTTTCGACTTCAAACTTCAGTGTCTGCTTTGACATTTCTATCTGCTTTGACACTTCACGAAAAAACAAAAAGGCAAAACATCAGACAGTGAAACAGAATCTTACACTGAACAGAAGACCCAAATGAGGGTGTTAAAAATAGTGGGGTGTGATCAATTTTTTTCACAAAGAGCTTTAAGATCAAAGCAAATTTTATTGATGAATAGCTTCGGTCCAATTAATCTTCAAAAAGAAAGAAACAACAAATCATACACTTTGAGAGCAGAATATAATTATAGAGCTTACATCTGATAAAAGCAAAAACAACATCTTCGCTGTAGAGCAAACCAACCAGAAAAACCAAACGTTTTATCGGTTGAATCGTTCTATAATTTCTGTCTGCTTTGACACTTCAAGATACATCAGGAAGCAACATTTCAGACAGTGAAAATGAATTATTACAGGTAGTTTAATTGACAAAATCAACATTTTAATGTTTCTCTGCTGTGAGCAGTCCACATAAAGATAGCTAATGTTTGTTATCTGCTATATTGATCAGTTCTTAGTATAAAAGAGTTATTATGAGAGATATGAAAGCAAAACTTTCTCAAAAAACGAATAATAGATATTATAATTTGTGGATGTAATCAAATTTTTCACTATGAGCTTGAAATTCAATGCAAACTACATTGATGAACGGTGTAGGTCCTATATAACTTCAAAATTAATCAAGAATCAACATTTCGGACACCTCATTTCTTTCGACTTCAAACTTCAGTGTCTGCTTTGACATTTCTATCTGCTTTGACACTTCACGAAAAAACAAAAAGGCAAAACATCAGACAGTGAAACAGAATCTTACACAGAACAGAAAAACCCAAATGAGGGTGTTGAAAAATAGTGGGGTGTGATCAATTTTTATCACAAAGAGCTTTAAGCTCAAAGCAAAGTTTATTGATGAATAGCTTCGGTCCAAATAATCTTCAAAAAGAAAGAAACAACAAGTCATACACTTTTGAGAGCAGAATATAACTATAGAGCTTACATCTGATAAAAGCAAAAACAACATATTCGCTGTAGAGCAAATCAACCAGAAAAACCAAACGTTTTATCGGTTGAACCGTTCTATATTTTCTGTCTGCTTTGACACTTCATGATACATCAGGAAGCAACATTTCAGACAGGGAAAATGAAATATTACAGTAGTTCAATTGAAAAAATCAACATTCAACTTTTCTCTGCTGTGAGCAGCCCACATAGAGAAAGCTAAAGATTGTTATCTGTTATATTGACCAGTTGTTTGTATAAAAGAGTTAAACATGAGAGATATGAAAGCAAAACTTTTTCAAAAATCGAGTAACCGATATTATAATTCGTGGATGTAATCAACTTTTTCACAATGAGCTTGAAACTCAATGCAAACTACATTGATGAATGGTGTAGGTCTTATATGTCTTCAAAATTAATTAAGAAGCAACATTTCGGACACCTCATTTCTTTCGACTTCAAACTTCAGTGTCTGCTTTGACATTTCTATCTGCTTTGACACTTCACGAAAAAACAAAAGGCAAAACATCAGACAGTGAAACAGAATCTTACACTGAACAGAAAAACCCAAATGAGGGTGTTAAAAAACAGTGGGGTGTGATCAATTTTTTTCACAAAGAGCTTTAAGCTCAAAGCAAAATTTATTGATGAATAGCTTCGGTCCAATTAATCTTCAAAAAGAAAGAAACAACAAGTCATACACTTTGAGAGCAGAATGTACTTATAGAGCTTACATCTGCAAAAAGCAAAAACAACATCTTCGCTGTAGAGCAAAACAACCAGAAAAACCAAACGTTTTATCGGTTGAACCGTTCTATAAATTCTGTCTGCTTTGACACTTCAAGATGCATCAGGAAGCAACATTTCAGACAGGGAAAATGAAATATTACAGTAGTTCAATTGAAAAAATTAACATTCAACTTTTCTCTGCTGTGAGCAGCCCACATAGAGAAAGCTAAAGATTGTTATCTGTTATATTGACCAGTTGTTTGTATAAAAGAGTTAAACATGAGAGATAAGAAAGCAAAAATTTTTCAAAAATCGAGTAACCCATATTATAATTCGTGGATGTAATCAACTTTTTCACAATGAGCTTGAAACTCAATGCAAACTACATTGATGAATGGTGTAGGTCCTATATGTCTTCAAAATTAATTAAGAAGCAACATTTCGGACACCTCATTTCTTTCGACTTCAAAATTCAGTGTCTGCTTTGACATTTCTATCTGCTTTGACACTTCACGAAAAAACAAAAGACAAAACATCAGACAGCGAAACAGAATCTTACACTGAACAGAAAACCCAAATGAGGGTGTTAAAAAATAGTGGGGTGTGATCAATTTTTTTCACAAACAGCTTTAAGCTCAAAGCAAAATTTATTGATGAATAGCTTCGGTCCAATTAATCTTCAAAAAGAAAGAAACAACAAGTCATACACTTTGAGAGCAGAATATACTTATAGAGCTTACATCTGCAAAAAGCAAAAACAACATCTTCGCTGTAGAGCAAAACAACCAGAAAAACCAAACGTTTTATCGGTTGAACCGTTCTATAAATTCTGTCTGCTTTGACACTTCAAGATGCATCAGGAAGCAACATTTCAGACAGGGAAAATGAAATATTACAGTAGTTCAATTGAAAAAATTAACATTCAACTTTTCTCTGCTGTGAGCAGCCCACATAGAGAAAGCTAAAGATTGTTATCTGTTATATTGACCAGTTGTTTGTATAAAAGAGTTAAACATGAGAGATAAGAAAGCAAAAATTTTTCAAAAATCGAGTAACCCATATTATAATTCGTGGATGAAATCAACTTTTTCACAATGAGCTTGAAACTCAATGCAAACTACATTGATGAATGGTGTAGGTCCTATATGTCTTCAAAATTAATTAAGAAGCAACATTTCGGACACCTCATTTCTTTCGACTTCAAAATTCAGTGTCTGCTTTGACATTTCTATCTGCTTTGACACTTCACGAAAAAACAAAAGACAAAACATCAGACAGCGAAACAGAATCTTACACTGAACAGAAAACCCAAATGAGGGTGTTAAAAAATAGTGGGGTGTGATCAATTTTTTTCACAAACAGCTTTAAGCTCAAAGCAAATTTTATTGATGAATAGCTTCGGTCCAATTAATCTTCAAAAAGAAAGAAACAACAAGTCATACACTTTGAGAGCAGAATATAATTATAGAGCTTACATCTGCAAAAGCAAAAACAACATCTTCGCTGAAAAGCAGAACAACCAAAAAAACCGAACGTTTTATCGGTTGAATCGTTCAATAAATTCTGTCTGCTTTGACACTTCAAGATGCATCAGGAAGCAACATTTCAGACAGTGAAAATGAAATATTACAGGTAGTTTAATTGACAAAATCAACATTTTAACGTTTCTCTGCTGTGAGCAGTCCACATAGAGAAAGCTAGCGTTTGTTATCTGCAATATTGATCAGTTCTTAGTATAAAAGAGTTAATATGAGAGATATGAAAGCAAAACTTTCTCAAAAAACGAGTAATAGATATTATAATTTTTAGATGTAATCAACTTTTTCACTATGAGCCTGAAATTCAATGCAAACTACATTGATGAACGGTTTAGGTCCTATATAACTTCAAAATTAATCAAGAATCAACATTTCGGACACCATTTTTTTCGACTTCAAACTTCAGTGTCTGCTTTGACATTTCTATCTGCTTTGACACTTCACGAAAAAACAAAAAGGCAAAACATCAGACAGTGAAACAGAATCTTACACTGAACAGAAGACCCAAATGAGGGTGTTAAAAATTAGTGGGGTGTGATCAATTTTTTTCACAAAGAGCTTTAAGATCAAAGCAAATTTTATTGATGAATAGCTTCGGTCCAATTAATCTTCAAAAAGAAAGAAACAACAAATCATACACTTTGAGAGCAGAATATAATTATAGAGCTTACATCTGATAAAAGCAAAAACAACATCTTCGCTGTAGAGCAAACCGACCAGAAAAACCAAACGTTTTATCGGTTGAATCGTTCTATAATTTCTGTCTGCTTTGACACTTCAAGATACATCAGGAAGCAACATTTCAGACAGTGAAAATGAATTATTACAGGTAGTTTAATTGACAAAATCAACATTTTAATGTTTCTCTGCTGTGAGCAGTCCACATAAAGATAGCTAACGTTTGTTATCTGCTATATTGATCAGTTCTTAGTATAAAAGAGTTATTATGAGAGATATGAAAGCAAAACTTTCTCAAAAAACGAATAATAGATATTATAATTTGTGGATGTAATCAAATTTTTCACTATGAGCTTGAAATTCAATGCAAACTACATTGATGAACGGTGTAGGTCCTATATAACTTCAAAATTAATCAAGAATCAACATTTCGGACACCTCATTTCTTTCGACTTCAAACTTCAGTGTCTGCTTTGACATTTCTATCTGCTTTGACACTTCACGAAAAAACAAAAAGGCAAAACATCAGACAGTGAAACAGAATCTTACACAGAACAGAAAAACCCAAATGAGGGTGTTGAAAAATAGTGGGGTGTGATCAATTTTTATCACAAAGAGCTTTAAGCTCAAAGCAAAGTTTATTGATGAATAGCTTCGGTCCAAATAATCTTCAAAAAGAAAGAAACAACAAGTCATACACTTTGAGAGCAGAATATAACTATAGAGCTTACATCTGATAAAAGCAAAAACAACATATTCGCTGTAGAGCAAATCAACCAGAAAAACCAAACGTTTTATCGGTTGAACCGTTCTATATTTTCTGTCTGCTTTGACACTTCATGATACATCAGGAAGCAACATTTCAGACAGGGAAAATGAAATATTACAGTAGTTCAATTGAAAAAATCAACATTCAACTTTTCTCTGCTGTGAGCAGCCCACATAGAGAAAGCTAAAGATTGTTATCTGTTATATTGACCAGTTGTTTGTATAAAAGAGTTAAACATGAGAGATATGAAAGCAAAACTTTTTCAAAAATCGAGTAACCGATATTATAATTCGTGGATGTAATCAACTTTTTCAAAATGAGCTTGAAACTCAATGCAAACTACATTGATGAATGGTGTAGGTCTTATATGTCTTCAAAATTAATTAAGAAGCAACATTTCGGACACCTCATTTCTTTCGACTTCAAACTTCAGTGTCTGCTTTGACATTTCTATCTGCTTTGACACTTCACGAAAAAACAAAAGGCAAAACATCAGACAGTGAAACAGAATCTTACACTGAACAGAAAAACCCAAATGAGGGTGTTAAAAAATAGTGGGGTGTGATCAATTTTTTTCACAAAGAGCTTTAAGCTCAAAGCAAAATTTATTGATGAATAGCTTCGGTCCAATTAATCTTCAAAAAGAAAGAAACAACAAGTCATACACTTTGAGAGCAGAATATACTTATAGAGCTTACATCTGCAAAAAGCAAAAACAACATCTTCGCTGTAGAGCAAAACAACCAGAAAAACCAAACGTTTTATCGGTTGAACCGTTCTATAAATTCTGTCTGCTTTGACACTTCAAGATGCATCAGGAAGCAACATTTCAGACAGGGAAAATGAAATATTACAGTAGTTCAATTGAAAAAATTAACATTCAACTTTTCTCTGCTGTGAGCAGCCCACATAGAGAAAGCTAAAGATTGTTATCTGTTATATTGACCAGTTGTTTGTATACAAGAGTTAAACATGAGAGATAAGAAAGCAAAAATTTTTCAAAAATCGAGTAACCCATATTATAATTCGTGGATGCAATCAACTTTTTCACAATGAGCTTGAAAATCAATGCAAACTAAATTGATGAATGGTGTAGGTCCTATATGCCTTCAAAATTAATCAAGAAGTAACATTTCGGACACCTCATTTTTATCAACTTCAAACTTCAATGTCTGATTTGACCTTTCTGTTTACTTTGACACTTCACGAAAAAACAAAAGGCAAAATATCAGACAGTGAATTAGAATCCCGACGCACACAGTGCGTCCCGTAGCTTAAATCAATCAATTTTGAAGGCATAGGTTTACATGTTCTTGATTCTGACATGTAAAACTCATCTCAGAATCAAGACGTAACATTTCGGACACCTCATTTTTATCAACTTCAAACTTCAATGTCTGATTTGACTTTTCTGTTTGCTTTGACACTTCACGAAAAAACAAAAGGCAAAATATCAGACAGTGAATTAGAATCTTACAGTGAACAGAAAAACCCAAAGGAGAGAGTTAATAAGTAGTGAAGCGTGACCATTTTTTTCACAAAGAGCTTTAAGCTCAAAGCAAAGTTTATTGATGAATAGATTCGGTCCAAATAATATTCAAAAAAAAAGAAGCAACAAGTCATACACTTTGAGAGCAGAATATAACTATAAAACTTACATTGACAAAATCAAAAGCAACATCTTCGCTGTAGGGCAAATCGACCAGAAAAACCAAACGTTTTATCGGTTGAATCATTCTATAATTTCTGTCTGCTTTGACACTTCAAGATACATCAGGAAGCAATATTTCAGGCAGTGAAAATGAATTATTACAGTAGTTTATTTGAGAAAATCAAAATTTCAACGTTACTCTGCTGTGAGCAGTCGACATAGAGAAAGCTAACGTTTGTTATCTGCTATATTGATCAGTTGTTACAACAAAAGAGTTAACATGAGAGATATGAAAGCAAAACTTTTTCAAAAAACGAGTAACCGATATTATAATTCGTGGATGTAATCAACTTTTTCACAATGAGCTTGAAACTCAATGCAAACTACATTGATGAATGGTGTAGGTCTTATATGTCTTCAAAATTAATTAAGAAGCAACATTTCGGACACCTCATTTCTTTCGACTTCAAACTTCAGTGTCTGCTTTGACATTTCTATCTGCTTTGACACTTCACGAAAAAACAAAAGGCAAAACATCAGACAGTGAAACAGAATCTTACACTGAACAGAAAAACCCAAATGAGGGTGTTAAAAAATAGTGGGGTGTGATCAATTTTTTTCACAAAGAGCTTTAAGCTCAAAGCAAAATTTATTGATGAATAGCTTCGGTCCAATTAATCTTCAAAAAGAAAGAAACAACAAGTCATACACTTTGAGAGCAGAATATACTTATAGAGCTTACATCTGCAAAAAGCAAAAACAACATCTTCGCTGTAGAGCAAAACAACCAGAAAAACCAAACGTTTTATCGGTTGAACCGTTCTATAAATTCTGTCTGCTTTGACACTTCAAGATGCATCAGGAAGCAACATTTCAGACAGGGAAAATGAAATATTACAGTAGTTCAATTGAAAAAATTAACATTCAACTTTTCTCTGCTGTGAGCAGCCCACATAGAGAAAGCTAAAGATTGTTATCTGTTATATTGACCAGTTGTTTGTATAAAAGAGTTAAACATGAGAGATAAGAAAGCAAAATTTTTTCAAAAATCGAGTAACCCATATTATAATTCGTGGATGCAATCAACTTTTTCACAATGAGCTTGAAAATCAATGCAAACTAAATTGATGAATGGTGTAGGTCCTATATGCCTTCAAAATTAATCAAGAAGTAACATTTCGGACACCTCATTTTTATCAACTTCAAACTTCAATGTCTGATTTGACCTTTCTGTTTGCTTTGACACTTCACGAAAAAACAAAAGGCAAAATATCAGACAGTGAATTAGAATCCCGACGCACACAGTGCGTCCCGTAGCTTAAATCAATCAATTTTGAAGGCATATAGGTTTACATGTTCTTGATTCTGACATGTAAAACTCATCTCAGAATCAAGACGTAACATTTCGGACACCTCATTTTTATCAACTTCAAACTTCAATGTCTGATTTGACTTTTCTGTTTGCTTTGACACTTCACGAAAAAACAAAAGGCAAAATATCAGACAGTGAATTAGAATCTTACAGTGAACAGAAAAACCCAAAGGAGAGAGTTAATAAGTAGTGAAGCGTGACCATTTTTTTCACAAACAGCTTTAAGCTCAAAGCAAAGTTTATTGATGAATAGATTCGGTCCAAATAATCTTCAAAAAAAAAGAAGCAACAAGTCATACACTTTGAGAGCAGAATATAACTATAAAACTTACATTGACAAAATCAAAAGCAACATCTTCGCTGTAGGGCAAATCGACCAGAAAAACCAAACGTTTTATCGGTTGAATCATTCTATAATTTCTGTCTGCTTTGACACTTCAAGATACATCAGGAAGCAATATTTCAGGCAGTGAAAATGAATTATTACGGTAGTTTATTTGAGAAAATCAAAATTTCAACGTTACTCTGCTGTGAGCAGTCGACATAGAGAAAGCTAACGTTTGTTATCTGCTATATTGATCAGTTGTTACAACAAAAGAGTTAACATGAGAGATATGAAAGCAAAACTTTTTCAAAAAACGAGTAACCGATATTATAATTCGTGGATTTATTCAATTCTTTCACAATGAGCTTGAAACTCAATGCAAACTATATTGATGAATGGTGTAGGTCCTATATTCCTTCAAAATTAATCAAGAAGTAACATTTCGGACACCTCATTTTCATCAACTTCAAGCTTCAGTGTCTGCTTTGACATTTCTGTCTTCTTTGACACTTCACGAAAAAACAAAAGGCAAAACATCAGACAGTGAAACAGAATCTTACACAGAACAGAAAACCCAAAGGAGGGTGTTGAAAAATAGTGGGGTGAGATCAATTTTTTTCACAAAGAGCTTTAAGCTCAAAGCAAAGTTTATTGATGAATAGCTTCGGTCTAATTAATCTTCAAAAAGAAAGAAACAAAAAGTCATACACTTTGAGAGCAGAATATAATTATAGAGCTTACATCTGATAAAAGCAAAAACAACATCTTCGCTGTAGAGCAAATCAACCAGAAAAACCAAACGTTTTATCGGTTGAACCGTTCTATATTTTCTGTCTGCTTTGACACTTCATGATACATCAGAAAGCAACATTTCAGACAGTGAAAATGAAATATGACAAAAACTAATTTGTGACAAGCAACAATTCAATTTTTCTCTGCTGTGAGCAGCCCACATAGAGAAAGCTAAAGATTGTTATCTGTTAAATTGACCAGTTGTTTGTATAAAAGAGTTAAACATGAGAGATATGAAAGCAAAACTTTTTCAAAAATCGAGTAACCGATATTATAATTCGTGGATGTAATCAACTTTTTCACAATGAGCTTGAAATTCAATGCAAACTACATTGATGAATGGTGTAGGTCTTATATGTCTTCAAAATTAATTAAGAAGCAACATTTCGGACACCTCATTTCTTTCGACTTCAAACTTCAGTGTCTGCTTTGACATTTCTATCTGCTTTGACACTTCACGAAAAAACAAAAGGCAAAACATCAGACAGTGCAACAGAATCTTACACTGAACAGAAAAACCCAAATGAGGGTGTTAAAAAATAGTGGGGTGTGATCAATTTTTTTCACAAAGAGCTTTAAGCTCAAAGCAAATTCTATTGATGAATAGCTTCGGTCCAATTAATCTTCAAAAAAAAGAAACAACAAGTCATACACTTTGAGAGCAAAATATAATTATAGAGCTTACATCTGCAAAAAGCAAAAACAACATCTTCGCTGTAGAGCAAATCAACCAGAAAAACCAAACGTATTATTGGTTGAACCGTTCTATAAATTCTGTCTGCTTTGACACTTCAAGATGCATCAGGAAGCAACATTTCAGACAGGGAAAATGAAATATTACAGTAGTTCAATTGAAAAAATTAACATTCAACTTTTCTCTGCTGTGAGCAGCCCATATAGAGAAAACCAAAGATTGTTATCTGTTATATTGACCTGTTCTTAGTAAAAAAGAGTTAACATGAGAGATAAGAAAGCAAAAATTTTTCAAAAATCGAGTAACCCATATTATAATTCGTGGATGCAATCAACTTTTTCACAATGAGCTTGAAAATCAATGCAAACTAAATTGATGAATGGTGTAGGTCCTATATGCCTTCAAAATTAATCAAGAAGTAACATTTCGGACACCTCATTTTTATCAACTTCAAACTTCAATGTCTGATTTGACCTTTCTGTTTGCTTTGACACTTCACGAAAAAACAAAAGGCAAAAAATCAGACAGTGAATTAGAATCTTACAGTGAACTGAAAAACCCAAAGGAGAGAGTTAATTAGTAGTGAAGCGTGACCATTTTTTTCACAAAGAGCTTTAAGCTCAAAGCAAAGTTTATTGATGAATAGATTCGGTCCAAATAATCTTCAAAAAGAAGCAACAAGTCATACACTTTGAGAGCAGAATATAACTATAAAACTTACATTGACAAAATCAAAAGCAACATCTTCGCTGTAGGGCAAATCGACCAGGAAAACCAAACGTTTTATCGGTTGAATCATTCTATAATTTCTGTCTGCTTTGACACTTCAAGATACATCAGGAAGCAATATTTCAGACAGTGAAAATGAATTATTACAGTAGTTTATTTGAGAAAATCAACATTTCAACGTTACTCTGCTGTGAGCAGTCGACATAGAGAAAGCTAACGTTTGTTATCTGCTATATTGATCAGTTGTTACTACAAAAGAGTTAACATGAGAGATATGAAAGCAAAACTTATTCTAAAATCGAGTAACCGATATTATAATTCGTGGATTTATTCAATTCTTTCACAATGAGCTTGAAACTCAATGCAAACTATATTGATGAATGGTGTAGGTCCTATATGCCTTCAAAATTAATCAAGAAGTATAATAAGTTCCTCCCATCTGCTCCCCAGCTGGTCAAGGCCAGGGGCAATGGTTCTGACTTTATCAAATCATTAGAACTGATTCAAACGAAATGAAAGTCACCACCGGGAACCCGTTCTACCTTTCCGAGGTAGCAGTGGTGGTCATGACGCTTCAATCTGCACAATTTTGCCTATTGATTGTACGCACCGGGACAACGCCAACATGACTTGGCGGCTTGGGCATTGGCCTCGCTTTGACCCAGGAGTATCGGTGCTTCACATAACAGTGATTGATCATTGACTTTCTAACCGAGCACCGGTAGGAGCAGAGCGGACACTTTAGCACCTCATCACCTGTGCTAGTGTCTTGGTTTGATGCGAAGGGTTGCCGACTCAGTTGCGGTGCTGAGACGGTCGATTCTGATGCGCTGATCAGTTTCACATGCGGGTGACAGTTTTGCATGTGCTTTGTCCAACCGCTGACATAGACATAAGTCTTGTTACAGTCGGACAGAGGGCAGTCGAATTTACCCTTTTGGACCCCCCGTCGCTGGGCTGCTGGGGGATCTCTGCAGTTCTTTCAATTCCTTTAGTTACAGTTCCCTCAGTTCCTTTAGTTACAGTTCCCTCAATTCCTTTAGTTACAGTTCTTTCATTTCCTTTAGTTTCAATTTAACTTTCACTACTAGCGGAGGTCTGGACCGAGGGTGAATGATTGTCTCTGAGATGCCTGTACATCTCTTTTTTGCTATGAAACATTCTACCACAGTTTTCATTAGCATATTGAACTGTTTGCGACCTCTTGCCGATAGCATTTGCTTTAAAATTCCCACCTTCTGTGAACTTAAGTTTGGTTGTCGGATTATGTAACCAGTTATCCTGGTCGCACTTGGTTTTGAGCCCATGGTTGTCAAGATGAGCCCTGAGCTGCCTAACCCAATCTTTTTGCCAAACTTTAGCACCTTCAAGTAGTTCATTCAAGCTATCGGCCCCGATGTTTTTAAAGGAAGCATACAGTTGTACCCTTCTCCTGCATAGTTGGTGAGCGACTGGCGTTGTTTTTACTTTTTCATTCAATTCCTTTAGTTTCATTTCGTTTCTGATTTCTAGCCTGAGACACATTCTTTTAGCGCGGTGTATAACCGCTTCTAATCTACCAAGATCGGTGCATCTGATGACAAGGGTCTCTAAGCCGTATAGCAGGACAGGCTTTAGGAATGTCTCGATGAGGAGACCCTTGTTCCTTAGTGTCAACTTTTTAGACACCAAGGCCGGTCTAAGACGTAACATTGCTATTCTTGTCTTAGAAATGCGAGCGCTGATAGCCTTGTCAGCGCTCCCATCAGATGCTATGATGCTGCCGAGGTACTCAAAGTGATTAACCTGTTCTACCTGTTCACTGAGTACATTGATAGGGACATTAGTATTGTCTTTGGTGTTAATTACAATACTTTTAGTTTTCTCGACAGAGATTTCTAATTGAGCCAATCCAAAAGTTTTTGCCATCTCATTCAGCGACTTGGTAGCATTTGCCTGGTTATCAGAGGTCAAAGCCAGATCATCAGCGTATGCAAAGTTTCTTTTCTCCCCACTGGTCTTACTTAGGAGGAAGTCAAAAAGGATGATAAACAACAGTGGGCCTAAAATGCACCCTTGCCTCACCCCTCGGTTCACTACAAAGGAGTTATCCTTATCAAGCTTGCCGATGGGTTTGGTGTGGAGCGCTTCAATCAAACTGATGATATCTCCTGGGATTCCAAAATCCCTTAGGGCAATAAACAGCACTTCCCTATCAATTGAGTCAAAAGCCTTCTTCAGGTCGATGAAAGTCATACAAAGAGGTTGCTGGTTCTCAATCCTTCTTTGCAGCAAACATCTAATTGCCAAGATAGCTTGGCCCGTTGACCTGTGGCTTCGGAACCCAAATTGATAAGGTGAGATCTTGGGCAGCTGTTTATTCACCCTATTTGCAATCACCTTTGCGAACACTTTGCCAACTTGGTCAAGAAGGAAGATGCTCCGGTAATTGTTCGGTTCTGCTCTGCTTCCTTTCTTGAACAGATTGAGTACTACTGCGTCCCTCCAAATTTGGAGAACTTTCCCCGGATCAAGCCAGATATCAGTGAAAATTCTTGTGAGAGGCTTGAGAATTATCTTCGAGCAACTTAAGAAGGTCACTGGTGATCTGACTCTCACCGGGAGCCTTGCCAGTGTTAATTTCTCTCAAGGCTTGTAGTACATCTGCACCTTTAGGAGGTCCACTATCCGCACCTGGAAGTGACCTTTCAACAAACTTTTCGCCCGCCGGTCTGTTCGTAAACAGATTCTCATAATGCCTTTGAAACTTCACATTACTGACTTCACTTTTGCTCCTCCTCTCCAACCAACTCAGGCGAACACTCCTAAGAGTCTCTTTCAACACCTTAAACGCTTCACGCGTTTGTCCGAGGACGTGCTTGTCTTGAAACCCTTCCAGACCACTCTCTAACATCTCATTTTGGGCAAACTTCCTCAACTTGTTGCAATTCAAGTTTAGCCTTTTTCTTGCAGCAACCAATTCGTCAGTTCTGTTGTTTAGAACCTGACGATGTACACTTCTCCTTTCTTTAAATACCAAACGTTGTTCAGTATTTAAATACTCAAAGAATGTACCCTCTTTTTCCTCAGGTTCCGGAACCGGTAACCTGGCATGGACATTGCACACCAACTCCTTAAGAGTTCTATTGAAGCTCTCAATGGAGTCAGTGTGGGACAAGCGGTTATCTGATGTTAGGAACGAGCGACCTTGGGCAGATTTCAGACAGGTATTGATTTTGGACCGTAGTCCAGGAGACTTCCTTTTTAAGCTTTTTCTGAGAAAACTTTCACCGTCAAACGCCTTTTTGCCTGGTTCTTTCGGGGGTAAGACCACGCCTACAAGTTTAGCAAGATCTGATTGATGCCCGGTACTACCTCCCCAGCTGGCTCTCATATCTCTCCAGACCGTGTTCCGATCGGACAAGATATAATCGATGACAGCACCTGAGCCTCTGGGGTGACGCCACGTTATTAGCCTACTTAAAGGTTTCTTGAATAACGTGTTCACGATTTTTAAATCGTGTGTCGAACAAAACTCAAGCAATTTCTCACCGTTTGAGTTTGTTTCTTGATCGGCAGACCAGGCACCAGCTAGTGGTCTCAATTCGGTCAGTTGCTCCTTACTGATTCTCGCATTCAAATCACCAAATATCAGAGTATGAGATCCAACTTTACGGCTGGGGATGCCGTCTTTCATTACTCTGAAGAGATCAGCGTAGAAGCAATCAACCCGCTTTTCACCTTTCTCATCATCAGGGTTAGTGGGACTGTAACAAACGACTATTTTAAACGTTTCACTATTGATGCGACTACTCAACCAGGCTACCATAACTCGGTCACTTTGGCACCTATGCCTGGCTAGTTTCAGTTTCAACGAATTGAAAATGAGAGCAACCCCGTTTCTACCTTTCCTCTCGGGGTCGCTCGCGCACACAATAGTGTAGTTTCTACCAAGATCAGAGACTCCGTCGCTATTTAAGCGGGTCTCGCATAAACCCAGGGCATCAAAATGCCGCTCAAGCATCAGCTGCTCCAACTCTCCTCCTTCCAATCCCCTTAGGGTCCTACAATTCCAATGTCCAAACTTCCACGGTTGCTGCCTAACCAAAACATTGTCTCGGGCCGGTCGCTCCTGTTTCCGATTGGTTTCTCTCATTGGTTTGAATGTAGGTAGGATTTTTACAGGTATGGCTTACTGGACCGTATTACCCAACCTCTGTTATTACACCGAGGAGGCGTTAAGCAAAATTCCTCACGGAAAATCGCCTGCAGTTTAGTGTTGATACCAATGGTAGATGTATCATCCGACTCTCGCCGAGGTGAGATCGCTGATTACCGCAGATTGCCTGCGAACGACTCAATCCTAACGCGGGGAGGCACTGCATATGAGAGTCATATGCAGTGCCTCCCCGCACTATAGCAGGACAGGAAGTAACATTCCCGCACAAGAAGTAACATTTCGGACACCTCATTTTTATCAACTTCAATGTCTGCTTTGACATTTCTGTTTGCTTTGTCACTTCACGAAAAAATTAAAGGCAAAATATCAGACAGTGAAACATAATCTTAAGGCGAACAGAAAACCCAGATGAGAGAGTTAATAAGAAGGGAGGTGTGACCAATTTTTTTCACAAAGAGCTTTAAGTTCAAAGCAAATTTTATTGATGAATAGCTTCGGTCCAAATAGTCTTCAAAAAGAAAGAAACAACAAGTCATACACTTTGAGAGCAGAATATAACTATAGAGCTTACATCTGATCAAAGCAAAAACAACATCTTGGCTATAGAGCAAATCAACCAGAAAAACCAAACGTTTTATCGGTTGAACCGTTCTATATTTTCTGTCTGCTTTGACACTTCAAGATACATCAGGAAGCAACATTTCAGACAGTGAAAATGAAATATTACAAAAATTCAGTTGAGAAAATCAACAATACAGTTTTTCTCTGCTGTGAGCAGCCCACATAGAGAAAGCTACAGATTGTTATCTGTTACATTGACCAGTTGTTTGTAAAAAAGAGTTAAACATGAGAGATATGAAAGCAAAACTTTTTCAAAAAACGAGTAACCGATATTATAATTCATGGATGTAATCAACTTTTTCACAATGGGCTTGAAACTCAATGCAAACTACATTGATGAATGGTGTAGGTCCTATATGTCTTCAAAATTAATCAAGAAGCAACATTTCGGACACCTCATTTCTATCGACTTCAAACTTCAGTGTCCGCTTTGACATTTCTGTCTGCTTTGACACTTCATGAAAAAACAAAAGGCAAAATATCAGACAGTGAAACAGAATCTTACAGTGAACAGAAAAACTCAACGGAGGGAGTTGAAAAATAGTGAGGTGTGATCAATTTTTTTTTCACAAAGAGCTTTAAGCTGAAAGCAAATTTTATTGATGAATAGCTTCGGTCCAATTAATCTTTTAAAAGAAAGAAACAACAAGTCATACACTTTAAGAGCAGAATATAACTATAGAGCTTACATCTGATAAAAGCAAAAACAACATCTTCTCTGTAGAGCAAACCAACCAGAAAAACCAAACGTTTTATCGGTTGAACCGTTCTATATTTTCTGTCTGCTTTGACACTTCAAGATACATCAGGAAGCAACATGTCAGACCGTGAAAATGAAAAATTACAGTAGTTTATTTGAGAAAATCAACATTTCAACGTTATTCTGCTGTGAGCAGTCGACATAGAGAAAGCTAACGTTTGTTATCTGCTATATTGATCAGTTGTTACTACAAAAGAGTTAACATGAGAGATATGAAAGCAAAACTTATTCTAAAATCGAGTAACCGATATTATAATTCGTGGATTTATTCAATTCTTTCACAATGAGCTTGAAACTCAATGCAAACTATATTGATTAATGGTGTAGGTCCTATATGCCTTCAAAATTAATCAAGAAGTAACATTTCGGACACCTCATTTTTATCAACATCAAACTTCAATGTCTGCTTTGACATTTCTGTTTGCTTTGACACTTCACGAAAAAACAAAAAGCAAAATATCAGACAGTGAAACATAATCTTAAAGCGAACAGAAAAACCCAGAGGAGAGAGTTAATAAGAAGGGAGGTGTGACCTATTTTTTTTCACAAAGAGCTTTAAGCTCAAAGCAAATTTTATTGATGAATAGCTTCGGTCCAAAAAGTCTTCAACAAGAAAGAAACAACAAGTCATACACTTTGAGAGCAGAATATAACTATAGAGCTTACATCTGATAAAAGCAAAAACAACATCTTCGCTGTAGAGCAAATCAACCAGAAAAACCAAACGTTTTATCGGTTGAACCGTTCTATATTTTCTGTCTGCTTTGACACTTCAAGATACATCAGGAAGCAACATTTCAGACAGTGAAAATCAAATATTACAAAAATTCAATAGAGAAAATCAACCATTCAGTTTTTCTCTGCTGTGAGCAGCCCACATAGAGGAAGCTACAGATTGTCATCTGTTACATTGACCAGTTGTTTGTAAAAAAGAGTTAAACATGAGAGATATGAAAGCAAAACTTTTTCAAAAAACGAGTAACCGATATTATAATTCATGGATGTAATCAACTTTTTCACAATGGGCTTGAAACTCAATGCAAACTACATTGATGAATGGTGTAGGTCCTATATGTCTTCAAAATTAATCAAGAAGCAACATTTCGGACACCTCATTTCTATCGACTTCAAACTTCAGTGTCCGCTTTGACATTTCTGTCTGCTTTGACACTTCATGAAAAAACAAAAGGCAAAATATCAGACAGTGAAACAGAATCTTACAGTGAACAGAAAAACTCAACGGAGGGAGTTGAAAAATAGTGAGGTGTGATCAATTTTTTTTTCACAAAGAGCTTTAAGCTGAAAGCAAATTTTATTGATGAATAGCTTCGGTCCAATTAATCTTTTAAAAGAAAGAAACAACAAGTCATACACTTTAAGAGCAGAATATAACTATAGAGCTTACATCTGATAAAAGCAAAAACAACATCTTCTCTGTAGAGCAAACCAACCAGAAAAACCAAACGTTTTATCGGTTGAACCGTTCTATATTTTCTGTCTGCTTTGACACTTCAAGATACATCAGGAAGCAACATGTCAGACCGTGAAAATGAAAAATTACAGTAGTTTATTTGAGAAAATCAACATTTCAACGTTATTCTGCTGTGAGCAGTCGACATAGAGAAAGCTAACGTTTGTTATCTGCTATATTGATCAGTTGTTACTACAAAAGAGTTAACATGAGAGATATGAAAGCAAAACTTATTCTAAAATCGAGTAACCGATATTATAATTCGTGGATTTATTCAATTCTTTCACAATGAGCTTGAAACTCAATGCAAACTATATTGATTAATGGTGTAGGTCCTATATGCCTTCAAAATTAATCAAGAAGTAACATTTCGGACACCTCATTTTTATCAACATCAAACTTCAATGTCTGCTTTGACATTTCTGTTTGCTTTGACACTTCACGAAAAAACAAAAAGCAAAATATCAGACAGTGAAACATAATCTTAAAGCGAACAGAAAAACCCAGAGGAGAGAGTTAATAAGAAGGGAGGTGTGACCTATTTTTTTTCACAAAGAGCTTTAAGCTCAAAGCAAATTTTATTGATGAATAGCTTCGGTCCAAAAAGTCTTCAACAAGAAAGAAACAACAAGTCATACACTTTGAGAGCAGAATATAACTATAGAGCTTACATCTGATAAAAGCAAAAACAACATCTTCGCTGTAGAGCAAATCAACCAGAAAAACCAAACGTTTTATCGGTTGAACCGTTCTATATTTTCTGTCTGCTTTGACACTTCAAGATACATCAGGAAGCAACATTTCAGACAGTGAAAATCAAATATTACAAAAATTCAATAGAGAAAATCAACCATTCAGTTTTTCTCTGCTGTGAGCAGCCCACATAGAGGAAGCTACAGATTGTCATCTGTTACATTGACCAGTTGTTTGTATAAAAGAGTTAAACATGAGAGATATGAAAGCAAAACTTTTTAAAAAAACGAGTAACCGATATTATAATTCATGGATGTAATCAACTTTTTCACAATGAGCTTGAAACTCAATGCAAACTACATTGATGAATGGTGTAGGTCCTATATGTCTTCAAAATTAATCAAGAAGCAACATTTCGGACACCTCATTTTTATCGACTTCAAACTTCAGTGACCGCTTTGATATTTCTGTCTGCTTTGACACTTCACGAAAAAACAAAAGGCAAAATATCAGACAGTGAAACAGAATCTTACAGTGAACAGAAAAACTCAACGGAGGGAGTTGAAAAATAAAGAGGTATGATCAATTTTTTTTTCACAAAGAGCTTTAAGCTGAAAGCAAATTTTATTGATGAATAGCTTCGGTCCAATTAATCTTTAAAAAGAAAGAAACAACAAGTCATACACTTTGAGAGCAGAATATAACTATAGAGCTTACATCTGATAAAAGCAAAAACAACATCTTCGCTGTAGAGCAAACCAACCAGAAAAACCAAACGTTTTATCGGTCGAATCGTTCTATAATTTCTGTCTGCTTTGACACTTCAAGATACATCAGGAAGCAACATTTCAGACAGTGAAATTGAAATATTACAGTAGTTCAATTGAGAAAATCAACCTTTCATCTTTTCTCCGCTTTGAGCAGCCCACATAGAGAAAGCTAAAGTTTTTTATCTGCTATATTGATCAGTTGTTACTACAAAAGAGTTAACATGAGAGATATGAAAGCAAAACTTATTCTAAAATCGAGTAACCGATATTATAATTCGTGGATTTATTCAATTCTTTCACAATGAGCTTGAAACTCAATGCAAACTATATTGATGAATGGTGTAGGTCCTATATGCTTTCAAAATTAATCAAGAAGTAACATTTCGGACACCTCATTTTTATCAACTTCAAACTTCAATGTCTGCTTTGACATTTCTGTTTGCTTTGACATTTCACGAAAAAAACAAAAAGCAAAATATCAGACAGTGAAACATAAGCTTAAAGCGAACAGAAAAACCCAGAGGAGAGAGTTAATAAGAAGGGAGGTGTGACCAACTTTTTTTCACAAAGAGCTTTAAGCTCAAAGCAAATTGTATTGATGAATAGCTTCGGTCCAAATAGTCTTCAACAAGAAAGAAAGAACAAGTCATACACTTTGAGAGCAGAATATAACTATAGAGCTTACATCTGATAAAAGCAAAAACAACATCTTCGCTGTAGAGCAAATCAACCAGAAAAATCAAACGTTTTATCGGTTGAACCGTTCTATATTTTCTGTCTGCTTTGACACTTCAAGATACATCAGGAAGCAACATTTCAGACAGTGAAAATGAAATATTACAAAAATTCAATTGAGATTGAGAAAAAGAACCATTCAGTTTTTCTCTGCTGTGAGCAGCCCACATAGAGAAAGCTACAGATTGTTATCTGTTACATTGACCAGTTGTTTGTATAAAAGAGTTTAACATGAGAGCTATGAAAGCAAAACTTTTTCAAAAAACGAGTAACCGATATTATAATTCATGGATGTAATCAACTTTTTCACAATGAGCTTGAAACTCAATGCAAACTACATTGATGAATGGTGTAGGTCCTATGTCTTCAAAATTAATCAACAAGCAACATTTCGGACACCTCATTTTTATCGACTTCAAACTTCAGTGTCCGCTTTGACATTTCTGTCTGCTTTGACACTTCACGAAAAAACAAAAGGCAAAATATCAGACAGTGAAACAGAATCTTACAGCGAACAGAAAAACTCAACGGAGAGAGTTGAAAATAGTGAGGTGTGATCAATTTTTTTTTCACAAAGAGCTTTAAGCTGAAAGCAAATTTTATTGATGAATAGCTTCGGTCCAATTAATCTTTAAAAAGAAAGAAACAACAAGTCATACACTTTGAGAGCAGAATATAACTATAGAGCTTACATCTGATAAAAGCAAAAACAACATCTTCGCTGTAGAGCAAACCAACCAGAAAAACAAAACGTTTTATCGGTTGAATCGTTCTATAATTTCTGTCTGCTTTGACACTTCAAGATACACCAGGAAGCAACATTTCAGACAGTGAAAATGAAATATTACAGTAGTTCAATTGAGAAAATCAACATTTCATCTTTTCTCCGCTTTGAGCAGCCCACATAGAGAAAGCTAAAGTTTTTTATCTGCTATATTGATCAGTTGTTACTACAAAAGAGTTAACATGAGAGATATGAAAGCAAAACTAATTCTAAAATCGAGTAACCGATTTTATAATTCATGGATGTAATCAACTTTTTCACAATGAGCTTGAAACTCAATGCAAACTACATTGATGAATGGTGTAGGTCCTATATGTCTTCAAAATTAATCAAGAAGCAACATTTCGGACACCTCATTTTTATCGACTTCAAACTTCAGTGTCCGCTTTGACATTTCTGTCTGCTTTGACACTTCACGAAAATACAAAATGCAAAAAAAAAAGACACTGAAACAGAATCTTACAGTGAACAGAAAAACTCAACGGAGGGAGTTGAAAAATAGTGAGGTGTGATCAATTTTTTTTTCACAAAGAGCTTTAAGCTGAAAGCAAATTTTATTGATGAATAGCTTCGGTCCAATTAACCTTTAAAAAGAAAGAAACAACAAGTCATACACTTTGAGAGCAGAATATAACTATAGAGCTTACATCTGATAAAAGCAAAAACAACATCTTCGCTGTAGAGCAAACCAACCAGAAAAACAAAACGTTTTATCGGTTGAATCGTTCTATAATTTCTGTCTGCTTTGACACTTCAAGATACACCAGGAAGCAACATTTCAGACAGTGAAAATGAAATATTACAGTAGTTCAATTGAAAAAATCAACATTTCATCTTTTCTCCGCTTTGAGCAGCCCACATAGAGAAAGCTAAAGTTTTTTATCTGTTATAGTGACCAGTTGTTAGTATAAAAGAGTTAAACATGAGAGATATGAAAGCAAATTTTTTCAATAATCGAGTAACCGATATTATAATTCATGAATGTAATCAACTTTTTCACAATGAGCTTGAAACTCAATGCAAACTACATTGATGAATGGTGTAGGTCCTATATGTCTTCAAAATTAATCAAGAAGCAACATTTCGGACACCTCATTTTTATCGACTTCAAACTTCAGTGTCCGCTTTGACATTTCTGTCTGCTTTGACACTTCACGAAAAAACAAAAGGCAAAATATAAGACAGTGAAACAGAATCTTACAGTGAACAGAAAAACTCAACGGAGAGAGTTGAAAAATAGTGAGGTGTGATCAATTTTTTTTTCACAAAGAGCTTTAAGCTGAAAGCAAATTTTATTGATGAATAGCTTCGGTCCAATTAATCTTTAAAAAGAAAGAAACAACAAGTCATACACTTTGAGAGCAGAATATAACTATAGAGCTTACATCTGATAAAAGCAAAAACAACATCTTGGCTGTAGAGCAAACCAACCAGAAAAACCAAACGTTTTATCGGTTGAATCGTTCTATAATTTCTGTCTGCTTTGACACTTCAAGATACATCAGGAAGCAACATTTCAGACAGTGAAAATGAAATATTACAGTAGTTCAATTGAAAAAATCAACATTTCATCTTTTCTCCGCTTTGAGCAGCCCACATAGAGAAAGCTAAAGTTTTTTATCTGTTATATTGACCAGTTGTTAGTATAAAAGAGTTAAACATGAGAGATATGAAAGCAAATTTTTTCAATAATCGAGTAACCGATATTATAATTCATGAATGTAATCAACTTTTTCACAATGAGCTTGAAACTCAATGCAAACTACATTGATGAATGGTGTAGGTCCTATATGTCTTCAAAATTAATCAAGAAGCAACATTTCGGACACCTCATTTTTATCGACTTCAAACTTCAGTGTCCGCTTTGACATTTCTGTCTGCTTTGACACTTCACGAAAATACAAAATGCAAAAAAAAAAGACAGTGAAACAGAATCTTTCAGTGAACAGAAAAACTCAACGGAGGGAGTTGAAAAATAGTGAGGTGTGATCAATTTTTTTTTCACAAAGAGCTTTAAGCTGAAAGCAAATTTTATTGATGAATAGCTTCGGTCCAATTAATCTTTAAAAAGAAAGAAACAACAAGTCATACACTTTGAGAGCAGAATATAACTATAGAGCTTACATCTGATGAAAGCAAAAACAACATCTTGGCTGTAGAGCAAACCAACCAGAAAAACCAAACGTTTTATCGGTTGAATCGTTCTATAATTTCTGTCTGCTTTGACACTTCAAGATACATCAGGAAGCAACATTTCAGACAGTGAAAATGAAATATTACAGTAGTCCTATTGAAAAAATCAACATTTCATCTTTTCTCTGCTTTGAGCAGCCCACATAGAGAAAGCTAAAGTTTTTTATCTGTTATATTGACCAGTTGTTAGTATAAAAGAGTTAAACATGAGAGATATGAAAGCAAATTTTTTCAATAATCGAGTAACCGATATTATAATTCATGAATGTAATCAACTTTTTCACAATGAGCTTGAAACTCAATGCAAACTACATTGATGAATGGTGTAGGTCCTATATGTCTTCAAAATTAATCAAGAAGCAACATTTGAGACACCTCATTTTTATCGACTTCAAACTTCAGTGTCCGCTTTGACATTTCTGTCTGCTTTGACACTTCACGAAAAAACAAAAGGCAAAATATAAGACAGTGAAACAGAATCTTACAGTGAACAGAAAAACTCAACGGAGAGAGTTGAAAAATAGTGAGGTGTGATCAATTTTTTTTTCACAAAGAGCTTTAAGCTGAAAGCAAATTTTATTGATGAATAGCTTCGGTCCAATTAATCTTTAAAAAGAAAGAAACAACAAGTCATACACTTTGAGAGCAGAATATAACTATAGAGCTTACATCTGATAAAAGCAAAAACAACATCTTCGCTGTAGAGCAAACCAACCAGAAAAACCAAACGTTTTATCGGTTGAATCGTTCTATAATTTCTGTCTGCTTTGACACTTCAAGATACATCAGGAAGCAACATTTCAGACAGTGAAAATGAAATATTACAGTAGTTCAATTGAGAAAATCAACATTTCATCTTTTCTCCGCTTTGAGCAGCCCATATAGAGAAAGCTAAAGTTTTTAATCTGTTATATTGACCAGTTGTTAGTATAAAAGAGTTAAACATGAGAGATAAGAAAGCAAAACTTTTTCAAAAATCGAGTAACCGATATTATAATTCGTGGATGTAATCAACTTTTTCACAATGAGCTTGAAACTCAATGCAAACTACATTGATGAATGGTGTAGGTCCTGTATGTTTTCAAAATTAATCAAGAAGCAACATGTCGGACACATCATTTTTATCAACTTCAAACTTCAGTCTGATAGAAAGCAATCAATTATTCTTGAAAAATCTAGCTCATCTCCAAGGAAGCGCTAAATTTTTCAATGAGTTCAATTTTTTTTCCAATGTGTCTTAATTTTTGCATTTTTTCGTACATACTTTAAGCTAGACTTGAGACATATCAAATAAAGTAATTTATTCGGCATGCCTCAAATGGTACCTACCTTGAACTTCGTTCCAGAGCACGTGACTAGCTTACTGGAGAGATGCCGGTACCCTTGAGCAGGACGAGCCTCACTGCCTTCCAATTTTTGCTTGAACTGAACACATTGTCGCAATATGAAGTGCCTCGAACTATCTATAGCGTCCTCCAGATCAATGTACAAAGTGTCTTTGTTCTTTTCCACGAATCCATTCACTTGGTAAATCACCTAAATTAATGATTATTTTGTTTGAGTGGTTTTTGAAGGATCGGGTCAATATCATGATTGCCGAAATAAAAATAACCGACTCAAAACACTGAAATATATTCATTTTAAATTGAGTTTCTAGTTCATCCAAAATGATTAGAGATTTTTTAGGGTTTAATGGACCAAAACTAAGAGCACCCAATATTGTTGCTGTTGTCAAACCCAAATCAATGTTGTTTCTATATTTCTACGATCCTTGTAGAGAAGTTTCCAAGCTTTTAACCCTTGAAATAAGCTTTTCTGATCTCTTACAAGCTTCGTAGAGCAGATCTCAAACCAGAGTACCTACCTTTCCAGCGTAGTGGTTGATGGAAAACGCCCCATCTGGGAATTCTTTCACAGACACTCCACTCTTGTCTCTGCTGTTGTAGTTTACATTCATGTCACCACTGTCCCCTCCCTTGTTCAGTCGGAATGCGTCATTCATGGAGTTCAAAAAGAGGGAGTCGTTTCCTCCTCCGAAGCGGCACTGCTCTTCAAGCATGTTGAGGATGTTGAATCGTTGCTGAAACATTGACAAAAATTTGCCGCTATTTTCGTTTGCAACCATCACAGCTCCTCAAAAATGCTTTAAGATTTGACTCCGATCAGCTATCGTTCATTCATACCTAACAACTAGACACTTTTCCCAGATGATATTTCCAGTTAAACAGTCAAATTTTAACAAGAAACGAAATGAGTACTCACGCCATTCTAGATATTAAAACTGTTAAGCGAAGTTCTCTGTTCAAAGCAAAGTATAGAAAAGAGACGGCGTTTTGGCCGCTGAATACTCACAGGTCCCTCAATGAGGTTACAGACAGGGGTGTTATCTGAGTACTCGATCTGCTTCCACTTGATTCCTTCTGCTAAGTACTCCGCCTGCTCCTCCTTCAGTGTCAGCTGGACAAACAGCTGCTGCAGCTTCTCGTTGCAGTAGTTAATGATGAACTGCTCAAAGTTGTTCTCCTGGAACCAAACAGAAAATTAGTTTAAAAATCTAATTTAGCTGTACCTTGAATTTTTTAAATATTTTGTAAGTAAAAAATAGGTCTACGTTTAAACGCTTCCACTTACGATTTAGACTACAAAATAGAAATAATAAACTTACTTTGAAAATCTCGAATCCGTATATGTCCAAGACTCCAATGGAGTAGCAGTCACTCACAATTTCACTCGATACCTGAAAAATACAATTTTATTCCGTAAGTTTTTTTTTTTCATTCGATAATTGTTTCAATTTTAAATTTATTCAATAATTTTTTGGCAATAATTTTTTTCGAAAAAAAAAAACAATTTTATTCAATAATTTTTGACACGATTCCGGTAGCCAAATTTATTGAAAGGGTCTCATTTTGGTACTATTTCTGGCCGTTCATAAAAATCCAAAATTCTCTTTTGACGCTAGTAAATTCAAATTTTTGAGGAGCGCCGGTAAAAAACGGGTTTTTAGTCAAGATCTACAGAAAATGTTCTAAAACAGACATTTTCTTCAAAAAATGCATGAGAAGATGATAAAATTTGCCAAAAATGGTCAACCTAAAGTTGCGGAAAATTCAAAAAAGCTGTCTTCACAAAAATTCGAGGAAGTGCAGCGCGATACAAAATCCTTTATACTATTTTGAGATAACCATTTTTGGCTGACTGACAATAAAATTTTTCTACAGGCGCGTTCGACGCCAATATATAATAGATTTTATGGAGAGCAAAAAGTGCCTAACAAAGCCTTTTTGCCGTGTTTTTCAAAAAAATTGACTGTGGCGCATTACATTTAGTAGAAATGGGGGCTCTTTATAGTGATTTGAGAGAGCTCACAAAATTTATTTCGTCAACCTGAAAAAATTCGTCAAAGTGTTCAACTTTTTCAAATATCCGCACCACCCCCCCCCCCCCCCCCCCCGAAACAATCCTAAATCCGCCCCTGCGACGAATTCATGCATAACTCTTAATAAAAACTTGAAGCCTCGCAAAATTTCCGGGGTTTTTGGAGTAATTTCTGGAAAATTAATAAAGAAATTTAGCACTTGGAAAGTGTGGAATTGGACCTTACATTGATTGTATTGTTGATCTTGCGCACAATCCAGTGAAACATCATACTGTATATCTCTTTGGACAGTGCATTCCTTGCATCATTCGACTGGTCGGCATTGAACTTCTTCACCACTCGCTCTGCACTCGTCACTATTGTCCTCTTCGTGATGGCATTACGTAACACCTCCAGATCATCCATTTGTAGCAGACCACACACTTGCTTCATCTCTACAAAACAAGTAATAATCAATCAAAACCCATAAATCTCAAGACCTCTCGAATCAGTATTTTTTCTATCTTCAAAAAATTAAACCGTTTCAGATGCTAGTTTTGAATTGTTAATCGAATCAAGGCTAAAAGTGCCACAAACAAGTTACCTCTGAAGTCTTTGATGACAGCTGGTGAGTCGGAATCCTCTGAATAGAACTTGACATTGCCCAATTTCAGAATGGCCGCTATCAGCTCAAACACTCCCTCTATTTCGCGATCAGTGAACCCACAGCTCTTCATCGAGTTCTGAAGCAAAAATCATAGTTTCAAATTTCCATTTTTTTGCTGAACTACATCCACTAAGAACAGTCTGGTTATAATGAATTGTTGTACGTCAGAAGCGCACAAATCGTTAATACATAGGATTGTAAATTATCATAGAAAGCTACGGCTTCGGAGAAATGGATGACACCCCATCTTCAAAGAAAGTCCAGGTGTGGGCAGGGCCGGGGCAGAAAAGGCTGTAAGAGTCTAATGATGCTTACGGTCAATGCATTAAAGTTGCCTCCTTGGTCGGAGCGAGACAGTTTGTTGAGGATGTTGATGGGGGCAACTGCCGATCTGTTCTCCAAAGAACACAGAATATGGTACGCACTAGGGTCATCCTCCAAGCCTAGATTCTCTGCAAACATTAATGCTGGATATTTTTAACATAGAGGCGAAGCTGAGCTTCCCACCACTTGCGATCCCATACAATCATAGCACTGCGAGTTCGCAAAAACAAACGCCAATCAACCCAAAAAACCTTTTTCAATAATAACAAAAAATTTCCTTTTTCAAAATGTTCAATTTGAAGAAAACACGTCCAACAATTAAAACACCGGCATTAAATCAGAATTGATAAACGTTATCGAGCAGAAACTTTTGATAAACGTTATCTGCTTTCTTTGTTGGCTTAGTTACCACACATAGAAAATTTTTTGTGCTGTAAGCAATTAATATTGTAGTTTCAAAGGTCCAATGTTCAAACCCTGTCAGGAACTGTTTTTTTAAAAAACTGAAACACAGTGGCAAAACTTCGCTTCGCAATCATTTGCGAGAGCACGACCAAAAAGCAGCTTTATCAAGTTAAGAAAAAGTAGAAATAAGCCTGGAATTAGCAAAAACTCGGATACGTGTAGGAATCAAATCTGCGACCAACTGCAATCAAGACATTTTGAGTCTCACGCACTATCCCCTCAAGCTTAACAGCTGACAAACACTAGTCACGAATAAAGCAGTTACATATGCTAACAAACTGCTAATGCGATTCAACACCAAATACAAATATACTCGATTTTGCAATTAACAATTTGGAATACAACAAACTGACGGTATCTACACTAACTTTGCATGTAACAAATCGCAAAACATAAAGCCTCATTATGTATAAATTATACATTTCGAAAAATTGATATATATTGAGTTAGAAAATTTATGAAACCGAGTTTTTTTATTGTGATGTTGTTTGAAACAAATACCTTTTTTAGTTTATTACTATACGAATGTCAAAGCACATGCCATCAAAAAGCTGTAAAGGTGCCCCATTAATATTGAGGTGCCGCACCAATATTTGCAACTTAGGTTGGAAAAAAAGAAGTTCGTACTGATACACTAGCTTAGCATGCGTAAATATTCAGTTTCAAACATTTTGTCGGACTAAATATTGAGTTTGTAAAAAAAATATCCTAGCCGGATTTTAACCTAGGACCTTTGCCATTGTTTAGTGATTTTGTCAGATACGTTCGTAACGAGAAAAGTAGTCTATAGCCCGATTTGATAACGCTTGCTAATCGCAAGCGTAAAAACACTAGAAACAATATCCAAGCTGACTGATTTTCGCCAAAACTGACACAAAAATATATTATTGAGATGAAATGAAGAATTGCTGCTTTAATTCAATCTAGTGAGCTACTTGTTAGAAGTAACCAGAAAGAGTTAGTAATAGATCACATCCAAATATAACAAATTATCATCCAAACAAAAACTTCAAAAAATTGCATTTTGTGTGTAATCAATACTGCTTTTAATTTGAACTCGTTTCTTGGCTATTTTCCATTCCCCCCGTGTCAAATTTTCCAATTTTTCGTGATATTACGAAGTAAGGTATGAAGAACAAATGTGTTCACAATAGTTAGTGCGTTCACTGTCCAAAATTTCAAAATTTCATTACCTTATGACAACGTTAAAATTATTTTCAAAAGTTGAAATTCAAATGTGGGGGGTGGAAAAGAGCTACTTTATTCAATTGGTCTTTCTTACTTTTGAGGTTTGTAGTTGCACTGCTGATGAGGGAGTAGAATATGTGGAAGTTTCGCTCTCCCACCTCCAGCTGCTGGATTCGAGACTGAATATACCACACAAAGGACAGTCAGATTAGTGAGGACAGACAGGTCAAGACCAACAGAAGATAGTTATTAAGTTGAAAATATTATTAAGACATAGTTCGTTTTTCTCAATAGAAAAAAGTGAGAATTGATAAGTATCGGCCAAAGAATTTTAGAGCAATATATGTGACTGTCAAAAAATCTACCTTCAAAACTAACTTACAGTCTCAATCTGGCATCAAAATTTGACATATTGGACATCAATCTGACATATTTAAAAATCACACTTATTTGGTTTAGATATCAACACTCAAAGGATAACAGATAAGAACTATCGTGGCATTTGAAACATTGAACTAATAATGAATGATGTATGACGTCATGGGTCACGTGGTACTAACTGATGAAGGGGTAGAAGGGGGAGTGTTTGACACATGCGGAGAAGGGGGAGTGGAGAGCGTGGAATGTGGCCTCCCCATCTGCAACTTCCACCACTCTAGACTGGTCAACAAATAAACAACACATAGCAGCACTGCAATGTAGGCAAGTTTTTCAGTTGATATTATTGACATGCATTGGTAGTGAACGGTCAAGACTGCGGGTGTGGTTTAACATGCTATTTATCACAGCAATGAGGCCACAAAATATTTTACGCGCTTTTTCTATTTTTTCATGCTATTAAAACTAAATTTACTTTCTTAGTAGAAATTCAAGATAAGGTTAAATGATCTTAACTTTCTGACATGCTATTTTTATCGCCAATTCGTATGTCGACTTGGAAGAAACAAATTCATGTAAAATATTTATAGTTCAAATTTCTTTTGCCCTCACCTTTTCCAGTAGGTATGTGGTGATCACTCCGCCCACTGGGTCACCCTGGATGTTGAACTTCATGTCCATGTATTTGCCCTAAAAACACAATTTATACAACTTAGCCAACAGACAGTAGGAAAAAATCATGAACGCAAGGAAACAAAAAAAAACACCCACTTGATTTTTGAAGAAACTTCGACTTTCAATTTTCAAAGGAAAAATGTGGCCTTAAAGATCTTTCAATTTCAAGAAAAGTTTATGATTCACACTTTTTGATAAAATCAACCCAATTTGAGAAACTGGATCAATATGTAAATTTTTTGATTCTGCTGGGAATCTGAAAAAAAATTAATAGTGGCGTTTGCCTTCGTTTCAACAAAAAAAATTAAGTAAACTTAAAAATGAATCATAGGTCAAACCACGAAAAATCAATTTTTAGCGTCATCAACCTTTTTTCCTGAAAAAAAAGACATTTTCCTGAAAAAAAAATCACCAGAACCTCTTTAATAGTATTCACTACATTCATAACTCTTGAACAGGAAAAGAAGTAAGGCAGTTGAAAATTGAGAAACATGTAATATTAGAATATTTTAAGCTATGTTGAAAATCAGATATATACAATTTCTCGAACAGTTTTTTCTTAATTCTTAGAGGCATATTAAAAAAGTTGGTAGATCTCCTTAGAAATACTTGCACACAATATTCTCTGAGTTAAGAAAAACAACATTGAAAGGTTTTTGACTTACGAATCGAGAAGAGTTATCGTTTCTATTCGTCTTGGCGTTTCCAAAGGCTAAAATAAACAGGTCTGGCTACCTCTCAATCAATAAAATGTAAGGAAAATCAATCCATGACACCCAAAAAAGACATCATGTCTCAATGGAGTCCTTTTGTTTATGCTTTGGAGATTAAAAAAATTCTATTCTATTCCTGAAAATCAACAGCGTAGAAAAGATTACCAAATCAAAGAGCTTTGATGACATATTTAGAAGCTAATAATCTTTGTCCGCAACTAGACGGCTTTGAAGTCAGTCATAAATATGCGATCAGGTAGTTTTCCTGTTAACCTTGACCATTCCGAATAAATTTCTGAATTCATATTTCAATCATGATTTTTTGCTTCATTTTTGTGGAAAATTAAATTCTACTAGGCAAAAATTGACAAATTGATTTTTCGTTTTCCAAGTTAACGAACTTGAGGCTCTTACGTCCCAATTTTCTATCAAACAACTAACCTTCTAGAACAGGATTGGACTCCAATAACTGGTTCTTCACCTTGCGCACAATCTCTGCCTTGCCTGACACTTCTGACACGTAGTGCATGACCTGTTTGCTGGCCTCTGTCTTTCCCGCCCCTGACTCCCCCGATATGATGATGCACTGGTCTCTCCCCCACTGTCGCATCGATCGGAAGGCATTGTCCGCAATCGCATATCTTGACGTAACAGATAATAATCTTTTAGGATGTTTTGGGTTTTTATTTCACGATACTCCTCTTTTGTACCTAGAACCTTCTAGATTTTGTACCTCTTTTGCACCTAGATGCCCCTTGATACCCTCTAGATGGATTCAGAAATAGGCTAAGCATTTGTCTATGCTTATAAAAATAAGCGAAAAAAAACAAAACAACTCAGAACCGCTTCAACAAATACGCGCACATGAAAATTTGGTTTAATTACTTTAAAACGTGATCAAAAGTTAACTTTACATGTGCGGCTCCACTTCGAAGTCCTCTCTTTCGGCGTATGTCCTCAATACATCCTCTCCATAAATGGGCAACTTGCGATATGGATTCACAGACACTACTACATTCCCAATATACGTCTGAAACAAATATCAAAAACATTTGGTCTTCCTTTAGGTTAAAGAACGGCTGTTTTTTCTTACGATTAATTGCTTCGTCTGCGATAAACCTTTAGACTTTTCTAAGGAACAACTTAGAAACATTACTATTGTTTGGCATATTTGAATGAAAGTTTTCCACACAGTGAAGCAAATTCTAGTGCTTCAAAAGTACTTCAAATAATTCTTCAAAACAATGATACCTCAATAGTACCTGCCATTTAGTACTTTTAAAAACGTAAAACAAGGAATTAAAGTAAAACAAGGTAAAACTGGTGCTTCAAACAGAATGATGAACGTGAAAATTACTCATATATGAAATATTTGAATAAAAAGGCTAAAACCAAAATGAGCATAGATAAATGCTCATAAATCATAAGAATAGGCAAATAAAGAATAGGAAAGGTAAATAAATCATAAGAATAGACAGGCGCATCCAACAACGCTTTCTATTTCAAAAACTGAACAACTTCAAAACCAATTCAACTCAGAAATCAACTCAGAATTTCAACAAAAACTAACTCAGAAACAACCTAAAATGGCCATTTACTGTTTAATACAGCCATTTAATGGTTTGATACAGCGGAATTATTTATAAAACTTTTTTGAAATTTCCCAGTTTATTGAAAATTTTTGTAGTTAAAGAAATCGACATTTCTAGTAAACTACGGAAGTTTCAACTGTAGTAATTTAAGGCCAGATGCGCATTGCCATGACCTACCTTTACAGCACCAAAACACGAAAAACAAAACAATGCACAAATGAAAAACCAAACTACACAAACGAAAATCTGTGAAAATTATTTGAAAAATCTTTTGAAACTTGTCAATTTTCGAAAATTGAAAAGATTTGCGCAGTCATAATCGGAAGCTTCACCTACAGTACGTGGGAGTAACTTGACATAACCCAGCCTTAGGTTCCAGAATTCGAAAAAAAACAAGTTATATCTCGGAAACTAAATGGATTTGAGAGTCATATTTTGAAGCTAGATTTGCAACCGTAGTAAACCGTACGAAAAAACGGGCTTAATAGACTGGCACCGCATTGTAGGGCTGGGAAAATTGTATTTTGTGCACTTTTAAATCTTAAACTTTTTGAAAATTTTGGGAAAAAATCATAAAAATCGTCATGTCACGTTAACAAAAACGATTTGAGCATTCATATTTGGATAACAAAACTGCAATCCCGAGAAGAATTACCCCACACTTAAGGGTTGAAAAATTACATTTTGTGCAGTTTTAAACCTAAATTTTTTTGAAAATCACAAAACTCGTCATATCTGGTTAACTAAAAGGATTTGGTCATTCGTATTTGGAGTATGAAATTGTAATCCCGGGGAAAACCCTGGCAGCACAGATTCAATTTAGTGAAATAAAGGCTGAAAAGAAAACGCCCGTTACATAATGTATAGATGGACGTTCCAAATCTTTACGCTAGAGACTAAGCGCCCTCCTCCTACCCTCCCGTGCTGTTATCATTGCTACAGCCTTAAAATCGGGCCTCTCAGTGGACCTAGCATTCATCAATTGGAAGCTCGAAAAGAAAACTAAGCATTGCAATATGCAATAAAAATTAAGCGTGCAAAATTTCCTTAGTTAAACATGCAAACATAATACGTTGAAAAAGCTTAATATGGCGAAAAAGTGGAGCCCGCATTTAAATATGTAACAAATGTGGCCGCTGCTCACGTATATTTTATCGTCCTTGTATCTCTTTCTGAGGTTATCCACAAACGACTCCTCGTCAATTGGATCCAACAGAACTGCGTCATGCAGACCACTCTTGTTGTCCAGCAAAGAAGCCTCACTCAAACTGTACTGCGACTTAGTCTCACTCTTCTGAGACATATCTCTCTGACTAACTAGCTGACTAACTAACTAATATCTAGTTAATAACTAGCTAATAACCAGTTATTGTGTAATAGTACAAAGCACAGCCCAAATCTGAAATAATACAAAACTGATCATCTGGTGGTCCGTATTTATTTTAAAAAGGGCGTAGCTATCTATCTCAGAACTTTTAGTTGTACTAGCTGACAGCTTTGACGTTTGGGAGAACACATTTTATCTAGTTAAACTTTTAGTTCTTGGCATATAAGAATTGAGGTCATCAAAAATCATGAGAAAAGAATGAACCCAGACGCTGCCCAGAACGTTTCGGCCACCAGCATTCCAACGCAAAAACAACAAAAAGCGAAAAAAAACAAGTGACATGAGGAAGTTTTTTCAAAATATTAACATGTTTTTTAACATTTAAAAATAAATATAGTCAATAACCCAATGGAAAAAAGTTCACTGAACCGTTCACTCAAGGACACAAAAATTTTTTAAAAAAATTTCAGAAAAATCGAATTTCGGAAAATTATCAAAGGACACGGTTATGATAAAAACATGCAGCAATGCAGATGCTAAACTTAAACATAGCATATAGAAAGCTGACAGAGTCAATGAACGCAAGGAAACAGAAAACAGTATACAAACTTGTTTTTTGAAAAACTTTCAAATTTCAAGAAAGAAATGTCCTTAAAGCTCTTTAAAACTCAAGAGCAATTAATGAATGACATTTTATACACAGAGGCGAAGCTTCACTTCGCAAACACTAGTTAGAACACGACAAAAACAGCTCTATAAAAAGCAATAATAATAGAAATAGGCTTCGAAATCGCAAAAATTCGGCTACCTCTGAGATTCGAACCTGCGATCAAGAGATTAAGCGGCTCACATACAAAGCACTCAGCAACGGAAGCTTAATAGACAACAAACATTGGCCACAACAAATAGAGCAGAGAACAGATGCTATGCAATTTCCACTGCTACATAGAAAATTCCAAATAAGTGAACACTTTTAATGAATACTTTAAATTATTGAACACTTTTATTTTTCTAGGAAAGTTCGTTATAACACACTAAGCTGATCGCAAAGGTAAATATATCGTCAAGATAAATTAGATCATCAGCAAACGCTCCGCCGATGTATTAAATCTATTATAATCACGTTGATCCATCCACGATAAAAAAAATTTAAAGAAATAGAAAAAATATTTTGGAAACATCACATTTGTAGCGCCAATTTTAATCAATGTCTCGAGACAATTTCTAAATTTGTCCAAGAGTTTTCAAATTATTTCCTTAAATTACGTTTTTTTGTCTATAACCTGAATATATAGGTCCACTCTCACTACTATTTTTTATGTTAAAGTAAACATTCGAAATAATCAATGATTCTGTTAGACAATTCAATAGCGGATTGGGGGGGGGGGGGGATTCGAATCCCTGCCGACCCCCAAAGTGTCCCCCTTTGTACTAATTTGTGATATCCATTTTTGACTCACGGACCCTAAAACTTTTCTTAAGGCACCTTTGATGCCAATCGATTCTAGATTTGAGGTGGGACTGCGCGCCGAAAAAACCTTATATGTTGTTCACCATTTTCCATAAAGTGCCTAAAATAACCCCTTTTCAAAATAAGGTCTGCGGCGCAAAAATTTTGGCACAAAATGGTTCTTCATAATGAGGAGGAGCTCAGAAACTAAATTAGCTCGACCTAAAAAAAAATCTGCCCCCAAGAAAATCTTAGATGCACCCTCTTCGATGAAATTCTTCACAACGAAGTTTCTTTAGTTTGATTTGATAACGCTTCCTAAGCACAAAAGTGAGCGAATTAGCCAAAAAAATGCGGCATTTAATATTCTGATTTAGGAAGGGACAATCGGCATTTCATCGAGCGAAATTGAAGTGATATTCAAGAAGTCAAAAAAAACCCAGAAAGTCATTAGAGAATTCACACCATCAATTGACACCATCTATTATCCCTGAATGTAAAGATGAGGTCGCTCCGGTGTGCAAACGGCGCTTCGGTGAGAAATGCCCTTGGAAAAAATGAAAATAACTCATAGTAACGCAAAGACGCAAAAAAACCAAATTCAAGCTACAATTTAATTGCACTGTAAAACAAACAACATCCACTCAAAAATGAAACAAAACGAACACAAAATCAACCGACTCAATGGTTAGATGTACAACTGCTTCGTTCTAACAATAGAAATATCGTTTCAAGGCAGTCTTTTTTGTAATTGTTCCATGGAATACTAGCATTACTTTCGTCTTTAGAAAATGAAATTTCAAAATTACAAGCAAATGTAAGTTTTAATTTGTTTTTCGATTTAGACATTCGTTGTTTTAATAATTGGCCAATAAACATCCCCGCATTCCATTATACCGCCCAGCACGAGCATGTCTTAGCGCATTAGCGTGGTTCGTTCAAAGCCAGTCAAAGATGAATAAAACTTTGACTGTGTCGGATTCTAACCAGCGATCTCGGGATTTCTAACCTGCGATGTCTGATTCTAACCAGCGGTCTCTCGTCCTTTATTCTCATTGAGAGCCTCAAGTCCTTCCCTCTCAGCAGAAACTAGCGAGATATCGACAAAAAAGCAGCCCTATTATGTGAAATAACAAAAAATAGAAATAAGCTTCGAATAAATAAAACTTTGACCATGTGTCGGATCCGAACCAGCAATCTCTAGATTGGGAATCTCACTTCCTTCACTCTCAGTCACTTTCGCTTAGCGATTGGCACACAAAGCAGAACAGAGATTATGATGTTTCCAATGCTATAGATCGTGATTATAGCAAAATGAGCACTTTTATTTGCGAGTTAGGTTGCGAAAAAGGTTTTCTTCAAACAAAACATTCGCTGATTGAATAAGAGTCTTCACTTAGTTCTCCTCTAACAGTCGACATGTGTTCGAAAAAATCCCTCGAACTATAGAAGAAAAATTAGCTGAAACAAAAAAAAATCAGAAAGTCTTCCATAATAAAAATTGGGGTTTCTGCGATTCGCAGAGAATCTATGAAAAGCTATCAAATCCTGTTTAAGCATATTCCATTTCTCTTTTTTCCCCACATTCTAAACAACTATTTTGTTGAGCGAAGCTCTTTTTTTCTATCCAAGGCCGTTTTTTTGCGTACAGAACTTTCACGTGGTACTACTATTGCAGCCAAATCTGTCAGGCTGTTGTAGACTTGAACCTAGAGGTCAAGTGAGAGCTCGTCACAACACATTACCATTGCCATGGCAGAATCTTGATTACCCGATATCCAAGTGAACGCCTTATCACTATACTAAGTGCCTCCATGACTAACATGCAGCTTTTATGCGATTCCAATGATTTACCTCAACCAAAAACAAGTTCGTAAGAAAAATTTTCATAATTAATGCTTTGATCTAGATCTACATTAAAAATTTCGGAAAATATAGCCCTCTATCTTCTTCATTCATTCACTGACTGTTCAATTTATTCCTCATCACAAATGTTCGCAAATGGTTGGATCAAGTAGGCGAGATGGGTTCAATTGAGTTCATTCATTCAAGACATGGACATACGTATGAAATATAATCTGCAGATAGATCTATCTCTTTGTGACTGATTGTATCAATGCAATAATAATTCCACTTCGAAGAATGCGGCGATTGACTTTTGTGCAATCAACTTTCAGATATCATAGAAATAACACTTGTTCCTATCCATTTCACTTCAGAGTTCATTCATAAATACAATGCACTTTGCTCTTGCCCTCTAAAGGACATATTTACAATACTACTTTATTCCTCCAAAAGCCAGAAATTGTTAATTTTGAATTATTTTTGAAAGTATTTCCGGCTTTTCGTATCTTTGTTTGGCAGGGCAAAAATGCTACTCTTATTTAAATCTATATTAACTGAGTAACTAATACTAGCTTTAATTTGTATTCTATAAAGCAATAGTTGAAGAGTTGGTTTCCAGCATTTTTACCAAGACCTTTATAATTTAGCTTCTGTTTATTTTGGAAATTTGACCCGCAATTTTAAAGCAGCAGTAAAACTTTCGATGTCCGCTAAAATTGGCGGGATTACAAATGGTAAGAACCGAAGACGAGAAAAGAACTTTACTGCACATGTGATAAAACCAGGGCTATTTTGAACGCCACAGGAATCTTTTATTTTTACGTCCCGACCGGCTGACAAAAGACGACATTCCTTAGCAAAAATAAGTTTTCTCCGACTCTATACTTACTGAGACTGTTATCCCTTCATACTTCTTCTGTTCACTAAATTTTAGATTGCACATATCGATAGACACACGAGATGATTGTGAGAGCATCAAAAGGTCAATACTTCAAATAACTACTCAGTAGTGCAATGATTTATTGACCTTTAGGTAACTTCACACGAGTGACATACGTGAAGAATTTCGTTTGACCTTGGGCGAACAGGTCAGTCTTTTGAGACAGCAGATGCAGAGTTTCCTCCTTCCTTTGGATTCCCCCCGTTGGGTTTGTATGGACTGGATTCCGCTACAGCAGATTCTATTTTGGGGGACCTCGCGTTGCTATTGTTATTCACTCCATTGTAGCCTAAAACAATTTCAAGTTATAACGCATAACTAAAACCTGATGCGGACACTAAGTCAATAAGCATAGCCAACTTTTGAAAGTTAAAGAAAAAATATATGCCCCTAAAGTTCTTTGAATTTCAAAAAAATTATGATTGGTGCTTTTTTGATAAAATTAACCAACTTTGAGAAACTGGATCAATATGTAAATTCTTAATTCCGCTGGAAAATCTGAACATAAAAATCAACTTTCGAAACTAAAGTCGATCACGTACTTTCTTGAAAATAAAACGACGACCTATATCACCACGACCTATATCAGAGTCTTCAGTACGCTCATTACTCGAATTTAAGACAAAACACATCGTGAGGGAAAAAACGGCTGTCATGCAGCTGAAAAATATGAAGTTAGTCAATGTTAGATATTTTTTCAGGTTTTTAGTAGTAACCAACAATACAAAACCCAGGAAATTATTTTACGCAGCTGTAAATTTTACTAAAAAAACTGAATTTCAAATAAGCACTCAGCAATAAGCCAACAAAAATTGAGACCATACGCATGCAGCCGGAAAAAAAAACACTACAAGATCAAAATTTGAGTTTTTTAAACCAGGCTACAATAAAAACAGATATAATACACGAGGCGAAGCTGAGCTTCGCATCACTTGCAATTCAAAACAAGGAAGCAGCTACTACAAACAAAATCAAAACTGTCAAAAAACTAGATCTATCGAAATTAACTAGCCTAGTTTTGAAATAAAAACGTGCCAAGACAATAGAAGATAAAACTCAAGCGGTAACAAAGCAGAAAGAAAATTTATCAAGCGGTAACAAAGCAGAAAATACTTCGCCGAAAACTATTTAGTCCCCCTCAACCTGAACACACACGCATTTTATTCGAGGGTCAAATGAAATACTACGATGCCACTACGCCGATCGAGTATTGACCGGAACCTATTAAGCTGAAAAAACCTTAGCCGAAAAAATTATTTTGAAAAAACTTTAAAAATTATTAGGTCCCCTTCATCCTCGAAACACACACACACACACACACACACACACACACACACACACACACACACACACACACACACACACACACAGCTTGTCTAACGAAGCAATACGAGACCGCTAACCCGATATAATATAGGCCGAAACCTATTAAGCCGAAACAATTTAGGACTAATAAAAGTTATCATTAATTTGTAGCGTTAAATCTGTTGCTTATAGAGACTTCCAGGTAATGAGTCCAGATGAAAATAGAGATTCTTTTGACTAGGGTTATTTACGGGAAAAAAGTCTATTACCCGGTTGCAATCCCTTGCTAATCGCATGGGTATTAAGTCGAAACAATTTGAGCCAAGTAAGCACATAACCTATTGAGTAAAAAAACTACAAAAAAGGTAATTACATAAAATCGCATTTAGTTATTTACAAAAAAAAACAGATAAACAACTTCTAATTGTGGTTAAATTGCAAAAAACATTCCGCGCTGTGGCAACTAAGCAGACAAAACATAAGCAGACAAACGATAGCCCATCATTTTCTGAGCTACCAAAATAAACAGAACCTGGTCAAATCAAACTGAGAGACCTTTGTCGTTCCAGGAATAGACAGTACAACCAAGTTAAAAGTACCGAAAAAGATGTCACGTTGAATTTACATGAAAGTAAATTATTCGATATAAGATTCAATGTGCCTGAGTTGTTTATATCGAAAAAAAAGTTCTAATTTGAAATCGCTCGCCAATTGCCAGAGTAAAGAAAATTAAGTCGGCATAAAAAGAAACAAGACAAGCGAATCAACAAGACCGACATTTTTGACTATTATTTGAAAAATGTTTTAACGGGAAAAAGACTAGTACCCGGTAGCAATATTCTAACTAATCGGTCTCAAGAGTCAACTTATAATTGGCAAAAGAGTTCATTAAATACACCTTGTTCCAGTGGTAAAGAATGAATGCAAGAACTTTGCTATTTTCGCGCACATTGAAAAGCAATCATCAGTTGAAGTTAATCGAGTTTTCACTTAGTAATTTCATTTGAAACACAAAAATCAAGCTGGAGGTGAAAAAATTCAGCGAAGCCGGAAGATGGTAGAAATAAATAAAGACTTAATCGAGAAAACGGAAACAACAAAACACGGGCCTAAATCAGTGAGTTACACTTTCTAATTTATGCTTTTTTCGTTAAAACTCTAAAGGCTAATACTTCAAAGACAAATATCCCCCTGCAAAACTAAGGTTCAAAAAACTGTAAGACAAGATTCTCATGAATAAAACCCCTAAGTTAGTATATTTTGTAAAAATGGCCGTGCGCATTTTTACCTGCGCCTTTGTTTGCACTCAAAGTATTGTTTGGCCCGTAGGAAGCCTTGTTAGGAGTCGACACCACAACTCCCGAAGTAAACTGCGGTGCAGCTGCCGCGCCATACACCCCTGGAACAAATCCAGGCACCTGTCCAGTTGCTGCATACATTGCCCCCGGACCAGCCGCATTCATTGGTTGATTAGCCTGGCTCAGAACATACGATCCCATTTGTACATTTTGCTGCATGGGCGAAGCAGCGTTGTACACATTCATGAATCTCTCAGCTCCATTCTGGGATGCATTCAGAACCGTTTGGTTATTTTGTTGAGCATTTTGCATCATTCCATAAGATGAGGCCACAATCTGAGCTTGCAGATGCTGGTTGTATTGTTGAGCTTGCTGAGAATTTAATAGCCCTTGCTGTTGCAAAGCATTTGCAGTCACTTGCTGGTGATCGGAAGCGTTTGGAGCCATATAGTGAGGAGTATTTTGTGCATGGGGAGCTAGATGCAGTTGCTGATTCATCAGAAATTGGGGGGTTTGAGCAGCTTGCATATTTTGGGCCATCAGAGAAACTTGTTGCAAATTGTTAGGCTGCTGAAATCAAGGTAACTCTCTTACTTAATACTATTTTAAAGAGATCTCCTTGAAGCTCAAAAGAGCTGAAAATCAATTAAAATCACCTTTAAGTAAGGCGCCAAGTCTGGACCGCCCGTTTGACCGGGGTAGAGGGCACCGTATTGACCAGCCCCGACTAACTAAAACACAAAAAGACCGATTTAAGGATGCTTCAGTACACGAATCGGCTTTATCTTATTTACCTTCCAAATATGATATTCCAAGCAATGATAATCAAACAAAAATTATGTCTATTTGACATTGAGCTGGTGCTTTAAAACTAGCATCAAAAGGATTAATGTACAGCTTACTTGATTATGATTGAAGTTTGGAATGATAGCCGAGTTGTGATAACTTCCATCTCTGTTCATCGTCAACACCTGTCCCCCTGCCCCACCATGTGCCCCTCCTGCTCCCCCGTTCATTGATGCCATGTTCATCATTGCCTGCCAGATAACGCAGAGAAACATTGTAGACTGTAACTACATGCACTGGGTGGATCTAGATAATTTACGCTTATCAGGAGATGGATTTCTATGAATTTTTCAAAATTCATCAAACTTTCAACCATTTGTTAGATAGATTAAATCGATGTTTCAGAAATTACACTTAAATACGCAGTTGATAAGTGGCTAAGACATATCTAAGAACAACGAAGGAGCCATTTTTAAACCTAGGGTTTTTCAGTACGAATCCTGGTCTCCATAAAAAGCTGACATCCATATTATTACAGGAACTACTGTTATCAAAAACAACCTATGAGCTTAGCGTAATCATATCAAAGCTGATGCCTGTTCAAATTTAGAACTATCATTGGCTCTTTTATCTCTCCCCCCTCCCTCCCTCACCTCACATAAGCATCAATTTTCTGGAGTAACGAGGGGTTTTACAAGGTAAGATGTGAAGACCAAATATGTTTGTCATAGCCTAATTAGTTCGCATGCCTAAATTTGTAACAATCGAACTATCAGAACAGAGAAGTTAGAGGTGAAAATTCGCTGGTGGGGGGGGAAGAGCCCTATCATTGAGAGGTACCAAAAACAGAGAGACGCTAAGAATCAGATACGTGCATGAGAGCGCGCATAATTTGGCCCACCATATAAATTGAAAACTTTCAAACTCACAAAAACCTACATTTGCTAATTCAGCCCTCTGTTGTGCTGTAGCCGCTTGACTCATCCACGGCTGGTTTTGGGCGCCACCGGGGTTGCTTCTTGCCTGGTTCGCCGCCGCAACTGAGGAGTTGAACATGAGAGGACTGGATGCAGCCAGAGCATTGGCCCCGCCATTTGACTGCATTCTCAGACCTGCCATAGCTGCCGTTGCTCCTTGCACATCTAAGCCAACCATAGTTTCAATTTCTATGTACCATCTTCTTTGTTTAATTATCAGATAACAATGAGATAGAAGTTAATTAAAAGAGTTAAATACGGACCATCATCAGCAGCTTCATCTTCACTTTCTAAACGAAATATGAACTGACCAAACACACTGCCTACTTCATTCCCTATTGCAAATTTCAAGCTAGTTTTTGTTTTTACAAAAAAATTATGATTAGAATTTGAAAAAAAGAAGTCAATCTGCGCCTTGCAAATAAAAGCGGAAAAAAACTATACAAAATGAAGAAGTAGAAATAATAAAAATCTAGACTCGTAATATAACACTACTCTCTATAGCTTGCATGTGTAAAACAGTTTCACTTTATCCCACTAGTGAAACGTTAAAATTCATTTTGAAATTGAGAATCATGAGAGGTTTTTTTAACCAAATAATCTCGCTTGATATCAAATAATCGAACTTTAACTACTTTTGTTCCGATAACCGAAGACGATCAGTTTGAATAAAGTATTATATAATCAGGTGAAGCAGAGCTTCGCACCATTTGCGATATACAAAATAGCATCAAAAGTTAGGGACAGAGAAAGAAAGGAAAACTGCTGTCAGAAAATCAAAAAAACTAGATCTAATATAATTCTATTATAGTAGATCTAGTCATTATAGTAGATCTAGTAGATCACATGAATCAAGTTGCTTTTGAGAAAAGCATGTAAGCTAGTCGACAATACTTGAGCAGACACTAATTTAGGAAAAACAAACTCAGCAAATAACTTGAAATTCTGTAGAAAAAATTAAGTCCCTCCCTCAAAACACATAGTTATGAAAATTTATTGCTTACAAAAAGCAAGGTGAGTTCACAGACTTGTTGTTTGAAAAAATCTTAACTTACGAATTTGCAAGAAACAAATGGCCTGGAAGCTGTTTGAATTTGTTGAACAAACTATGATTGACACTTTTCTGATAGAAAAAAAATAAACCCAATTCGAGAAAATTGGATCAATAGACATTTTTTTTCGCAGGGAATTCTGTTCAGTAATTTCCAATTTCGAAATTAGAAGTTGACGACATTTTCAAAAAAATCTTGGTTGAAAAAAACTCAACTTACGAATTTGCAAGGAACAAATGGCATGGAAGCTGTTTGAATTTGTAAAACAAACTATGATTGACACTTTTCTGATAGAAAAAAATAGACCCAATTCGAGAAATTTGGATCAATAGACATTTTATTCGCAGGGAATTCTGTTCAGTAATTTCCGATTTCGAAATTAGAAGTTGACAACATTTTCTCGTGACCTTTACTATTTCACTGTTCGATAGTGCAGTTTGCCATTCATTTAACAACGGAAATAAAATGAACTTGAAACGCCTGAGGAAAAAATGAAAAAAAAAACCATCACGGCCTATATACAAGTCTGAACTACCTTCATCGACCCTTAAACACAGCCAACAGACAGTTGAAAAGAGGCAATGAACGCAAGGAACCTGAAAAAATAAATAGAATAGTAAAAATGTATGGATGTAAAGACCCTTCAATTTGAAAACAATTTATGGCTGAGACTTTTTTGTAACATTGACTAATTACAAAAAGAGTAACGAATGCAAGTAAACAATAAAAAAAATACTGACTTTCTTGAAAAAATTTTAAATTTCGAATTTCTTCGAGTTTCTAGAATGATTTATGATTGACGTTTTTTGATAACATTAACCCAACATTAAACCAGATCAACAAGTAAGGTTTTTATTCCCCCGGAAATCTTAAAAATAAATTCAACTTTCGAAACTAGAAATCGTTCACGTTTTTTGCGCCATTTCCACGTTCTTATTTGGAGAATTCTATTTAGAACACTTTCAGCGGATGAATTTCAACTGAACTCATAAAGTGCATATATACCAAAGTGCATTCAGAAATGCATCAATATGTATGAATGCACATCTGTAGTTATTAGAGCATTTTAAAACGTTTTTCCTGAAAGCAAACAAATCAGCAACATTCTATATAAGAGTCTTCACTACTTTCATTACTATTAAAAAGTAAAGTTAATCCACTCTCGGAATTCAGAATCTTGTTTTTCGTATGTGACCTTAACACAATTGCTGTTCTATAATAGTTTGTCTTCCTTTTAGCAGAGAACTACAATGCAGAGAACAAAATTTTTCCATAGAAAACCATGAAAAGTCAAATTTAAGGGTGAACAATTTTCAAATGAAAAAAAAATCATCACGACTGAAAAAAGAGCCTTTTTATTGACCCCCGGCCCTAATTCCACCGTTCTACATTTGGTCTTTTTACTGTTGCGGAGAGAGATGTCATCCATTTCGCCGTAGCCTGTCCCATCTTGAGGAGGCAGATGACACTGGGACCCCTCCAACCATTACCGAAGCGGGATTCGAGCGCACGACTTTTGTGTTAAGGCCGCGCTACGTTCATCAATTTTTTAACATTCTGCGAGAAAAGGATTAAAAATATTTATTTTCATTGAGCTAGCATTGACAGCAAAAGATGCAACTTTCCGGAAAGCTCTTTTCATTTCAGTTCACAGGTGCATTTGACTAAAAAACCAGCACATGAACTACGTCATAATCATGGTCAAAATTTGATAAAGTCGATAATAGCTTGAACTCAAATTTGCAATTAATATTTTAAACTTAACACGACTAAGATCAGAACTATAATGTCAGGTGCAAAGTTTATCACAGAGGTGAAGCAGCGCTTCTCAAACATTAGCAAGAATACGACAAAAAGCAGCTCTATACAGTGCAATAAGAAAAAGTAGAAATAAGCATCGAGTTACCTAAAACTCGTCTAGTCTCGGGTTCGATCTGCGACCTAGAGATTTTGAGTCTCACACACAAATCAAACAGCCACGCCTGCTTAACTATCAAAGAGGCGAAGCTTTGCTTCGCAAACACCAGCTAGAACACGACAAAAAGCAGCTCTATACAGTGCAAAAAGAAAAAGTAGAAATAAGCCTCGAATCAGCTAAATTCGGCTACGTCTGAGATTCGAACCTGCGACCTAGAGATTAAGAGTCTCATACACTAACCATTCAGTCACGGAAGCTTCATAGATACCAAACACTAGCCACAAATAAAGCGAGAACAGATGCTATGCAATTTTCAATGCTACAGTGAAATTTCCAAATAAGTAAACACGTATTATTTACGAGTAAGGTTAGAAAAAAAGAAGGTTCGTAACTGATCGCCAGTGTAAAAACCAACACTAGTCAAAAATAAAGCCGAGAACAGATGCTATGAAATATCTAATGCTATAGATTGTGAATACAGGATAGTTCCACCAATTAAGTAAACGATTTTAATGAAAATTTTTGTTTGCGAGATAAGAACAAAAAGAAGGCTCGAACTAATACACTAACGCTCTTAAGCTGACTACGCTCGCGGACTAAATCCCCCAGGATAAAATCCCACCGGATATAATCCCACAGGACTAAATCCCCCAAAGGACCGAATCCCCCTAGGACAAAATCCCCCATATTTTATTCACTATAATGGAAATCAAACTGTACACATTATATATGTTCAAGTTTCTATTGATTCCATTTTGAACTGACTTCCATTTATACATGCATCGCCATTTTGACGTGACTTTTTAGCAACTTTAAGATTCCAGCATTCAGTTGACTTCCTATAAGAATGAGCTTCGATTGCAAAAATTAATAAGCCACGTGGCACAGTCAGTACGACAAGTGAATGGAAAACAATGTTGATTCCTTCAGCGTGAGTTCGAATCCCAAATATGACATTTTGTGCAATCAATGCAGAAGTCTGTTAAATTTACCCCTAGGGGTAAAAAATCCCGCGCTTCCACTAAGGTGGGGGTGCGGGATGGTGTGAAAGGAAGTTCCCGATTCCTAGAAAACCATCCTCTTTATTGTGTCAAAGTTTCAGACCTCTAGGATCACGGAATGTTGATTTTGGGGGGTCCGAAATTTTGAACATGATTTTGAACTTAATTTAACGTTAATTTATGTTGACTGATAAACAAATTAACACCCGATATAGTCCCAGCAAAACGATTAGTGTAACAGGTGTGATACCAATTTGCGTGGTCGCAATTTAATCCCCCCATTAGCAATTAAACGTTTGCCTCGTGACGCAAAATTTTGTTCAGTTTGTAAAACACGTGCATTTTGTTAACTACCGACTCATTCAAAACAATTACAATGCAGAATAATAAAGTCAAATTTGTGTTAAGCAACAAAGGGGGCCAGAAAGCGCTTCACAATAACTACGCTTACTATAAGAAAAGAGAGTTAGTCAATTCTATTCAGTGGGAGTGCGAGTTGCGGCGATCAAAGAAACAATGTAAGGCAAGCATATGGACTTCAAAGGGCGAATTCCTCAAATCGTCGCCACATGACACACACACGGCCCAGACTATGCCTTAATGGAAACGTATACCATTAACGAGCAAATCAAAGCGGATGCAGCGGCCTGCACCGACTCTTCGACACAAAAGGTGCTGTCAAATGCCCTGGCGAAAGCCACACCAGAATGCTCATCGAAGATGCCGGTGGTGCCTCACCTCAAACGAAGGATTAGAAGAATCCGACATGAAAACCGTAGCCAGCCACCGATCCCAACAGGATTCGATTTTGAATTGCCTGTTCAATACATGCAAACCATGAATGGAGAGGATTTTCTTCTGGAAGATTCGACAGTCCCGGGAACCGGTAAACGTTATTTGGTGTTCGCAGCCAACAAAAATATCGAAATCTGAAACTCGTATGGAAACTGGTTCATCGATGGAACCTTTAAAAGCTGCCCTGATAACTTCTACCAAGTATACACTGTCCACTGCTTCGTAGATGGAACAACTTTTCCGTGTATCTATGCCCTGCTCCCCGATAAACGACAAGAAACGTACAACGCTTTCTGGTCAAACTTGAAAGCAGATATCGTCCCCCCCAGTTCAATCATGATGGACTTTGAAATGGCTTGCATTAATTCTGTGGGTGACAACTTTCCAGACACAGAAATCAAAGGTTGTTTTTTTTTCACTTCTCGCAAGCCATTTACAGAAAGATACTCGAATTTGGTTATGCAGTTCAGTATCGCGAGGACAAAGACTTTAACCTAGCTATACGTCTTTTAGCTGCTCTTGCATTTGCCCCGCCCTTACATGTAGAAGCCTGGTATAAACAAATACTAGTAACTTGCCACATTCCTGACGACATCAAGAATTATTTTGAGGACACCTTTGTAGGCAAAGAAATGCGAAACTCGACGAGACGGAAATCGCGATTCGACATGGATATGTGGAACGTTTACTTCAGGACCATTGACGACCTCCCCAGAACAAACAATGCCCTTGAAGGATTCCACCGTGGATTCGAATCTAAGCTCCAAATGTCAAATCCTGACATTTGGAAGTTCATTGAGGCAATTCAGAGGCAGCAATCACTGCAATCTTTCAGTTTTGCTCAAATGCAGCTCGGCAAGAAAGTCCATACAAGGAAAGAGGATAATTTTGGGAGGATAAAGAGAACTGTATGCTCTGCCGCTAACTACAAAGAGTTGGATTATCTTAAATCCATAGCTGTTAACTTGTCCTTTTAGTTTTAAGTCTTTAATCTATCTACTTCTTTTCTGTTAATTATCTTTCATCTTTTAATTCAAGTTTTAGTGTCGCTGTTTTGTTGAATTCGAATGTGGGGGATTTTAAACTAGAGACTGGGGGATTTTGTCCTAGGGCGATTTGGTCCTACGGGGGATTTAGTCCTGGGGGATTATATCCGGTGGGATTTTATCCTGGGGGATTTTATCCTGGGGGATTTAGTCCTAGACCCAGCTGACTAGTGTTAAGATATCACCTACCAATCTGGTTATAACTCGGAGCTCTTGGCAGCATCTGCTGGTTATACATTGCGGCCATATTGTAGTTCTGCTGAAGTTGCATCATTTGTTGCTGTTGCTGATGCTGATGTATACTATTCATTCCCCCTAAGCCAGCCCCATTCTGAAATTGGGGTTGGTAAGCTTGAGACAAGTATTGACCATCTTGTTGTAAATTGGGATTCGAATATTGACCAAATGCTCCTCCTGCTACAGATTTACTCGCGGCACTAGTGACATTGGGCGGGGCAGGGCTCTGTTGTTGTTTAGACTGCTGCTGTTGTAACTGTGGTTTAGGCTGACTGAGTAAAGCTATTTTGGGGTTCATATGAATATTATTTTTTATATTGTTGCTTGGCACTCCATTGGCTGCGACCGTTGAGATGTCGGATGTAGTGCTTATATTGCCATATTCATTCGGGTTTTCAACTGCAAAGCTTTCGGACCCACAAGAACTGTCCGCCTAAAACACCATATCTAAGTTCACTGAGTTTAAACAGTATTTTTTTCTGTCGGTCACTAGTTTTTACTGTCGGAGTCACCAACTTGTTCCCATCTTATAACTTTCAGATTCAAGAATCTTGATGGTTATTGAAGCTATGAAACTTACCGAGTTCTTTTTCGCGCCTTCCTCGACGTTCGTTTTCTCAGCATTGCTAGTCAATTCGGTCTCATCTAAAAATGGGTTAGCAATTTATACCAAAAACAGTAACTTAATTGTTTTAGTTCTAATTACCAACATACACAACCAACAACTTTCTAATATAATTTCGAGCTTTTAGTTGAGCGATACAAAACCAGAAAGCAGTTAAGTCGAAAAAAATTTGAAAAATGTCGAAAAAGCCAGATCTATCAAAGTGAATCAGACCTATTTTTGAAATAAAAATTTGCCAATACATGAAAATATAAAATTCCCATAGAAAAAAATATACCTAGCGTTAACAAAGCCGAAAACACCTTAGCCGAAAACAACAAAGCCCAACTTTAATTTCTCGCAAATGGAACAATATGAGGCCAGAAAGCCGATATAATATAAGTCGAAACCTATTGAGCAAAAAAGTAAAATAAAAACAACAAAAAGCCGAAAAAAAATACAACTAATAAAAAATTCTGAGAACAAGTTATTCACGGGAAAAAGGCTAGTACCAGATTTCAACACCCTTGCTTATAGCACGGGTAAACATAGCCAAAGAACAAGTGAAAAAGAGTCAATGAAAGCAGGTAAAAAAATACGGACTTAATTTTCGAAAAAAAGTCAATTCTTGAATTTCAAAAAGTAGATGGCCTTAAAGCTCTTTGAATTTCAAAAACAACTTATGAGTGAAACTTTTTTTGATCAAATTAACCCAATTTGAGAAAACTGGATCAATATACTGGATCAAGTAACAAAGGAAATTAACTGAACTCAAAAGTCAAAATATAAAAAATCAAAAGTCAAACCGCAAAAAAGTACATTTTAAAACTTTATCTGGAAAGAAAATCATCGCGACCTATATGAGAACGTGAACTACGTTCATCGACTTTCAAAAATTTGAATCAGGTTTCAGTTCATGGGTGAAATTCGCTTCCTTTGAAAGATTTTGAACAACTTGAATTGGTTCTTTTCTTGTATAAAAATTTTGACTCAATTTGACTCAAGAAAAAACTAACTGTTGTTGCTTTTGGGCACTTGGGCGCTATTAACATTGGGAGCTGCAGATGGAGTTGTTTCTTGCTGTGGTTGAGAAGAAGATGACTTTTGATTATTGGCACTTGAACTGGAGACAGTAGTAGACAGAGAGTCTCCACTAGCACTTCCACTCCCCATATTGCCATATGGGCCCAAATGGGGAGGGGGTGGGGCGGGGACATCACCCTTGCCACTTGGATATGGCAGTTGAACTCCTGGTTGCATCGCTCCCTGTTAAACGAAATACACTCTTATCTACGTGTAATAACTCATATTATGCATATTACATTACGTTATTCCAGGAACTCTTTTCTCAGTCAATCAAAACATACACGCGAGGACACAATTCAGCAAAATTTGAGCCAAAAAATGGTTCTAAACCGTTTCAAAAATGAAACAGCCAGCCTATGCACACTTTCTACAACAACAGGAGTCCTCTATTCAATTGACATTTCGATCATCTGGAGAAAAAACGCTACCAAGAAAGCCAACTCTAAGAAGTTTGACATACAGAAAAAAAAACAGTGCATTTGACGGTCTTATAAAATTAGAAATCTACCGGATCAAATGAAATCCCTCCAAATTTCACCTCCGAACCAAGTTAAAAACCTCTCCTTTAGACGGATTTGGGAGGGGATTAAAATTAAACTTGGCCTAAACTACCTTGGCATCCTGCAGCATCTGACTCTGGGCAATACTAAGTCCATTCAGAGTACTAGCAGCCGCCATCTGAGCACTCAGCATACTTGGGTTCAACAGAGCCATCGCACCCACCGGATTCCCCGCATGTTGCTGCGCTAGAATCCAATTCAGAGGCACGCCTGAAAAGTTGTAACAAAAAAACTTCTGCGTATGCATACAAGATTTACTTTTGCTAATGACCGTATAGCTACTCCTGATTCATTATATATTCCTAATAAGTAACAAGTAGTTAATTACATTTTCCTTTCCGAGAATTTTAACATTTCAATTAAGTAACGCGTGTGAGGCTCATATGGACTCATTTTCAATCCGTTCTTCGGTCTAGTTACATTCTGAGCACACTTTCGCATTATAAGAAGAAAAAAAGAACATTACCTGCTGGGAACTGTCCCTGGTTAGCCCCTTGAGGCCCTGAGCTCTCCAGGAGAGAATACGGGGAACCCATTGGAGGAGCTCCGAGGAGTCCCGATTCCTGCATTCCCATGGGTGCTCTCGGTTGTCCAGCGAAGTAGTTGAACTGCTGCAAATTTCCCATTGGATTGGCAGCTGGGTTGAACATGTGAGCGAAAGGGGCGTTGCTTGAAATGGACATGGGTCCTCCTGCTCCGAAGTTCGACCCCATCGTATTGAGAGATGGAACCGACTTGCTGTTCGGAAATCTACACCAAAAAAAAAAACAGTTGACTGTATGTGATTACGTTTTAAGCAGGAATAGAACACTAGTTCTCTATAAAAAATTAATCGTGATAATGCCTACGAAACGCATAAAAAATTACACTTTAAGCATGCTTCCTGATTAAACTATGAATCTTTTTAACTACCCTCCTTCCCTACCCAAAGGGTGAGTTGACTAGTTACTTGTTACATAATTTGTTTTCTTCGAAGCTGTTGATTTGTTGGGATAATCTTTTTGGATCTTCTTGGCAAGCTACCATAAGGGACATAACTAACTAGATCTCAAAACTTCGTAGAAGTGTTTATTGTGGTACCTCAACGCTTTAGCAGCAGGAGGATGCTGGTTGGGAGCCCTGTTTCTGAAAGACTGAGGCGCTTGTGAGTTAGAGTTGTTGATATTAGGCCGACTGGAGCTGTTTTCAAAACTGGCCCCATATCGACCAATTCCCTGATTCGGAGGCACTTGGTATCCTCCCGACGGTTTGCGAGGACCACTGAAGTTTACCTAGACAGCACTCGATCGATAAATTAAATCCATCAACAAACAGTCTTATTGATGGTTTCTTTCATTAACTTAAAATTAACTTCTTTTTCGCCTGCTTCTTATATGCATACTTTGTTCCGTACAACTGAGAGCATTTGCAATTGAGAGATGTATCCACTACCTACTATTACCTGCTCTTTATAAGGCGCATTGAGCCTCTTGTTCAAAGGCAGTGTGTTCGGCTTTCTCCTAAAAGATCCCTGCTGACCAGAAGCGAGTCCAGTACCAGCCATGATCGAGTTGCTATCAGGAGTGTAGTAGCCAGGGTTATTTCCTCTAAAATCCATCTGGTTGGGATACCTGAAAAACAATAAGTGTGCTATTCTTTGCTGCAGACTCTGCGATGAAACAGGTTCCAACTTAGACTGAACTTGATCAGCTATTTATACCACTTAATGATAATCTAGACATTAAGGTCGACAAAAAAATGAAGGCCATAGAATTTATATATAGTGTAGTAACCCAACAAGTTAGCGATGAAAAATAGTTTTTCTCTGCTAATGGGCTCAAAGCGAGAAATATTAAACATAGCCAACTGACAGTTGGAAAAGTTATGAACGCAAAGAAATTTAAACTTTTTAAACACTTCAGCGCATTTTAAAGAAAAAAGATGTGCCCTTCAAGATCTTTGAATTTCACTAAAAAACTATGTTTGACGTTTTTTGAACACGAACCCAATTTGAGAAAACTGGATGAATAGAAAACTTTTATTTCGCCGGGTAATCTTAAAATTAAATTCCATTTTCGAAAATAGAAATCGATCACGTTTTTCGTAACCTTCACTCTTTTGCTGATCAATAGTGTAGTTTGCCTTCCTTTCAACGAAGGAAATGAAGTGAACTTCAAAAGAACACAAAAGCCAAAACGCGAAAGAATAAGCCTGAATAAATTTTATGGAAACAAAACGGAAAATATCATTACGACCTACATACGAGTCTGAACTATGTTCATCGACTCTCAAACAGACAGTTGAAAAAAAAACAATGAACGCAAGGAAACCGCAAAAAAAATCAAAATTGAGCAAGAAAAAATTTTTAAGACTTTTACCTGAAAAAAAATCACCAAAATGTGCATTACTCTTCATCTTATGTCGAACAAATGTACCAAAACATTCAATGGGGCAAACACTTGCAAATTGACTTATTTATATACGCCTAAGTGCCGATTGTACCCTGAACCTTAATATGTGATTGAATGAACGCAGAGGGAGTAACCTCCCATCAAGTCATAACAACAACAAACAAGCCTCGCCTAAACCACATTTTCAATTGCAGGGACTTATTTCTTCTGATGAAAATAGTAATTGTGGTTCCTGCTATTCGCAGAAGATCTATCCGAGGATATCGAGCCAGGATAAAGATAGTCCGTTCACTTCTTCACATTCCAGTGATTTTGATGGCGAAGGTCTTTTTTTGTTTGCGTCTAGAGCTTTCAAGGTGTACCAGGATTGCAGCCAAAATGAGCCAGGCTGTTGTAGGCTAGAGGTCAAATGAGATCTCGTCCTCAAGTACTATTATTGCCATGACAGGGGATCGATTACACGATCTGACTCTCGAATTGACCGCTTTACCACTATGCAAAGTGCCTCCCATAGAAATGAAAAATTGTAGTTTAAACAGTACCTCTGATTTCCGCTCGGCGGTGCCCTGTTGCTTGAGGAGTTGTATGAATTGTGGTGATGACTCATGTTGTTGTTGTGGGAAGAGGAAGTAGTGGATGAAGAGTGGGAGTGTTGGGTGGCGGAGTTTGGTGACGTCATCATGTCCTCCCCACCATCCCCTGTCCCCCCTCCTCCCCGCGAGTGATGACCACCAGTGCTGCCAGATGGACTCGCCATCATTCCTCCGCTGAAACAGAAGAAATACATAACTCTATGATCGCAATGGTAAAGACTGATCTGCGTCACAAATACCAGAGGTGGGCCTTTAAAGAGCTGTTGCGTTCCAACTGCTGATTTAATAGCTGTTAACACTCAGTGTTCATGAGTTTCAAAATGATTGAAATTTTTATCAGGATTATAGCACTAACTTGAAGACTATTTCATGTCTCATTGATTTTTGCCATATCAGAATAAAGAAGAGTTCATGCTAAGAAGTTTGCACAGGCATTTTCATGGTCTGAGTTTCAAATCGGCCTGAATCATCACTGGCCGAATTGTCTCTGTGCCGACTGAGACACCAAAAATACATTATACAATTTGGCAATACTCACGCTGTAGCTTGTTGGGCTGCTGTCCCATTATTCCCAATCCTCCCACCACCCTGGTGGATTGAGGCGGAAGAGGGAGGGAGGGGGGCGTGATGTGTGTGTTGTTTGGACACGACCACACACTTGCCACTCTGGTCCACGTGGTGGTACAGTCGGTAGTACTCGGCCACTCTGTGCACCAGCATACGATGGTATGACGTCATCTCCTCAAACCTAACAAACACAAACAATTACACATACATGAGCGAGAAGTAGAGAGAAAAGTATCACGCACCAGGGAACCGTGCAGAAAATTCAACTGACTTCTGGGTTACGAAGCAGTATTTAGACAACCGCGTATTCAGACTCGTCAGTAAGTAGACAAATACTGTATTAACCAATCAGAATCGAGACAAGAAAGAAATGATTAATTAATAATTATTTATTTCGTAAATTTGCTTCCTCATCTCGATTCTGATTGATTAATATGGTATTTGTCTGCTTACTGATAAGTATGAATACGCGGTTGCCTAAATACAGACCGCACTCTTGACTTCTGTTATTCGGCCCAAAAACCATGTTACAGGTGTATACCTTTGGATCATAAAACCGGGTCATATCTTTGGATCATAAAACGTGATAGGTTGAACTCGAGATTCTAAGCGAAGTGTTGCAATTGATTTTGAACCAAGCTCAATCAAAATGCTTACTCGTAAGTTTTGTCTCGCCTAATCTTACGGCAAAATGAATGACGTGCGTAATCAGTATTTTTCAAACAAAAATTTCAAACCTTTAGTTTATTTGTTGTTAAATATGAATTAATTTTAACTTAAGAATATTTTTTTAAGTATTGATTTAACGTTGTAATTATTTCACTGTTGCTGCACATTAGTTCAATCCCATTAAAAATTGCAGTTAATTTTTTCTTCCCAAATGTATGAAAAAACTTTTGGGTGAACGCAACATCGGCATTTAGCGATATTTGCATTCCTTGGTTTTAACTAGGGTATAAGAAGGGTCATTTTGAGGTTGAGCTCGGCAAAGAAAAACAAATGCATCTGATTAAATATGTCTCCATGAAGCATGACGTCTAATATATTCACCCAAAGGCCTTTAACCAATTTGCAACTTCCAAGTTCGGTACAAGGTTACAATCAAATACATGCAAAGATCCGCCCACATCGAGACAAACCAGAGTGATTAAAATCAAAAGTCAAGGACAAAAATTAGCAGCGTGAATAAACCAGCCAAAAATTGCGTAAGTTTTTTTCTCAATGTTCCTGTTAACTGCTCAAGTAAATCTTACGTAACTTTTGGTTAAATTTCAGGAGTTTTCTATACCACCGGTCCAAACAATGTGATCAAGATTTAAAAACAAAAAACAAGCAAGACGAGTTCGGTTAAAAATTTATCATCGAGTTGCTTTTGGTCACGACTATTATTCGATCGGCCAAATTTCTGTGACTGAAAACTGCATTCAAAGCCAGTTCGGCCTTTGACATTCAAAGTGCCTGTCAATTAACATGAAATATCCATTTTTCTGTACCAGCAAATGTATCTCATGAAAAAGGTATAAGCAATAATTTAAACAATTTCCTTTATTCATTTTCTTTGCCAAACTCCTATCCTGCAAACGGCAATTGAATATTTCTTCAGCAAAAAAAGTTATTCCTAATAGATAAGTAAACCAGTGCCTTTATAAATTTGTTAGAATTTGACTGCTCTTTTTCAGGTTCCAATAAACTGCCTTCGCGCATCATAAACAGTCTTTAAAAAGCTCCAACATAATAATAAAGCCAATTAAGCCTGAGATTTGAATGTCGATATTAGCAATGAAAATACATAAGACAACACATTATTTTGCAACATTATTTTGCATGAGTTTTGAAAATCTCACTCGTTTTGGTTGAAATCGACAAAACTTGCAGCTTCTGATAAAAAACCTGAATGATTTTCAAATTTCGTCAATTTCTGAGAATTAAGTGAAACGAAACGAACGCAGACCATGTTTTCTCTATCTCATTTCGAGATTGTGCGTTAAAATGGTGTTTATTAATACATTTAGAGAAATAAGTGAGCTATTTAAAGCAATAGATGAAAAAACACCGCTTTAGCTCAGCAGTAATCAATTCATGGTACAACAAAGAAAACGGATTAGCGTGAACAAATTATTCTTAAACAAGACAGCTATACTCCGGTGAAAGCAAAAAACTATATGCAGTAGAAAAGTATGAATCACTCGTAACAAATTGATCTCAATCAATCTAACTGCACTAAAAGAAAACTTCTAACCAGACACTTGCTCTCCCAAGTGTAAGAAGCTGAAAAAAATCATTCGATCGTTTTAAAAGTTGACATTTCTTGACCAGCAAAACGCGGTATATCTTCAACTCGTGAATCAACCTTCAAAAATATTGTCATAAAAATATGTCAAGTTTAAGAAAAAAAATCGATTACCTTAAAAACCTCGGGAACACATTCATTTTTCCAGATTGATGCTACACTTTGAAAAAACGCAGTCAGAATAATGTTCACAATTGGAGGTGAGCTATCAGAAAATTCCAAATTTACCCCTTAATATTGTTCCAACCATAGGTGGATCAGGGAAGACTACGAATGGCGACCTCTGTAGATGATTAAGAGTCGTATCATAATTGAACACTATCACTCGAGATTGAATTTCATTTAACTTCAGATTGAATTTGAAACACTTCAGACCTTTCAGAGCATTAATGGTAATATCAAGTGAAAAAAGTGGGATAATTTGAAGTGAAACAAATCGAAACAGGCGACCATTCGTAATGAGGATAGCCAGTTACTGTGCAAAGTAGCACAGAATGTTCCGACCATAGACTTAAAAAACTACAACGCTTTTTTGGCGTAGTGTGATAAAAGCTGAACAAAAAACTGGGGATTAGGTATATTCGACAATCATAGTAAAATAAGTAACTTGAAAAACAAATTTTGAAGAATTTTGAAATTTTTTGCAGGTTTTTTGTAAATTTTATTTCAAAAAAGCACTACAATACTCAAAATTAACTAAGGTTACCCAAATAAAACTAAGTCTTTACGTTTTGAATTAAGCTATTGTAAGCTTTTAAGCAATTAAAAGACTGCCTTCTCGCTTTATTCGCTCGAAATAAGACGAAAAATCGAAAATTCAAACCTGTTTATCTGGACACTGGGAAATTTTTTAAAACATTTTGTTGTGATTCGAATAAAGACTGTAAGGGCTTCAATATGATCTATCACTAAACCCAGTCCGATGATTATTTGTGGTACCTGATTTTGCGTGGAAAACAAAATTAAAAAAAAACACCCGAATACAAAGTTCCTCCCCAATTTCAATGGTCGAAACAACAAGCGACAATTCGCATCACTTGCGATACAACAGAAACTAAACAACTCAAACTAGAAAACATTAAAATAAAGATCAGATGCGACGCTGCGCATCACAAAAACTACTAATGACACAAAAAGCAGCTATATAACAATGAATAAAAACGAAATATAAGCTTTATATTAGTACAACTTTCCTACGTATCGGATTTGTACCTGCGACCTCGAGATGTGGAGTCTCACGGCCACAAACGCTTAGACACAATTTTGCACACAATTTGCATGTAAACATTTGGAATGTAACAAACTAAAGGCCTCTACACTAAGTTTGCTAGTAAAAACTGGAAATCAAGAAACCAAACTATTTTGAAATTATGAATTTCAAAAAAATGACAAATCGAGTTGGAAAATCTCTGAAACCAAATTTTAATTATTGTACTGTTGCTTAAAGCAAGTAGCTTTTTTCGGTTCAATTGATGGAACAAAAATACATCAACTGAGGTAACTTATTAGAAGTGATCGAAGGTCAAAGCACATTTTTTCAAAAAACCGTAGAGGTGCCACCGAAAGTGGCACCAATATTTGAGACTTAGATTGGAAAAAAGAAGAATGATGTGAAAAAAAATCGTTGACTAAACCAATTTTTAGCAAAAAAATGAATCGGCATTAGTAAAATTACACATTAAAACAATAAAGCATAGTTAACAAACAGTTGGAAAAGTGGTAAGAACAAATGAACCAAAAAAGTTTATGGAAACTTTGAACACTTTCTAGCCTTCAATTTTTGAAAAAATTATCGCGTTGAGGCTCATCAAATTTCAATACAGATAAGACGTTGAGCTTCGCACCACTTGCGATACAACAAGTAAAGGATTAAAACAGCAAGACCCTCAAGAACTATCAAAGAAGACTACGAAAGTTGTAAGCGTACAAGACACTAGAAAAAATGAAAATCAATTTTTTTAAATGTTTTAATTTATTAAAGTTCCAATTTGGGTTAAACTTGAGCATTCAAAAAGTTAAATTTGGGGCCAAAGTCTTAACAATCTCATGAATAATATCGAAAACTTATAGGAAACAAAATATTAGGTAAATAAGCAGACAGAATTGAAGCCGACAGCCAATTAGCTGAAATTCAACAACAATTGTTCGGTAAAAGTTTCCAAAAACCTACATGTTCTGCTCAAATATAATCTACGAAAGCCAAATATGTAAAGAAATTAAGGTGGTTTACAAAATGCGGAAGCTGAATCGAGGGTCCTGGTCAGATTCGAACCCAGGACATTTGCCTTTTCAGGCGCATTCGTTACCTCCAGGCTAAGTGCGCTGGAGACAGTTAATATGAATCGGTTATGAACTAAGGTACTACCAGGAGTCAGTGAGTCCTGTGGATAAAATTGTTTAAGGCAAAAAGTCTAGTACCCGATTGCAATACCATTGCTTATCGCAAGGGTTAAAGTCTTAAAAACATAGCCAATCGAAGATTGGAAAAGAGTAATGAACAAAATACACATTAAAAAACTGAATTTCTTGAAAAAATTACGAATTTCAAAGAAAAAAATTGATGCCCTTTAAGATCTTTGAATTTCTAGAACAATTTATGATTGCTGCTTTTTTGATAATAAGAACCAAACCAACTAGAGAAAACTGAATCAATAGGTAAACTTTTATTCCACTAATCTAAAAATCAAATTCCACTTTCGAAACTAGAAATCGTTCAAGCTTTTTTGCGCCATTTCCACGCTAGTATTTGGAGAGTGCTATTTACGTACCTTTTAGCAATAGCAAACTAATTTCAATTGAACTCAAATTGCATATATACCTTAATGCATTCATAAATGCATCAAAATGTATGAATGCACATCAGTAGTTATTAGAGAATTTTCCTGAAAAAAAAAACAAAAAAAAATCAGCGACCTAAATAAGAGTCTTCACTACGTTCATTACTCTTAAGCAAAAAACAAGGACCAAAACGTTTGTATGTGTCGATAAAAGATAACTAGGTGCTCAGCTATAGGCGGAGATAGGTGTTTTGATAACTTTGTTAAGCAGATGTGTGATGATATGGGTTATTTAAAAAAAAAGGCCCAAAACCATAGTTGTTTCTCTTAAAATAACAGAGAAAAGTAAAAATATATGAGAAATTGAAACCTTCCCAAGACATAACATGTTTCTTACAAAAAACCAAGGAGACGCCGCTTCCATATTAAAAATTTTTGCAACCTGTTCATTCGATTGAACCCTTCATCTCAGATTTGACAGAATAGTTTTAAGGAAAATCAAAAAGTTTCTTTAAAACGGTTAAAAGTTCAAAAACTTGACTTTCCGAAAACAATATCTTTTTCTGCAAAAAGGAGGTCGTAGCCGCAGGTCGCAGTTTTCGAGAGAAGTAAAAAAAGTTTCCAAAAAATGGTCCATAAACCAAAAATTTTACTTTCCGGGAATCATAGCTTTATTTGTGAAAAATTTATAGGCGTAGCCGCTCATACAAAAGAATTTCGCAGAACCTGTTATTTCTTTTGAACGCAAAAACTCAGATTACAGAGGGTAGTTTTCGAAAAAAAATTGAAATAGTTTCAAAAAACGGTTAAAAAACAATCATTCTTTTCCGAGGGGCACTTTCCAAATAAGGTTGTTTCGATTAAAGCCAAAAACTCAGATTTGGGAAAGTAGTTTTTGAGGAACAAAAAAAACTATCTTCAAAAAACGGTCGTAGCCAAATATGCAGGGAACTTTCCCACAAACCGTTTTTTGGATTGAAGCTCATTTTTCAGATTTGGGCAGGTAGTTTTTGAGAAAATTCAAAAGAATCAATATATGGTCAAAAATTAAATATTTGTTCTTTCTGAGGGCCATAACTTTTGAGTAAAAAAAAATAGGCTGTTGATCATACTGGGCTTTTCCAACAGCCAGTTGTTTCGATTGAACCTAAAAATTTACCTTGTAATTGAATTTATTATTAAGCAAGCAATTTATAAACATTATTTATAAAATTAATACATCCGTTAAGTAAGCCGACAAAAGTTGGGACCAAATCAATGTAGCCGACAAAAATAAATTTCATTCGGAAAACTTTCCCCGAAACAAACATCGTAGTCAGGAGTTGAGCATGTCAGCACGCATGAGCATGCGACATGAGCAAGTAGGCAATTACTTTAAGTACTTTTGTTAAACTAGTTAACCCAAAGAAAAGTAAACATTCCGATTTGATAACGCTTGCTAATCGCAAGCGTAAATACTAATAGTGATTGGCGTTTTTTTTGTCGAAATTTCCCATGTAGAGAAAATTGGATCAAAAGGTAATTTTTCATTTCACTGGAAAACCTGAAAATAAAAATCCACTTTCGAAATGAGAAGTCGATCACATTTTTTCGTGAACTGTACAAGTATGCTGTTCAATGGTGAAGTTTGCCTTCCTTTTAATTAAGAAAATGAACTGAAATTACAAAAAAAATCAAAAGTCAAGCAGAGCGGGCGCAAACTTCAATAATTCTTCCTGACTTATATTAGTGAAAACCACTTCGTTTTTTGACAATTAATCAAAAAACAATTCAACTACAAAAAAATGCTTGCATGATAAAAACAAAATCAATGATGCATCATCTAAGCAGACAGTACATAAGCAGTTCAACGAACAGCCGACAATTTTGAAAAATTCCGCCGACAGTTTCAATAAGATTCTGACCGAATTTGAACTTGAGAACATTCTGGTCTTAGGATTAGATGTTACCTCTAGTCCAAGTGCGCCCGCGAATATCTATTTTTGCACCGAAGTTTCGACTAACTTATGAATAAAGTTCCAAATGACTCAAGTGATTTTGTTAAACAATTTGTTAACAAAAAATTCTGAATTCCGTTTTGCTCATGCTTGCTAATCGCATGCGAAATGAGTAGGCACAAAACGTTATGTTATTGCCTTTGAAAGATAAACAACTTCCAGCTTGCATCCTTTTGAACTTCCTTTTGAAAAAACGGGGTTTTGCAATGACAAAAAACTAACAGAAAAAAAACGTTCTAAATGGCGTGATGAGACGGAATCCACTGAAGATTTATTCATGCCGGAAAAACTAGATCTACCAAAATGTGCATGTGTTTCTCAACTTGTCTTAAATAGAGCTCGTTTTGGAAAAAAAACATGCCAAATTAGACAACTGAATGCTAAATCGCATCAGGAAATCTAATGAGCGGGAACAAAGTTGAAAAAACCTGAGCGTACGCCTGTTGAGACGACACAAAGTTTTCAAAAACTTTACTCAAGAAAGCTCAATTAAAACACACGCGCGCATCAAGAACCAAAAAACTCAAACTAATCAAAATTGGATTTGAGAAAATGATTCCGGGATTTGTTTAGATGGAGACAGGTTGTTTAGATGGAAACAATTATATGTTCCAATTTTGAAGAAATTTCTCAAAACGAAGATTTTTTTCGCTCAAATGAAGATTTGCGTGAGTAGCAGAAAAACACAGACCCGTTTTTGTCGACACAGAGACAGCTTTTACCAATCGGAATCACGACTGAAAATGCTTCAAAAAGATACCATTCTCGATACTCTATAGATCTTTAAGTACCTAATTTTGCGTCAAAAAAGAACACCCAACACCATAGTTTCTTTCCACCTCCAGAAAGAGGTCGGAGCAAAAAAAAAACATGAACTTTACAACTTAGTATCTGGTGGATAAAAATTACCTCTTGTAACTGGTGGCCTCATCCACCATGAACTCAGTGAGCTGGGACTCAATCCACTCAACAGTTTGTCTGTCTTTCTGGTTTTTGCAGATATTGACGTTCAATATTCTCAGGACAAATTCCTCATACTCTTCGGGACTCATGCCGTTCGATGAGCCTATTTGAACATAAACACCTAAATATTTATAACAAAAAACTTTCAATTGGAAATAAATGAATTTTCGAGAGCCCTCACTCAATGGACGCGGGGGTGAAGATGGCTCTTCGCTTGCGTGTTGACTCTGATGAGATCGAGCAGCTTCAGCGCGGGTACTAGCCAGTTCGACTGAGTCATAGCTCGAGGAATTTGAAGCGATGATGTCCAGCTGAGTCATTTTGAAACTATCAGAGTTATTTGTAGCTTCGCTACTTTGACGATCGAAATCAGATACACCACCGTTCTCTATTTTATCATTATCATCAATACTAGGTGCTGGCGCTTCAATCTTGGTAGTACCCTAAATTCAATCATTAATGTATTCACCTACTTATGATACAACAAACAACAAATACAACACAGGCGAAGTGACGCCTCGCAAACAAGCGAGAAAACGACAAAAATAGCACTAAAAAGGAGAAATAAGACTCGTATTAGTTAAATTCTTGATAAGTGTCGGGTCTTGGATCATGAATCTGTGCCACGGGTCATGCAAAAATTCATAACATAAGTCACCAATGATGCAGCTATAGATGCTAAAAAACTGTCAATTCTACGCAGCAAAAATGTCGCTTAATATAAATATAATATGGCTAACTGCGGCGTTGAACCTCCGACAAGTAAATGACTCTCAAGTCCTTCCCTCTGAGCCACGGACGCTTAACTAACGACAAACACTACCCGCCAATTAAGCAGAGAACAGATGCTATGAAACTTTCGAAGATACAGATCGTGATTATAGCAAAAGTGCCACCGAATGAACCCTTTTATTTGCGAGTTAGCTTGGGAAAAAAGTTGCATCGTACTTTCACACTACGCTCCGCGTCTGTAATAATGAGCAATGAACTTGTCAGCATAGTCCTGCCGAATTCATGAAACTTGTTGAATATAATGAAAAATGGACAAAAGTGATAGAGGGGTCCCAGTAACAACCAAGTATGATAGAGGGGTCCCGAAATACGATGACTCTAATCAAATATAGCAACTAAGTATATCAATGTACGCTACTCAATTTTCAAGACTTTTTCTTAACGTTGATAATCTGCCGCATTTGCGCTGTCTGAAATTATGCTTTGCAGCACCGAATAAATAAATTATACACTTTTGAAGCTTTGTATTTACATTAGGGACCATGATAATTTGTTGGGAAACCCACTTTTACATTTGAAATGTTCCTAAAATGTTCGAAAAACAGCATGAGAGTTAAAAAGCATAAACAACAAACCTTTTCGTTTGCAGCTAGCGCTTCCTCAGCCTGCTCAGCTGGAGTTGGATCTTCTGAAAAATTAATTACATAGATGTTGAACTTTTTAGTTGAAGTTTTTGAACAGTCCTGAAAATAATCATCACTCACTCGCAAAATGCTCGATGATATCTGATGCTGGAGCCTCGTCTCCAAACTGAATACTCATAGCGGCGTTTTCTTTATTTTCTGGAAGCTGGTCGCTTGTTTCACACGTTTCCATCTAATCTGAAACGGCCTGTTTGTAAAAATCTGACTCAATTGAAAAAACAAATTCCCGCGATCTCTGTACACATTTTAATTTTTACAAAAAAAAAAACTGAGAGCAAAATTTAGACTGACAATCTGAGCTTATCAGACATTGCAAAACGATTACAGTCATAAACGTTAAAACAAGTGTGCTGCATCACGCCGGTTAGCACAAAAAAATTTCGTGTGTTAAGTAACATTCGCCCGGAAGTACATATCGACGGAAAACAAAGCTACGTCCTAAAACGACTAGCTAGTGTCTAAACACAGCTCTACATGCTTTTCACCGTCTCTGCCAAAGCCAGTTCTTTTGGTGGTCTTTCTAACATCGGGTCGACAAAAAACGTTACTATTTCCGGCTTCGATCAGAACGCTCCGATTAACTTAATTATATGCAAAATAGTGAGCTCATGGCTGGGTCTCAGTATCCCCAGACCACGGGGTCACTCCTAAAAGCAGGGCTACTTTTTATATATTATCTTACTATTGTTTTTTTTCAGTAGATAAAAATCATCATCTCCATCGAAGATGGATAAACCCTTTCCCCCAACTCCTAGCTTCTCATTATCTGAAAACGAATTTGGTTTTAACTAAATTCAACTCAAGACATTCCGGGAAGCTAAAAGTTGTTAAAATGACGAGTTAAAGTTCTCTCCCGAGACCCTTCCAGATTCTGGAATCCTGAGAAATAACGATCTTAGTTCTTCTCGGAAGGCTGGATACGTCGTCCAAACACCATTTCTGGTTCTTGTGAATTGCTCTCTAACGATTGTAGCGGAACAATCGTTCTAAATCGGAATGGTTTCTGACAATTTCTGACCACAATCTCACTCTTGTAACATTCGCCCGGAAGTACATATCGACGGAAAATAAAGCTAGGTTCTAAGACGACTGGCCAGCGTCTAAACACAGCTCTACATGCTTTTCATCGTCTCTGCCAAAGTCAGTTCTTTTGGTGGTTTTTCTAACATCGGGTCGACAAAAAACGTTACTATTTCCGGCTTCGATCAGAACGCTCCGATTAACTTAACTATATGCAAAATAGTGAGCTCATGGCTGGGTCTCAGTATCTCCAGACCACGAGGTCACTCCTAAAAACAGAGCTAGCTACTACTACTTATCATATTACGATTGTTTTTGTTCAGTAGATAAAAATCATCATCTCCATTGAAGATGGATCAATCTTTTCCTCCAACTCCTAGCTTCTCATCGTCATAAAATGAATTCAGATGTTTAATAACTTCAATTCAAGACATAACCGGGAAGCTAAAAGTTTATATAAATTAGTTTCATTTCAAATTCCGAGACTCCTACGGATTCCTGAACCCGGGGAAATAACAACCTTGTCTCCCTTCCGGAGGGCTGCTCTTCCACCCTTCACCGTTGTTGTGAACGGCCTTGCAACGATTGTAGCGACACAATCGTTGCAACTCGGAACGGTCTCTGCTATCTCTGCTGTTTTCTTCGATTCCGATATTCTATTTTCTCGTAGTTATCTTCGTCGCAATTATTGTTTTTCTGATTTTCTTCTGGTTTTCTTCCAAAATGGCGGTTTTGCCGTTTCTCAGAAGTGCGACTTCTCAGTTCGAATTTTTAAAATTACAAAATACCAGAATATCTTGACCTTCACCGTTTGGCGAATTGTCCCAATAACGTCACTTATCTCTCAAAACTGTCAATTCGGAAGGTTAGTTGCTAACTATTCGAAATCGCCGAATCTGCATTTTTGTTCATTCTGGTCGAATGTCATATCTTCTTCCGTTTTTTTGTTGTTGTTGTCACTGAGGCTACTGTTGTTCTGATTTCACAGTTTAAAATGTGTTGTAACATTCGCCCGGAGTACGTATCGACAAAAAAAGCTAGGTAATAAAACGACTGGCTAGCGTCTAAACACAGCTCTACATGCTTTTCACCGTCTCTGCCAAAGCCAGTTCTTATGGTGGTTTTCCTAACATGGGGTCGACAAAACGTTACTGCTTTCCGGCTACGACCAGAACGCTCAAATTAACTTAATTATAAGCAAAAATAGTGAACTCATGGCTGGGTCGCAGTATCCCCAGACCACGAGGTCACTCCTAAAAACAGGGCTACTACTATTTATTATATTACTGTTGTTTTTGTTCAGTAGATAAAAATCACCATCTCCATCGAAGATGGATCAACCCTTTCCCTCACTCATAGCTTCTCATTCTCTGAAAATGAATCTGGATGTTAATTAAATTCAACTCAGGGCAGGACCAAGAAGCCAAAAAATTCATATGAAACAGTTTGAGTATGGAGCCCGAGACTCCTCCGGATTCTGGAATCCGGGGAAATAGCCCTCCTATTTTTTCCGGAAGGCTAGACACGCCATCCCAACACTCTTCTTTTTTCTTGGGTTCTACGTTGTAACGATTGTAGCAGCACAATCGTCCCAACTCGGAATGGTTTCTGACAATCTCCAATTACAATTTCAATCTGTTGTCGTTTTTTCGTTGTTGTTTCCACTGCGACTATGGTTGTTGTGTTTTCGCCGTTTCAGTGTGTGCAAAATAATAAATGGTTACGTTTCGTTCATGTCCCAATCGAAATTTTAAAAATTAACATGTCAGTCAAAACTAACCTTTCCCGATTTGTCCAATCGTTCAAATAACGTCGTTAATTCATGAAAACCATCAATCTTCCCGGTTAGATCATCTTTTTTCTAATCAATAAATATTCTATTGCGAAACTGTTTTTTCGTACATTCTGGTCGAATGTTACATACTCCACGGACAGCCCGGTCAATGTCCTCATTGAGTCTCGTCTTCATCAAAATGGTACAGTGCCATCCAACAGAATTTACAAAATGCATAAAATCACTTTTATCCACGTCATATCGACTCACTGCAGAAAATATATGACATCATACCACACTACTATAGCCTTCCAAATCCTTTCACTAATCTGCAGTTTCGAGGATATGACTTACGATAAAACATTTGTTTAGACTTCCAACGTCCATGTCCCGATTTAAAACTTTTTCTCCTAGGTTTAAAAAGTGTAGGGACGCAGGACAGTCCTGCCAACCCACAAGCTAAATTTATCCTACTATGCTTCTTCCCTTCGAAATTTAGTTGTTACTGGTCCTAATTATTAAAATTAGGTAACTCGGTGGTTAGAAGGAACAATGAAATAATCTCCCTCTTCGAAAGATTACCCAAGCCATTCATGTCACCACAAAGTGATCAGTCGTCCTAGTTGATTAAAAACAATGATACAGGCTGGAATAATTTAAATTACCCTCCACTCAAGCCTCTCTAAATGAGAAGTAAGTGTCTCTAAAGTCACTAACTAAAATCATAATGCAAATTTATAAATGCAACAAATTCTTTAATCTTCAAAACTCAACTAATGTTTTCTCTTCAGTTTCGATTGCAAACTTAGTTGCTTTGTTTCTCATTTGAGTTTTGTCACACATAAAACAATTCTGATTTTTAACATCTTCTTTTTCGTTGTTTCTTTGTTTGCTTCTTTGTTCGTCGTTTAGAAGTTCTAAGACTTCTAAATTTTTCTAATTTTATTTCTTTTTGCATCTTGTTTTTCGGCAATTTGTCAATGTTCCATCTTCTCTTCCTGAGATATTGACTCCGCACTTTCAGTCTCTGTGTCTTACAACACGTCGGTAGCTATTCTAACGCTGTTTGAAGTCTTCTTCTGGCCCATATCTTTTTTTAATCTTCCATCGGAATGTTCAAGATTCTGCACGTTGTCTCAAAAATATCTAAATCTTTTGGACAATCCAATTCCTGTAACTTTTCTTTCGTTGGCGCCTCCTGTTTTTTGTTCTCTTTTACATGAGCTTCCAGCCATCGTATCGCCATCATAACTCCTACTGTCACTATCTTTATGGGCTGTGATGAATCTGGTAAACCCATGGAGAGCAGCTTTCCACAGTCCCAGATCAACACCAGATTACTACGCCCGGGATACCACCATGTTTGTAGTAAGCAATGGCAGGGGAACTCATCATCATGTGTTGACATGATGCTCCTCCAAATATGCTTTCTCGAAGCTACCAGTAATAGTTCCACCTCCATCATCAATCGATGGACTTCATCATTCTCATCTACTGCCTTGTAATCCGTGACTGTTGATCCTCTCTGCTTTTGTCTTTCAAAATCACTGAAATTCCCACTGGCGTATTCATTGAACTTCTCTCCCAGGACGGATTCTAATTCCTCTTTGGTTCTCTCCAGAACTGCTGAGAACATTTTGCACAGCAACTCGTAAGATTTTTCTGACATTCTCGCTAGTATTACGCATTTTGGTACTGAGAAGGCTTAATCCACGATCATTCTCGTACTTTTCACATCCACCGCTACAAAATGCACTGGGTATCTGCTCTTGCACAATGGAGCTAGAGTTGATCCCACTAAATATCTCGCTCCCGTCGGTCTAGGATAGGTTTCATTATGCCGGATATTCATTTCCGCCTTGATCGCTTCTCTCCACTTTCCAATCTACTTCGGCTCGGTTTGCAACACTCCCGGAAACACTCTTCACTGATGATCGTCACCATCTCATGTTTTTGTTCTAGATTCAATAGTGACTCTAATGAACCAAACAAGCTGTAGAATCTTAGTGCAGTCACTAGATTCACCTCGGTTCCTCCATGGCAATCTGCAATCAATTCCGTTTCCGTTTTCGCCTTCATCTCAATGTTCCCAAACAATGTCGTCAATTGCTTGTGTTGTTTCTCCAGGGTTTTTACGCAATCCATACCTCCACAGATATGACCTTCCAGTCCACAGACTTCTGCCAGGACAGCTACCAGGTTTGATCCAGTCCTCTGGTGCCCAGCCAGGCAACTCTACTTTGTCTTCTCCATTGCTCTTAGAGGCTGTCGTCATCAAATTATAGATGATGTTCAGGTCACGCAAGTTACAGTCTGAGTTCAGTTCCCTCTGGATGTCTTGTGTCGCCCGCAATATCGAATCGGCGTTAAGACTCGGACACCATGATAGTTTCATCAGTTCCCACACTACCATCAAACTCGTTCTCAGCAATTCGTTCGAGAATCCCAATCCAAACTCCACTCGGTTGTCAGACTTTGGCACTGAAGGTGCAGTCACCTTTTCCTCCAAGACTAGTCCCAGCTTGATCTGCTGATTAGCAGCACTTCTTATCGTTGCAATTCTTGACGTCCAGAATCTTAGCAACATTGCTTGCTCGTAATCAAAGAAGCAATCGAGCATGTCTTCATTCATGAAAGGGTTGTACGCCATCCCTATGATTCCAGATACATAACTGTATGATTTCTTCCTGATCGGTCCACAGTAATCACTGGATTTCGGCAGTGCTCCCATAGATTCTTTCGAGAACCTCATCTCCTTGTTAGAGAATCTCCTTATTTCGTCAATCTCTTTCGTCGGTTCAAGCTCCACAGGCTCCTTCATGTTCACTCGCATCGGCGTGCTCTGATGGATGCCTAAAAGTGCTAGCAAGAGCAAGGCTTTTGCTCGTTCATCGCCTTCTCTTAGCATCTTGACACAAGTGTTCAATGCTGGCACTGAAACTTGTTCTATCATAAATCGAATGAAACAGAGAGCGTCTCTTCGCTTCGCGCACGCTACTGCTGCTCCTTCTTGGGTTATCAGATCTCTCACACTCGTCGTTAAGAACACCTTTTCTTCTTTGATCTTTCTCTTTCTTCCGAATCATATTCCCCGCGTGTCAACCCACTCATGCACCAAGCGAACCTCAGTTGTAACTCTGTTCTCACATAGGGTATTGCTATCAGAGCGTGTATCTTCGGTGTGGTTCTCATCTCTTCTTTGAAGTATCGTAACACTACTGCTCTCCATGGAAGGCTAACCAACTGCTCGATCGTTTCCGCGTACATTTCAGACGATACCAGAGACCCGTGTGCCTTCTGCTTCAGGGTGCTGCCTTGCGTCATCGCCTCCAAATAACCTTCCATTACTTTTTTGTCTTCCAAAGTTTCATCAAATCTTGCTGCCCAGTTTTATTTTCATTTCATTAAGCCTACCAATCACCATTTTTGATCGCATCGTTCCCTTTCGGGTTCATGACAGATATACCACTTCTCCCTTGTCTTATTGCGGCGTCATCTTTATAGGAGAGTTTGCTTCATTTTCATCAAAGGCCGAGTCGATCAGCAACTCGCTCAATCTTCCTTCGCACTCGTGAAGTTTGTTAAGGACTTCCCGCATTAGTGGTCGGTTGAGACCTATTTTCAAAATAGACTGGGTTCCGTAGCTCTGGACTACTGTCCAGACCTCTTCCATGAAGGCTACTCTGTCCATTCTGCATCCCGTCCTATTTTCATGTCACCACAAAGTGATCAGTCGTCCTAGTTGATTAAAAACAATGATACAGGCTGGAATAATTTAAAATACCCTCCACTCAAGCCTCTCTAAATGAGAAGTAAGTGTCTCTAAAGTCACTAACTAAAATCATAATGCAAATTTATAAATGCAACAAATTCTTTAATCTTCAAAACTCAACTAATGTTTTCTCTTCAGTTTCGATTGCAAACTTAGTTGCTTTGTTTCTCATTTGAGTTTTGTCACACATAAAACAATTCTGATTTTTAACATCTTCTTTTTCGTTGTTTCTTTGTTTGCTTCTTTGTTCGTCGTTTAGAAGTTCTAAGACTTCTAAATTTTTCTAATTTTATTTCTTTTTGCATCTTGTTTTTCGGCAATTTGTCAATGTTCCATCTTCTCTTCCTGAGATATTGACTCCGCACTTTCAGTCTCTGTGTCTTACAACACGTCGGTAGCTATTCTAACGCTGTTTGAAGTCTTCTTCTGGCCCATATCTTTTTTTAATCTTCCATCGGAATGTTCAAGATTCTGCACGTTGTCTCAAAAATATCTAAATCTTTTGGACAATCCAATTCCTGTAACTTTTCTTTCGTTGGCGCCTCCTGTTTTTTGTTCTCTTTTACATGAGCTTCCAGCCATCGTATCGCCATCATAACTCCTACTGTCACTATCTTTATGGGCTGTGATGAATCTGGTAAACCCATGGAGAGCAGCTTTCCACAGTCCCAGATCAACACCAGATTACTACGCCCGGGATACCACCATGTTTGTAGTAAGCAATGGCAGGGGAACTCATCATCATGTGTTGACATGATGCTCCTCCAAATATGCTTTCTCGAAGCTACCAGTAATAGTTCCACCTCCATCATCAATCGATGGACTTCATCATTCTCATCTACTGCCTTGTAATCCGTGACTGTTGATCCTCTCTGCTTTTGTCTTTCAAAATCACTGAAATTCCCACTGGCGTATTCATTGAACTTCTCTCCCAGGACGGATTCTAATTCCTCTTTGGTTCTCTCCAGAACTGCTGAGAACATTTTGCACAGCAACTCGTAAGATTTTTCTGACATTCTCGCTAGTATTACGCATTTTGGTACTGAGAAGGCTTAATCCACGATCATTCTCGTACTTTTCACATCCACCGCTACAAAATGCACTGGGTATCTGCTCTTGCACAATGGAGCTAGAGTTGATCCCACTAAATATCTCGCTCCCGTCGGTCTAGGATAGGTTTCATTATGCCGGATATTCATTTCCGCCTTGATCGCTTCTCTCCACTTTCCAATCTACTTCGGCTCGGTTTGCAACACTCCCGGAAACACTCTTCACTGATGATCGTAACCATCTCATGTTTTTGTTCTAGATTCAATAGTGACTCTAATGAACCAAACAAGCTGTAGAATCTTAGTGCAGTCACTAGATTCACCTCGGTTCCTCCATGGCAATCTGCAATCAATTCCGTTTCCGTTTTCGCCTTCATCTCAATGTTCCCAAACAATGTCGTCAATTGCTTGTGTTGTTTCTCCAGGGTTTTTACGCAATCCATACCTCCACAGATATGACCTTCCAGTCCACAGACTTCTGCCAGGACAGCTACCAGGTTTGATCCAGTCCTCTGGTGCCCAGCCAGGCAACTCTACTTTGTCTTCTCCATTGCTCTTAGAGGCTGTCGTCATCAAATTATAGATGATGTTCAGGTCACGCAAGTTACAGTCTGAGTTCAGTTCCCTCTGGATGTCTTGTGTCGCCCGCAATATCGAATCGGCGTTAAGACTCGGACACCATGATAGTTTCATCAGTTCCCACACTACCATCAAACTCGTTCTCAGCAATTCGTTCGAGAATCCCAATCCAAACTCCACTCGGTTGTCAGACTTTGGCACTGAAGGTGCAGTCACCTTTTCCTCCAAGACTAGTCCCAGCTTGATCTGCTGATTAGCAGCACTTCTTATCGTTGCAATTCTTGACGTCCAGAATCTTAGCAACATTGCTTGCTCGTAATCAAAGAAGCAATCGAGCATGTCTTCATTCATGAAAGGGTTGTACGCCATCCCTATGATTCCAGATACATAACTGTATGATTTCTTCCTGATCGGTCCACAGTAATCACTGGATTTCGGCAGTGCTCCCATAGATTCTTTCGAGAACCTCATCTCCTTGTTAGAGAATCTCCTTATTTCGTCAATCTCTTTCGTCGGTTCAAGCTCCACAGGCTCCTTCATGTTCACTCGCATCGGCGTGCTCTGATGGATGCCTAAAAGTGCTAGCAAGAGCAAGGCTTTTGCTCGTTCATCGCCTTCTCTTAGCATCTTGACACAAGTGTTCAATGCTGGCACTGAAACTTGTTCTATCATAAATCGAATGAAACAGAGAGCGTCTCTTCGCTTCGCGCACGCTACTGCTGCTCCTTCTTGGGTTATCAGATCTCTCACACTCGTCGTTAAGAACACCTTTTCTTCTTTGATCTTTCTCTTTCTTCCGAATCATATTCCCCGCGTGTCAACCCACTCATGCACCAAGCGAACCTCAGTTGTAACTCTGTTCTCACATAGGGTATTGCTATCAGAGCGTGTATCTTCGGTGTGGTTCTCATCTCTTCTTTGAAGTATCGTAACACTACTGCTCTCCATGGAAGGCTAACCAACTGCTCGATCGTTTCCGCGTACATTTCAGACGATACCAGAGACCCGTGTGCCTTCTGCTTCAGGGTGCTGCCTTGCGTCATCGCCTCCAAATAACCTTCCATTACTTTTTTGTCTTCCAAAGTTTCATCAAATCTTGCTGCCCAGTTTTATTTTCATTTCATTAAGCCTACCAATCACCATTTTTGATCGCATCGTTCCCTTTCGGGTTCATGACAGATATACCACTTCTCCCTTGTCTTATTGCGGCGTCATCTTTATAGGAGAGTTTGCTTCATTTTCATCAAAGGCCGAGTCGATCAGCAACTCGCTCAATCTTCCTTCGCACTCGTGAAGTTTGTTAAGGACTTCCCGCATTAGTGGTCGGTTGAGACCTATTTTCAAAATAGACTGGGTTCCGTAGCTCTGGACTACTGTCCAGACCTCTTCCATGAAGGCTACTCTGTCCATTCTGCATCCCGTCCTATTTTCATGGTCTCTATGATGCACTTCCCAGTCCTCTTCGGGCAACGTTCCCAAGAAAGGTACTCATGCAGTGCCTTCTATTCTTCTTCTCCTTGGTTATACCATCAAGAGTTTCTGTTCGGTGTTTTTAGAATTGCTAGGAGAGCTGCTCTCCGACAAGTTCCGGTTCGTTCCCATGAAGGCCGACGGGGGGTTCCAGTGTGGAAGTTCCCTCGTCTGCCGGCTCAGTCGTTGCTTCCAACGTGTCCGTGCCGTTTTCAAAGTCGACGAGGAAATTGAAGTCCAGGTTGGACATCCATCCTGTCGAAGCCTTATCGTCCTCTTTCTCGAATTGATCGAATCCTGTTGCATAGGTTCTTCCGATCGACGGATTCCTCCCTGGCCATCGTCTCGTCTTGGATTCTTTCCTGAACTTGAGGGCCCTTGCTCTTCATCCCTTGCCCCATCAGGAAATTTCGGTACAACTAGACTGCCAGCTGACTGAACTACCTTGACTTCTTCATAGCCGAAGGGTGGTAGCATGGTTCTAATCTGTAGTGTTCCTCCCACCGTTAACTCTGGTTTTACACTCGTTAAGATTATGGAGGCTTCTGGTAAGTCAGCCTTGCCTCTCATGATCATAGGCGCTAGATCCAGCTTCGCCCATTCCTCGTCAAACCTCCCCATTCCTCGTATTGTTCATTCGTCTCCTTGTTGCTTCATCCTTGTAAGCAAACTGCGTATACTGCAGCACTGCGGCGTTTCTGACCACAAAACACGGGTCCATCATCTCAGAGAACTTCGCTACCCTCCTCTCATTGGTCTCAAAGGCTCTCAACCTAGGGGTTTGTACTACGGCGTCTGCTCCGAGCAACATCCTTCTAATCGAAGGGAATTCCGGGATCACTTCCGGCAGTTTCTTGTAGTCACCTCAACCCTTCGTTTCTTCTCTCAATTTATGGTACGCTGCGGTCAGTCCAGAAATTCTTGTGACTTCGCCGTTTGTTTTGTCGTAGGGTCTTAGATTCCAGAGCTTCGGGAATACCTCAATGTGCCCTCTGTCCTTTTCCCCCATCCTGTCTCGGAAGTGATCTTCAAAACTTATGACGGTCATCTCCGGCTCTGATATCTTCGCGAATAACAAGTCCTCACTCATCAATTCTCGTAGTGCGTGTTGTTCACACTAGTTAAGTGTACTTCACTCCACTGCAGATATGAGGTTCAGGTGCAACATCGACCTCCTGTAAGCGTCCACCTTAACGTCAGGGAACGCAAACGTGACTGCCGGACCGTTTATCACTGTCACGAACTCCGTGGCTCCTCTGATCAATGCTAAGGGATCGGTCCTCATAGCTAAGCTCAGGTCAGTTAGCAGAGGCATGCCCCCAGCATGACGTCGCACGTCTTTCTCCCTCTGAATCGTTTCATCCTCTCCTGTTCCAAAGCGATTCTGCTGCAGGAGGTACTGGATAAGAGTATATCGCAAATCTCTTATCTTTTTCCAGGAATCCGTGGATCGCTTCACGTCGAGTTTTCTCACGTCCTCCGTCATCTGCTCTGGATATCGTGCCAAATTCATCAATCCTCCCAAGTTTCCATGTGTTATCGCGATCAACGTTAGAAGTCCATCTAGTCGCAAATTCTACACACCTTCTGTGAGCAGTATCGCTGTTCCTCTCACGAAAATCTATACTCCAAACGTCACGATCAGGGCTAGTAATTCAACGATCGATACCTCTACGACTGCTCAGATATCGAGAAAGCGATGGATAAAATTTCGCCAAGAAGGACGCGGTCCATCCGGTTCCTAACCCTTCCAACATGCTGTCAGTCCGGTCAAAGCCTTCTTCTCCCTTTACATTCTGTGTCCAGAAAGCTTCCAGGGTAACTTGGTCAAAAATGCTGAAGAGAAGTCACCCGGTGTGCCAAGTTACCCTGAGTCGCATTATTGAGGCTGACTTGAGATCCGAAATCATCGTCTTCCTCTTGCTGAGTTTCTGCTTCATCGCCCGTACCCGTTCCCATGGTAAATGGATAGAAGTTTCGGAAAGTGTTCTTCATTCTTTCTGAAAACGTTGAGGACGTTGCCGGTTTCTCCGTCACGCCATGCATCATGGTGTTGTCTCTGGGTGATCTTGTAGTCGCCACATTTTCAGTAGAGATGTCGGACAGTTCGGACATCTCTTCTCGGTCCAGAGTCCCACTGGAAGTGACAAAATCTTGGCCATGTCCTACCGGAGTAGGTTCACTCGCAATCTTCTGTTTCCTCTCCCTTCTGGTCCATGCCCTCCCGGTTCTCATCCATGGCAGGATCCGGATGGACCTCTACTTCTAACATTGCCTTTTGTCCTTCTGAGGACTTTTGACTCATGGTTTCAACCATTCCGCCTGAAACATTCTTCTTCCCTTTGTCGGTCCGGATTCGTGCGATCCTTTCCACAAAGGGGTCGTTCATTGATTTTCTTTGTTTCTCTGGAACGAACTTCCTAGAACTATCACTTTGTTTGGGTATCGTTGACTTGTCTAGACTCATTTTCATTTTATCACTTCTTACTGCCTATACACTCAATTCGATTACTAGTGTCCTTTTAGTCTGACTTGTTTTAACAATAACACAACACAAAAAAAATTCCAAAAATTTTATTTAAATAGTAAACACGAATCCTTGTATGATATCACAGTACAGCGTATATACAATTTATTACCAATAATCGATTATTAGTTGTAAGATATGAAGCTAGCACAGTCTGATGATATCAATATGTTTAAAAGATAGTGTACTCATTGCCGAATCAAAAACAGATATTGTTTATTTAAAACCAAAATTGAAAAAAAAATAAGAATATTTGCAATGAAAAACGTATGTGTTTTGTACTTTAGTCAACCGCAATGTAATAGTCGAACTTGTTTCTAAAGAAAGAGCTCTCCTTGTTCGGTGCTACATCAAACAGACAAAACTTGAAGGCTGTTATTTTCTCAAGTGGGCGTTTATTGCACCCACCGAGTCCTGTGTTACCTATCCGCCTTCGGATTGGCCGGGCTAGACCTACTAAAATCCTCAGGGCAATCACTTTTCCAAAAAACGATTTGGATTTCAATCCACACAAACCAGTGACAAACTCTTGTTGAATTTAGACTAAGTGTCGCGAATATCCGGGCTTAGACCTGTTTTGTTTTAGTCTGATCTTTTATAAAAGGCAAGTTACCAGAGCAGTCACTGGTTCCTAGCCTGACACCTAGTAACTTAATATTCTATACTATTTACTTTTCTTTTGTCTACTTAATTTTTTACAAAAATAGGATCCTTTCGGATTGGCAAAATTGGGACCCTTCCGGATTGGCAACAAAAGGACTTTTCCGAATTGGCAAAATTGGGACCCTTCCGTATTGGCAAAATTCGGACCCTTCCAGGTTGGCAAAAATAGGACCCTTCCGAATTGGCAATGATGGGACCCTTCCGGATTGGCAAGAACAGGACCCCACCGGATTGGCAAAAACAGGAATCCTCCGGATTGGCAAAATTGGGACCCCTCCGGATTAGCAAAAACAGGACCCCTCCGGATTGGCAAAAACAGGACCCCTCCGGGTTGGCAAAAATAGCTTTTCCGGAACTTTTTAAAATTTTCACCCTATACCCTTCCGGATACGTTCTCCGACGCTATTATGCTGTAGGAACTAACTAGGAAGGATGTATTTTCTGTCCCTAGACCCTTCTGGTTTGAAGCTAAGCCTCTTATTTGACAATTCACCTTAACTGTGAAGGGTCTTATCACTAGCCTAGTTTCGATTCGACTATGGTTTTCTGGTTTCCTTAGCCTTCCCTTTTCGTTTAGAACAGCGTAAAATTGCCTTTTCCAACCGTTACTATGCTTTGGTAGGGTATAAGGGCGTTCCAAAAAATTTATAAAACGTGAAGGGTCTACCTTCCCGCATTAGTGAGTTTGCTAAAAACTATCTTAAAAAATTTTCACGCTTACTTACAATCAAAAAATTTTCTCTCAATTTAGGTTCCGCCTAATTTTTTTCGCAATGCTGATCTTTTCGACCTATAAATTATTGATCCGAGCTCAGAAGGCCTATACTGTTCTAGTTTAATGCAAAAAAAACCAAAATAAAACGCTCCAGCTGAAAAGATTTACCAAAAACAATGCTATTTGGACCCTTCCGGATTGATGAATCCACTAAATCAAACATGTTAAGTTCGATTTCACTGTAACCCGGAAAGTTATCGGCAAACGGGTTTTAAAACCTGTCGATTCAATTCACGAGCGAATGTTGTCCAAACAACAATTTTTACTGTCCTAACTCAAAAATTTAAAAAAAAAATTCTTATTTTGTAACGTTTCGTTTTTTTTTCAAAAATCAAGAAAATTCGGTTTTTGTACCCAATTAGTTCCAACCACTTCTAAACTAATATCAACCGGTTTTACCTATTATATTAGTACAATTACGATGTAACACACTAATTTTTTGCTTTTTTGTGGTGCTTGTATCAAAATATCGCTACTTTGACCCTAAAAACCGGTCTGTTTGCTGTGTTTTTCATTGAAAAACGGTATAGGAATATATAGGCTGTATAAAAAGTAATACTACTAGTATTATACCCCTCCGGATTTTTTCAATACCCGAATTAATGTGCTTAACTCGGAAATTCGCAGTTCGGTGAAGGGTCACTACAGTGCAGTCACTGTCGAGCCCCCCACAGAATATTATCCTACTTTTTGTACCAAAAGGGATACAAAACTTGTTAACGATACCCAACGGTTGATTGTTGTTGTCCTTGAGTCCCTTCTTGTCGCTCCTTGCACTGCTTGCCGAATCGGTCTTCTTCTCGAATCCCGAGACCCTTCCGGATTGAGCGCAAATTAGCCTTCACGTGCTTAAATACTCAAATAAACCTACAGTACAAGCACCACAAACGGTCCACCAAATTGATCGTAACAATCCTGACTGTTTGTAACAACAATATATCTAACAACAACAAACGGGAGGGTCGGATCACATCTCGTCAGGGGAGATGATTTTTACTGATTTTATACTTTTTTACTGTTTTTGGTTTTTTCGGTTGTTTATTATTTTTCCAGGAAGAGTTTTTTGTTTGGTTTCCTGTATATCTTTAAATGTTTTTGGTCACCTAACACTCAGGGAATGACGTAACCGCGAATCTCCCCCCCCCCCCACCCTTCCTGGTTCGTGAATTTTCGGTCTTAATTAGGTTAAAAAACTCTTCACGGGAATCTGGAAGGCTTCCGCATTCCGATATACCCTTCCGCCCCGGTGGTTAGGGCGTTGTTTTGAGCATCCGCTCGGCGCGGAGTGCTCGTTAACAGTACTACCGGTCATGATGTTAAAAAGAATAACACCCAGGAGCGCTATAAAAACATCTACGTAACTTTCGCCCGGAAGTACATATCGACGGAAAATAAAGCTAGGTTCTAAAACGACTGGCTAGCGTCTAAACACAGCTGTACATGCTTTTCATCGTCTCTGCCAAAGCCAGTTCTTTTGGTGGTCTTTCTAACATCGGGTCGACAAAAAACGTTACTATTTCCGGCTTCGATCAGAACGCTCCGATTAACTTAATTATATGCAAAATAGTGAACTCATGGCTGGGTCTCAGTATCCCCAGACCACGGGGTCACTCCTAAAAACAGGGCTACTTTTTATATATTATATTACTATTGTTTTTGTTCAGTAGATAAAAATCGTCATCTCCATCGAAGATAGATCAATCCTTTCCCCCCAACTCCTAGCTTCTCATTATCTGAAAACGAATTTGGTATTAATTAAATTCAACTCAAGGCATTCCGGGAAGCTTAAAAATGTTAAAATGACTAGTTACAGTTCTCTCCCGAGACCCTTATGGATTCTGGAATCCGGAGAAAGAACGATCTTGTTTCTTTTCGGAAGGCTGGACACGTCGTCCCAACACCCTTCCTGGTTCTGGTGAACTGCTTGCTCTGTAACGATTGTAGCGGCACAACCGTTATAACTCGGAATGGTTTCTGACAATTTTAAACCACAATCTCAATCTTCTGCCGTTTTTTTGTTGTTGTTGTTGTCACTGAGACTACTGTTGTTCTGATTTCGCAGTTTCAGTGTGTGCGAAATAATAAAAGGTTACGTGTCTTTCACGTCCAAATCGAAAATTTAGAATTAGCAGGTCAGTCAAAACTAACGCTTCTCGATTTGTCTGGTTATTCAATTAACGTCACTAATTCATAAAAACCATCAATCTTCTCGGTTAGATGTTCCAATAAAAATTCGAATGCGAAACTGCATTTTGACCATTCTGGTCGAATGTCAAATTAAGACTTCGCAACTCCAAGTTAGAAAATGTTTTTACTGTGTTTGTCAATTTCCAGGTTACCTCCTACCGTTCTCACTAAATAGTTTCAAACACTATGCCAATCTTTTTAATTAGTTTCTAGAGTTGTACCACTCCTTAAAACTAGATAACGATCGAAATGAAGAAAAAATATTAAAATGAGAACTCGGACGTTTTCTGAGCTACGTCCATCGTCGAGTTAATAAAATTGAAAAAAAATGAGCATCAAAATGAGATTGAAAGGAGAGTCGGAAAATTCTTGAAACAAATTTTAAAACTCTCTTTGCTAGCAATGCTAGCAACAACTAATTTTAGACCAACACTGACGAGAGTATCATTTCGCTGGATGAGAAAAGCCTGTACACAAATGTTGCCATCAAAGATACCATTTACATTGTGCTTAAGAACTTAAAAAGCCAGAATGAGCCACCTGTCTTGTCATGAAGTACAATTAAACACTTGTACATTGATGTTAATAATGACCATTTTAAGTGCCATGACACATAGTATGTAAAAAAGGACGGATTGACCATGGGTACACCCCTGACAGTCATTCTGGCATGCCAGACTTTTGACTCCTGGTTTCAACCATTCCGCCTGAAACTTTCTTCTTCCCTTTGTCGGTCCGGATTCGTGCGATCCTTTCCACAAAGGGGTCGTTCATTGATTTTCTTTGTTTCTCTGGAACGAACTTCCTAGAACTATCACTTTGTTTGTGTATCGTTGACTTGTCTAGACTCATTTTCATTTTATCACTTCTTACTGCCTATACACTCAATTCTATTACTAGTGTCCTTTTAGTCTGACTTGTTTTAACAATAACACAACACAAAAAAAATTCTAAAAATTTTATTTAAATAGTAAACACGAATCCTTGTATGATATCACAGTACAGCGTATATACAATTTATTCCCAATAATCGATTATTAGTTGTAAGATATGAAGCTAGCACAGTCTGATGATATCAATATGTTTAAAAGATAGTGTACTCATTACCGAATCAAAAACAGATATTGTTTATTTAAAACCAAAATTGAAGAAAAATAAGAATATTTTCAATGAAAAACGTATGTGTTTTGTACTTTAGTCAACCGCAATGTAATAGTCGAACTTGTTTCTAAAGAAAGAGCTCTCCTTGTTCGGTGCTGCATCAAACAGACAAAACTTGAAGGCTGTAATTTTCTCAAGTGGGCGTTTATTGCACCCACCGAGTCCTGTGTTACCTATCCGCCTTCGGATTGGCCGGGCTAGACCTACTAAAATCCTCAGGGCAATCACTTTTCCAAAAAACGAACTGGATTTCAATCCACACAAACCAGTGACAAACTCTTGTTCAATTTAGACTAAGTGTCGCGAATATCCGGGCTTAGACCTGTTTTTTTTTAGTCTGATCTTTTATAAAAGGCAAGTTACCAGAGCAGTCACTGGTTCCTAGCCTGACACCTAGTAACTTAATATTCTCTACTATTTACTTTTCTTTTGTCTACTTAACTTTTTACAAAAATAGGATCCTTTCGGATTGGCAAAATTGGGACCCTTCCGGATTGGCAACAATAGGATTTTTCCGAATTGGCAAAATTGGGACCCTTCCGTATTGGCAAAATTCGGACCCTTCCAGGTTGGCAAAAATAGGACCCTTCCGAATTGGCAATGATGGGACCCTTCCGGATTGGCAAGAACAGGACCCCTCCGAAATGGCAAAAACAGGAATCCTCCGGATTGGCAAAATTGGGACCCCTCCGGATTGGCAAAAACAGGACCCCTCCGGATTGGCAAAAACAGGACCCCTCCGGGTTGGCAAAAATAGCTTTTCCGGAACTTTTTAAAATTTTCACCCTATACCCTTCCGGATACGTTCTCCGACGCTAATATGCTGTAGGAACTAACTAGGAAGGATGTTTTTTCTGTCCTTAGACCCTTCTGGTTTGAAGCTAAGCCTCTTATATGACAATTCACCTTAACTGTGAAGGGTCTTATCACTAGCCTAGTTTCGATTCCACTATGGTTTTCTGGTTTCCTTAGCCTTCCCTTTTCGTTTAGAACAGCGTAAAATTGCCTTTTCCAACCGTTACTATGCTTTGGTAGGGTATAAAGGCGTTCCAAAAAATTTATAAAACGTGAAGGGTCTACCTTCCCGCATTAGTGAGTTTGCTAAAAACAATCTTAAAAAATTTTCACGCTTACTTACAATCAAAAAATTTTCTCTCAATTTATTTAGGTTCCGCCTAACTTTTTTCGCAATTCTGATCTTTTCGACCTAAAAATTATTGATCCGAGCTCAGAAGGTCTATACTGTTCTAGTTTAATGCAAAAAAACCAATATAAAACGCTCCAGCTGAAAAGATTTACCAAAAACAATGCTATTTGGACCCTTCCGGATTGATGAATCCACTAAATCAAACATGTTAAGTTCGATTTCACTGTAACCCGGAAAGTTATCGGCAAACGGGTTTTAAAACCTGTCGATTCAATTCACTAGCGAATGTTGTCCAAACAACAATTTTTACTGTCCTAACTCAAAAATTTAAAAAAAAAATTCTTATTTTGTAACGTTTTGTTTTTTTTTCAAAAATGAAGAAAATTCGGTTTTTGTACCCAATTAGTTCCAACCACTTCTAAACTAAACTCAACCGGTCTTACCTATTATATTAGTACAATTACGATGTAACACACTAATTTTTTGCTTTTTTCCATTCTAAAAAATATCGATATCTCGAAAATCGTGATTTGTGGGGGGATCAAAATATCGCTACTTTGACCCTAAAAACCGGTCTGTTTGCTGTGTTTTTCATTGAAAAACGGTATAGGAATATATAGGCTGTATAAAAAGTAATACTACTAGTATTATACCCCTCCGGATTTTTTCAATACCCGAATTAATGTGCTTAACTCGGAAATTCGCAGTTCGGTGAAGGGTCACTACAGTGCAGTCACTGTCGAGCCCCCCACAGAATATTATCCTACTTTTTGTACCAAAAGGGATACAAAACTTGTTAACGATACCCAACGGTTGATTGTTGTTGTCCTTGAGTCCCTTCTTGTCGCTCCTTGCACTGCTTGCCGAATCGGTCTTCTTCTCGAATCCCGAGACCCTTCCGGATTGAGCGCAAATTAGCCTTCACGTGCTTAAATACTCAAATAAACCTACAGTACAAGCACCACAAACGGTTCACCAAATTGATCGTAACAATCCTGATTGTTTGTAACAACAATATATCTAACAACAACAAACGGGAGGGTCGGATCACATCTCGTCAGGGGAGATGATTTTTACTGATTTTATACTTTTTTACTGTTTTTGGTTTTTTCGGTTGTTTATTTTTTTTCTTAGGTAGTATGCTACTTTTTGTTTGGTTTCCTGTATATCTTTAAATGTTTTTGGTCACCTAACACTCAGGGAATGACGTAACCGCGAATCCCTCCCCCCACCCTTCCTGGTTCGTGAATTTTCGGTCTTAATTAGGTTAAAAAACTCTTCACGGGAATCTGGAAGGCTTCCGCATTCCGATATAACCTTCCGCCCCGGTGGTTAGGGCGTTGTTTTGAGCATCCGCTCGGCGCGGAGTGCTCGTTAACAGTACTACCGGTCATGATGTTAAAAAGAATAACACCCAGGAGCGCTATAAAAACATCTACGTAACTTTCGCCCGGAAGTACATATCGACGGAAAATAAAGCTAGGTTCTAAAACGACTGGCTAGCGTCTAAACACAGCTCTACATGCTTTTCATCGTCTCTGCCAAAGCCAGTTCTTTTGGTGGTCTTTCTAACATCGGGTCGACAAAAAACGTTACTATTTCCGGCTTCGATCAGAACGCTCCGATTAACTTAATTATATGCAAAATAGTGAGCTCATGGCTGGGTCTCAGTATCCCCAGACCACGGGGTCACTCCTAAAAGCAGGGCTACTTTTATATATTATATTACTATTGTTTTTTTTCAGTAGATAAAAATCGTCATCTCCATCGAAGATAGATCAACCCTTTCCCCCCAACTCCTAGCTTCTCATTATCTGAAAACGAATTTGGTATTAATTATATTCAACTCAAGGCATTCCGGGAAGCTTAAAATGTTAAAATGACGAGTTACAGTTCTCTCCCGAGACCCTTATGGATTCTGGAATCCGGAGAAAGAACGATCTTGTTTCTTTTCGGAAGGCTGGACACGTCGTCCCAACACCCTTCCTGGTTCTGGTGAACTGCTCTGTAACGATTGTAGCGGCACAACCGATACAACTCGGAATGGTTTTTGACAATTTTAAACCGTAATCTCAATCTTCTGCCGTTTTTTTGTTGTTGTTGTCACTGAGACTACTGTTGTTCTGATTTCGCAGTTTCAGTGTGTGCGAAATAATAAAAGGTTACGTGTCTTTCACGTCCAAATCGAAAATTTAAAATTAGCATGTCAGTCAAAACTAACGCTTCTCGATTTGTCTGGTTATTCAATTAACGTCACTAATTCATAAAAACCATCAATCTTCTCGGTTAGATGTTCCAATAAAAATTCGAATGCGAAACTGCATTTTGACCATTCTGGTCGAATGTCAAATTAAGACTTCGCAACTCCAGATTAGAAAATGTTTTTACTGTGTTTGTCAATTTCCAGGTTACCTCCTACAGTTCTCACTAAATAGTTTCAAACACTATGCCAATCTTTTTAATTAGTTTCTAGAGTTGTGCCACTCCTTAAAACCAGATAACGATCGAAATGAAGAAAAAATATTAAAATGAGAACTCGGACGTTTTCTGAGCTACGTCCATCGTCGAGTTAATAAAATTGAAAAAAAATGAGCATCAAAATGAGATTGAAAGGAGAGTCGGAAAATTCTTGAAACAAATTTTAAAACTCTCTTTGTTAGCAATGCTAGCAACAACCAATTTTAGACCAACACTGAAGCAGCTAGGGTTATGATAGAGAATACTAAATTAGACTCTGACGAGAGTATCATTTCGCTGGATGAGAAAAGCCTGCACACAAATGTTGCCATCAAAGATACCATTGACATTGTGCTTAAGAACTTAAAAAGCCAGAATGAGCCACCTGTCTTGTCAAGAAGTACAATTAAACACTTGTACATTGCTGTTAATAATGTCCATTTTAAGTGCCATGACACATAGTATGTAAAAAAAGACGGATTGACCATGGGTACACCCCTGACAGTCATTCTGGCAAACCTTTGGTTGAAGGACTTAGAAAAAGTTCTGGCTTTGGATATCCCTCAAAAGATTGACATCTTAGAGGACATGAACGGAAAATGCCCAAAATGCGATAGAAGGGTGACTTTCAGAACCAAGGCAGTGGAATGAGAGGATTGTTTGAATTGGTATCATAAAAATTGTGGTGGTATTTTGGATGAGGATTACAAAGGTATATCAAAAAAATTTGGCTCTGCAAAATGTGCATTGAGAGGTGTGAATGTGAGCTGACGATGGCAGGTGTGAAGTTTTTCCTACGATTTGTAGACAATACTGTGAGGACTGTTGAAGGCGACCCGAACGTGGTATTGCATGCTGCCAACAAATTGCGTCCTAACTTACAATTAACGCTTGAAACACCAAATGAGAAGAATGTCTTGGGTTTTCTAGACAATAATATAAATGTAGAAGGCAACAGGCAAGTTGAATGTAGATGGTACCAAAAACAACGGATACTGGCACGCTTCTAAGCTTCACAAGTTGCGCGCCATTGTAGTACAAGAGAAATATAAGAAAGGGTACGGTGCACAGGATTTTTGGGAGCACATCAACATGGTAACTTTACCATAAAGCAATGCTGATCAATAGAAAGCAATGGAAGGAAAACCAATTTCCAGAGGAGTGGTCATTCAACGTTGAGTCGGAAACACTAAGAAAAAATCTTGGAGCAAAATTATTACCAACTAAGACAGATACCCGGACAACCGATGACAAAAGAGAAGTGAAACCCCCAATGCTCATGCTTCAATATCGAGGAAATCTAAGTCAATTGTTTGCAAACAAGGTGCGCAGCATCACCAACGCACAAATTGCGTTTATGACCAGGAAACTGAAAACCGCTCTTCCCTCCCTTAAATTGTCATTATCCCGTGAACTGAAACCCAATTTGGTCTACAAACTGTCTTGTTCCGGATGTAATTCCACCTATGTTGGACAAACTGTTCGACATTTGGCCACAAGGATTGAGGAACACAAGAAAGAGGACTCGCTTGTTGGCGTTCACATACATCAGGAAAATTCAGTGGCAGGTTCTGGACAGGTCCAAACCATCCAAAATCTGTACCTTTAGACAATCATATAGTTATCTCTCGTAGATGGAAAATTGGAGGCCAGGTGCCAAATAACTTGAGAACAAAAATTTCAACCTATTTTTTTCAGTGCTGCAGTGCCCTGAATAGTTGAACTTAATCCCGGGAGGTAATTCTGCCAGAGAATGTGGAGTTACGGGAGAAGAAAGAGTCAATCCATCTCTTATGGGAATTTTAAAATATTAATATAAAGATTCTCGCTCATTTTGTGCATCATCAGGGTTTAAGTTACAACAAAATTTGAAGTACAATAACAAACCTGAAGAAAATGACGATTATGTTACAAAAGTGCTCTAAAAACTTCTGACCAATCAAAATTGGACAATGTTAATTAGATTATATATTACGCAATCATTATCATTTCTGGCTGCACGTTTTTGCAATTTTTTCTTTATTTGTTGCATCCTTTTGTTTTAGGAATATTTTTGATTCTTAAATTGCTTTTTTTCACTATTGACCATCTTAAACTTTAACTACAAATTAATCATTATTTCACGCCTCCACAATTCATCGTCCGTGATCTTTCCCTTCCAAATATGTTACATTTTGTTATGAGACAACAATATGTTCAAATCAACCAGAAAAGTTACCGCCAGAAAAAATGTCACCAGAGGAGTACCCAGGGATCTATACTTGGAGCACTACCTTTCCTCCTCTTCGGATACTGGCACGCTTCTAAGCTTCTGAAGTTGCGCACCGTTGTAGTACAAGAGAAAAATAATAAAGGGTACGGTGCACAGGATTTTAGGAGCACATCTACATGGGATTTTTACCTAAAGCAATGCTGATCAATCGAAAGCAATGGAAGGAAAATCAATACCCTGAGGAGTGGTCATTCAAAGATGAGTCGGAAACAGTCAGCAAAAATTTTGGAGCAAATTTATTACCAACTAAGACAGATACCCGGGCAACAGATGACAAGAGAGAAGTGAAACCCCCAATGCTCATGCTTCAATATCGAGGGAAATTACTACATATTTTACTACATAAATTACTACATATTATGAAAAATAAAAAGTTCAAATCAACCAGGAAAGATCCGGCCAAAAAATGTCACCAGCGGAGTACCCAAGGACCTATCCTTGTACCACTACTATTCCTCCTCTTTATGATTGATTTGGCTGAAAGGATGAAGAAAATATCCTGTTGCAGGTACGCAAATGATTTTAAAGCAAAAATCCGAAACTAAAGTGGACTTAAGGAAGCAACAAAAAACATTAGAATCAATAGAAAGCAATGGAAGGAAAATCAATACCCAGAGGAGTGATCATTCAAAGTTGAGTCGGAAACAGAAAGCAAAAATCTTGGAGCAAATTTTTTACCAACTAAAACAGATAACCGAGCAGCCGATGACAAGAGAGAAGTGAAACACCCATTGCTCATGCTTCAATATCGAGGAAATCAAAGTCAATTGTTTGCAAACAAGGTGCGCAGCATCACCAACGCACAAATTGCGTTTGCGACCTAGAAACTGAAAACTGCTCTTCCCTCGCTTAAATTGTCATTATCCCGTGAACTGAAACCCAATTTGGTCTACAAACTGTCTTGTTGTGGATGTAATTCTACCTATGTGGGACAAATGACAAATTGGTCGACATTTGACCACATGGATTGAGGAACACAAGAAAGAGGACTCTCTTGTTGGCGTTCACATACATCAGGAAAATTTAGTGGCTGTTCCGTACATTTCCAAACCATCCAAAATCTGTACGTTTAGACCATCATGAAGTTATCTCTCGTGAATGGAAAATTGGAAGACCGGTGCCCAATAAATTGAGAACAAAAATTTCAAACTAATTTTTTAGTGATGCAATGCCCTGAATGGTTGAACCAATTTCCGAGAGGTAATTCTGCCAGAGAATGTGGAGTTACGGGAGAAGAAAGAGGCAATCCATCATTTTTGGGAATTTTTAAATGTTAATTTAAAGATTCTCGCACATTTTCTGCATCATCAGTGTTGAAATTATAACAAATTTTACAGTACGATCGGAAACCAGAAGAAAATGAAAATTATGTCATAAAAGTGCTCTAAGAGCTTCTGAACAATCAAAGTTGAACAACGTTAATTAGATGATATATTACGCAATCATTATCAACATTTGGCTGCACGTTTTTGCGATTTTTTCTATATTTGTTGTATCCTTTTGTTTTAGGAATATTTTTGATTCTGAAATTAATTTTTTTCACCATTGGCCATCTTAAACTTTAACTACAAATTAATCATTTTTTCACGCCTCCACAATTCATTGCCCGTGATCTTTCCCTCCAAATATGTTAAATGTTGTTATGAGACAACAATACGTTCAAATCAACCAGAAAAGTTACCGCCAAAAAAATGTCCCCAGCGGAGTACCCAGGGATCTATACTTGGAGCACTACCTTTCCTCCTCTTCGGATACTGGCACGCTTCTAAGCTTCTGAAGTTGCGCACCGTTGTAGTACAAGAGAAAAATAATAAAGGGTACGGTGCACAGGATTTTAGGAGCACATCTACATGGGATTTTTACCTAAAGCAATGCTGATCAATCGAAAGCAATGGAAGGAAAATCAATACCCTGAGGAGTGGTCATTCAACGTTGAGTCGGAAACACTAAGAAAAAATCTTGGAGCAAAATTATTACCAACTAAGACAGATACCCGGACAACCGATGACAAAAGAGAAGTGAAACCCCCAATGCTCATGCTTCAATATCGAGGAAATCTAAGTCAATTGTTTGCAAACAAGGTGCGCAGCATCACCAACGCACAAATTGCGTTTATGACCAGGAAACTGAAAACCGCTCTTCCCTCCCTTAAATTGTCATTATCCCGTGAACTGAAACCCAATTTGGTCTTTCTACTATTCCTCCTCTTCGAAATTAATTTACCAGTAACGATGAAATAAAAATCTTGTTAGGGGTACGCAGATGATTTTAAAGCAATAACCCGAAGCCAAGGTGAAATAAACAAAGCAATAAAACATTGAAAAATGGCTTTCTGAAAATCAGATGACAGCAAATATAAAGAAGTCTCAAATTCTAAACATAAAAGTAGCACTAAAAACCAATCTAATGGGCAGTCCTTTGGAACCAGTTAAATCCCAACTTGACCTTGGGCTCATTGTACATCAAAAACTTATACTGGGCTGGAAATTGTCAGATACACTCCAAAAATGCAATGAATGCTTTCTTTCAAATTAAAAGAAACCTTACTTTGGCCTGCCACTGGAAGGCATATACTGGAACCGTAGTACCGACAGCAACATACCCATCTCAAGCGTTGTGACCACACAAGGGAAACCTCAAAGAGTTTGAAAAAAACACTCTGGAACAAAATGGATATTAGGATCGAACCTCAATTATCGTTACCGCCTCCTCAAGCTAAGAATACTACCACTCAGTGTATATGTCGAGATGCATGATCTTCTTTTTTTATTGTCAATGAGAAACGGTGATTATGATTTGGAGGAAATAAAATTTTCAAACTATTCATTGCAGTGCTGCAATGCCCTGAATACATGAACTTAATCCCGAGATTTATTTCTGCTAGAGCATGCGGAGTTAAAGGAGAGGAAAGAGTCAATCCATCTCTTATGGGAATTTTGAAATACTAATTCAAAGATTCTCGTACATTTTGTGCATCATCAGGATTAAACTTACTACATTATTTATAGTACGACCAGAGACTTGGAAAAATTAACAATTATGTGTGAAAAGGGCTCTAAAAACTTCTGACTAATCAAAATTGAAAGATTGTAAAAACATAAATTATCAGCAATCACTATCAATATTTTTCCGTAAATTTTTGTGATTTTTCATTGTTTTGTTCTGGAATTGTTGTAACCTTTTGTTTTGGGACTATTTTTCTTTCTGATTTTGCAGTTTTCTCAATTTTAGCCATGTTAAACATAAACTACAGTTAAGTCATTAGTTTGCGCCTCCACAATTCATCGGGCGTGATCTTTCCATCCAAATAAGCTACATTTTGTTATAAGACAAATATATGTTCAAATCAACCAACTGGGCTGATATGTGAAAAACAGAAGGAACATAAGTGTCCAAACTGTCATTTTTATACAAAGAGCGAAGAGTAGATGAACTACTTTACTGCCAAGAAGCATGCTCATTCAAGTTCTAAGCAATCGAAGGTTTGTTCTTTCTGTGAACAAGAGTTTACATGTAACTAGTCTCTCCAACAGCATCGGAGAAAGGATCATTAGCCTTAACGTACTTAAATACTCAAATAACCCTACAGTAGAAGCACCACAAACGGGCCACAAAATTGATCGTAACGATCCTGATTGATATAAATGCCTGTAACAACAATATATCTAACAACAACAAGCGGGAGGGTCGGATCACATCTCGTTAGGGGGGATGATTTCTACTGATTTTATAACTTTTTTTAACTGTTTTTCGGTTCTTTATTTGGTTTTTGTTTTTTGTTTTTCTTAGGTACTATGCTACCTTTTGTTTGGTTTCCTGTATATCTTTAAGTGTTTTTGGTCACGTACCACTCAGGAAATGACGGGACCGCGAATCCCCCCCACCCTTCCTGGTTCGTGAATTTTCGGTCTTAACTAGGTTAAAAAACTTTTCACGGGAATCTGGAAGTCTTCCGCTTCCGATATACCCTTATGCCCCGGAGGTTAGTGCGTTGTTTTGAGCATTCGCTCGACGCGGAGTGCTCGTTAACGGTTCTACCGGTCATGATGTTAAAAAGAATAACACCCAGGAGCGCCATAAAAACATCTATACAAAGATTTTCAGAACCCAGGCAGTGGAATGGGAGGATTGTTTGAATTGGTATCATAAAAATTGTGGTGGTATTTTGGATGAGGATTACAAAGTTATATCTAAAAAAGTTTGGCTCTGCAAATTGTGCATTGAGAGGCGTGAATGTGAGCTGACGATGACAGGTGTGAAGTTTTTCCTACGATTTGTAGACAATACTGTGAGGACTGTTGAAGGCGACCCGAACGTGGTATTGCATGCTGCCAACAAATTGCACCCTAACTTACAATTAACGCTTGAAACACCAAATGAGAAGGATGCCTTGGGTATAAATTACTACATATGAGAAAACAAAAAGTTCAAATCAACCAGAAAAGATCCGGCCAAAAAAGTGTCACCAGCGGAGTACCCAAGGGCCTACCCTTGTACCACTACTATTCCTCCTCTTTATGAATGATTTACCTGAAACGATAAAAAAATATCCTGTTGCAGGTACGCAAATGATTTTAAAGCAATAATCCGAATCCAAAGTGGAATGAATAAAGCAACAAAAAACATAAGAATCAAAATAAAGCAATGGAAAGAAAATCAATACCCAGAGGAGTGATCATTTAAAGTTGAGTCGGAAACAGTAAGCAAAACCCTTGGAGCAAATTTATTATCAAATAAGACAGATACCCGAGCAGTCGATGATAAGAGAAAAGTGAAACCCCCAATGCTCATGCTTCAATATCGAGGAAATCAAAGTCAATTGTTTGCAAACAAGGTGCGCAGCATCACCAACGCACAAATTGCGTTATCGACTAGGAAATTGAAAGCAACTCTTCCCTCCCTTAAATTGTCATTATCCCGTGAACTGAAACCCAATTTGGTCTACAAACTGTCTTGTTGTGGATGTAATTCCACCTATGTTGGACAAATGACAATTTGTTCGACATTTCACCACATGGATTGAGGAACACAAGAAAGAGGACTCTCTTGTTGGCGTTCACATACATCAGTAAAATTCAGTGACAGGTTCAGGACAGATCCAAACCATCCAAATTCTGTACGTTTAGACCATCATGAAGTTATCTCTTGTGGATGGAAAATTGGAAGACCGGTGCCCAATAACTTGAGAAAAAAAAACTTCAACCTATTTTTTTCTCACTGATGCAATGCCCTGAATGGTTGAACCAGTTCCCGAGAGGTAATTTTGCCAGAGAATGCGGAGTTACGGAAGAAAAAAGAGTCAATCCATCTCTTATGGGAATTTTCAAATGTTACTTTAAAGATTCTCGCACATTTTGAGCAACATCAGGATTAAAATTACAACAAATTTTACAGAACGATCAGACACCAGAAGAAAATGAAAATTATGTCATAAAAGTGCTCTAAGAGCTTCTGAACAATCAAAGTTGAACAACGTTAATTAGATGATATATTACGCAATCATTATCAACATTTGGCTGCACGTTTTTGCGATTTTTTCTTTATTTGTTGTATCCTTTTGTTTTAGGAATATTTTTGATTCTGAAATTGCTTTTTTTCACTATTGGCCATCTTAAACATTAAAAACAAATTATTCATTATTTCACTCCTCCACAATTCATCGCCCGTGATCTTTCCCTCCAATTATGTTACATGTTGGTATGAGACAACAATACGTTCAAATCAACCAGAAAAGTTACCGCCAAAAAAAAAGTCCCCAACGGAGTACCCTGGAGCACTACTATTCTTCTTCTTCGAAAAAAAATTACCAGTAACGATGAAATAAAAATCAGGTTAGGGGTACACAGATGATTTTAAAGCAATAACCCGAAGCCAAGCTGAAATAAACAAAGCAACAAAAACATTGAAAAATGGCTTTCTGAAAATCAGATGACAGCAAATATAAAGAAGTCTCATATTCTAAACATAAAAGGAGCACTAAAAACAAATCTCATGGGCAATCCTTTGGAACCACTTAAATCCCAACTTGACCTTGTGCTCATTGTGCACCAAAAACTTAAACTGGGCTGGAAATTGTCAGATACGTTCCAAAAAAGCAATGAAAGCTTTCTTTCAAATTAAAAGAAACCTTACTTCGGCCTGCCACTGGAAGGTAAATACTAGAACCGTAGTACCGATAGCAACATACACATCTCAAGCTTGGTGGCCACACAAGGGAAACCTCAAAGAGTTTTGAAAAAAAAACACTATGCAACAAAATGGATATTAGGATCGAACCTCAATTACCGTTACCGCCTCCTCAAGCTAAGAATACTACCACTCAGTGTATATATCGAGATGTATGGTCTTCTTTATCTACTGTCAATGAGAAACAGTGATTATGATTTGAAGGAAACAAAATTTTCAAACTATTCTTTTCAGTGCTGCAATGCCCTGAATACATGAACTTAATCGCGAGAATTTTTTTCTGCCAGAGCATGCGGAGTTAAGGGAGAGGAAAGAGTCAATCCATCTCTTTTGGGAATTTTGAAATACTAATTCAAAGATTTTCGTACGTTTTGTGCATCATGAGGATTATATCAGGATTTTGCATCATCAAATTACGCAATCATTATCAATATTTTTCCATAAATTTTTGCGATGTTTTTATTTTTTGTTCTGGAATTGTTGTAACCTTTTGTTTTGGGACTATTTTTCATTCTGATATTGCATTTTTTTCAATTTGAGCCATGTTAAACATAGACTACAGTTAAGTCATTAGTTGCCGCCTCCACAATTCATCGGGCGTGATCTTTCGATCCAAACAAGTTACATTTTGTTATGAGACAATTATATGTTCTAATCAACCTACTGGGCTGATATGTAAAGAACAGAAGGAACTTAAGTGTCCAAACTGTCTTTTTTATACAAAGAGCGAAGAAGTGATGAATTACTTCACTGCCAAGAAGCATGCTCAATCAAGTTCTAAGCAATCGACGGTTTGTTCTTCCAGTGAACAAGAATTCACAAGTTACTACTCTCTCCAACAACATCGGATAAACGATCATGGAGCTAAGCAACGGAAACCTAGTGATACGGTGGCTGATTTGTACCACTTAGTGTCTTGAGTAATTTAGTGTTTGTCAACATTTTCTGGTGGATACGGAGGTAGAAAATGGGAGAAATAAGGTATTTAACTTCCAAATGTCCAAGTTAGATACTAAAATATTCAACGAGAAACCTAAAGAAGTCTTCAACAAGCTCGATTCTGCCGCTGAAACAACACTTCGTTTGAAAGATCCCACTTACTGTGTACGAAAGCGGATTTGATAACAACCCAAGGAAAAGTTGAAAAATTTGATATTAAGAAACAAAGTACCCAAGAACGCCAGAACACAAAATGGCGATTTCAATTTGATCACAAATGTGACAATTTTTGTTGATTCGCGGAAAAACATTCAATTTGGATGTCCGGACTCTGTCCTACCCGAACCTTTACTACGACATACGGAAATGAACTGTTTTTTGTCAAACAAAAACAGGGAACCATTCAAAATAATTTTCGTCTTTTCCGCGCATTGGCCATGTACATGAGTGGACATAATGATCTCGACTCTTTCACTTCTAGATATTTTACAGAACTTTTATCAAAATCTGGTCCTAAAAATGTTCGTGGTGTTTCTGTAGAAGACTTACCTGTAGTCCAGGAAATTGTGCAAAAAAAACATCTTTATATACGATTTCGATATTCAAGAAGGTGAATATGTTAGATAACTAGCTCGGCGAACTATTGGAAGCTTTGAACATTCAAATTACTGAGATTTAACAATCATATCATTCATACAAATGATATTGATTCTTTCTTCAAGTGCTTTCGGTGTCCTAGTTGTGACACTTTCTTCAAAAGATCTGAGTTTCTCAACAAACATCTTCTGAGATGCAAGGATCGAGTGAGACATATTTACCCAACAAACGTGTATGAGCTTCGAGAAACCTTGTTTGAAAACTAGAAAGATTCAATCTTCCAGTTTCTGAAGAAAATAAACTTCATAAAAATATAGAAGTTTTCAATTTTGAGTCGAATTGCGTTTCTACAGAAGAACTAAAAGAGACGCAAAATACAACATGGATTGGAGAACATGTTCCAATTTTAGTCTCTATATCATCAAATCTGTTTGATGAACTCGTCTTTTTGTACAACAATGATCCACAGAACTTGATTGTTAGTTTTGTAACCGACCTCGAGTTGTTGGCTGAACAGAGTAAGCTAGAGATGAGAAAAAAAATTTCAAGATATTGAAAAAGCTGTCAATAAAAGAATGTAAAAGATCTTTGATTACCTGAAAGAAAATGGTAAAAATTTATCAAGTAACAAATTTGAGTACAAAGACGGATGCATTGAAGATTTGGAAGAAGCAGATATGTCAACACAATTCTTGCAAATTCAAAAAAAATCAACTCATCGATTTGAAAAAATATCTTGAAATTTATGTAAGAACTTTACCTGTTTTCGGTTTTATTAGTGGTAGATATGATTGGAATTTGATCAAGTCCTCCTTTATCCCCTATTTGATTCGCGATACACAACAAGAAACATCAGTCATCAAAAAAGCAAGTAACTTCATATATTTCAAGTTTGGAGATGTACAATTTCTCGACAATGAAATTTTGTGGGTGGAACAACTACTCTGGACTTTTTTCTCAAAGCCTATAAATTTATCGAAACGAAAGGGTGGTTTGATTACCCAGACAAGCTTTATTTTCTCGAATTGCTACCGTATGAAGCCTTTTCCAGTAAACCTACAAACGAAAATCTTCTAGACAAAGACTTTACTGATTAAGAGAAACTGAAAAAGGATGGGATTGCCGAACAACAATTACTGAAAAAGCCTAAAATTAAATTTTTCCCTCCATCTGGTTTGGCTGATTCCAATTACTTGCAAGAGACTAGGTAGAAAAACGGAATGACTGAGTTCAAAGACTTTTTGAGGTGGATAATAACGAGGATGTGGTTTCAACCCTGGAATCAATGCAAAAAAAAATCAGTTTTTTCATAACAAAGGAAATGATATGTTGAAACTTGGATGTACACTTCCATGTCTTGCAAACATATGTCTACACAAATCTACAAATTACAAGTTTTATCCATTTTGCAAAAGTGATAAAGATTTGTGTGAAAAAATGCGAGAAATCATCACCGGTGGGCCTTCCCTTGTGTTCTCTCGAAAAGCTGTAGTTGATGAAAAATTCATCAAAAATTCATCAAATGTTTGTTAATCAATCGTTGAGATTGATGCAATTCAGCTCTACTCCTTCTCAATGTGTCAAGATATGCCAACATTACTGTATACGAGATGGGAGTTTGACACTGATATGCAGAAATTCAAGGCTAGAAACAACCGATCTCGCAATTTTGAGAATATGGTCGTGTCTTTTAACCAGGAAACAAGACCAGAAAGTAAATTTGAGAGTTTTTTCACATCTGGTAAACTGAAAAAAAAATCGACTGTTTTAGTGTTGATGGTTACTGCGATCACTGTAAAACAGTATTTGAAGCAATGGGATGCTACTACCACTTCTGTTCCTGTCAAGAAGCTCGTCCCTCCTTAACAGAACAAGATATTGAACGAGGAAACAAGAAGAGAGAGATGGATGATATGCGACGGGAATACAGAAAAGAGAAAGGATACAAGGCTGAAGAAATGTGGGAGTGTGAGTGGTGGGAAAATCTACAAAACAAATGAAAGATCAAAAATTATGTCAGAACCCATTTTTCTTAGGAAAGACCTCTTAAGTTACTACTCTCTCCAACAACATCGGATAAAAGATCATGGAGCTAAGCAACGGAAACCTAGTGATACGGTGGCTGACTTGTACCACTTAGTGTTTTGAGTAATTTAGTGTTTGCCAACATTTTCTGGTGGATACGGAGGTAGAAAATGGGAGAAATAAGGTATTTAACTTCCAAATGTCCAAGTTAGATACTAAAATATTCAACGAGAAACCTAAAGAAGTCTTCAACAAGCTCGATTCTGCCGCTGAAACAACACTTCGTTTGAAAGGTCCCACTTACTGTGTACGAAAGCGGATTTGATAACAATCCAAGGAAAAGTTGAAAAATTTGATATTAAGAAACAAAGTACCCAAGAACGCAAGAACACAAAATGGCGATTTCAATTTGATCACAAATGTGACAATTTTTGCTGCTTCGCGGAAAAACATTCAATTTAGATGTCCGGACTCTGTCCTACCCGAACCTTTACTACGACATACGGAAGTGAACTGTTTTTTGTCAAACAAAAACAGGGAACCGTTCAAAATAATTTTCGTCTTTTCCGCGCATTGGCCATGTACATGAGTGGACATAATGATCTCGACTCTTACACTTCTAGATATTTTACAGAACTTTTATCAAAATTTGGTCCTAAAAATGTTCGTGGTGTTTCTGTAGAAGACTTACCTGTTGTCCAGGAAATTGTGCAAAAAAACATCTTTATATACGATTTCGAAATTCAAGAAGGTGAATATGTTAGATAACTAGCTCGGCGAACTATTGGAAGCTTTGAACATTCAAATTACTGAGATTTAACAATCATATCATTCATACAAATGATATTGATTCTTTCTTCAAGTGCTTTCGGTGTCCTAGTTGTGACACTTTCTTCAAAAGATCTGAGTTTCTCAACAAACATCTTCTGAGATGCAAGGATCGAGTGAGACATATTTACCCAACAAACGTGTATGAGCTTCGAGAAACCTTGTTTGAAAACTAGAAAGATTCAATCTTCCAGTTTCTGAAGAAAATAAACTTCTTAAAAATATAGAAGTTTTCAATTTTGAGTCGAATTGCGTTTCTACAGAAGAACTAAAAGAGACGCAAAATACAACCTGGATTGGAGAACATGTTCCAATTTTAGTCTCTATACCATCAAATCTGTTTGATGAACTCGTATTTTTGTACAACAATGATCCACAGAACTTGATTGTTGGTTTTGTAACCGACCTCGGGTTGTTGGCTGAACAGAGTAAGCTAGAGATGAGAAAAAAAATTTCAAGATATTGAAGAAGCTGTCAATAAAAGAATGTAAAAGATCTTTGATTACCTGAACGAACATGGTAAAATTTTATCAAGTAACAAATTTGAGTACAAAGACGGATGCATTGAAGATTCGGAAGATGCAGATATGTCAACACAATTCTTGCAAATTCAAAAAAAATCAACTCATCGATTTGAAAGAATATCTTGAAATTTATGTAAAAACTTTACCTGTTTTCGGTTTTATTAGTGGTAGATATGATTGGAATTTGATCAAGTCCTCCTTTATCCCCTATTTGATTCGCGATACACAACAAGAAACATCAGTCATCAAAAAAGCAAGTAACTTCATATATTTCAAGTTTGGAGATGTACAATTTCTCGACAAAATAAAATTTTGTGGGTGGAACAACTACTCTGGACTTTTTTCTCAAAGCCTATAAATTTATCGAAACAAAAGGGTGGTTTGATTACCCAGACAAGCTTGATTTTCTCGAATTGCTACCGTATGAAGCCTTTTCCAGTAAACCTACAAACAAAAATCTTCTAGACAAAGACTTTACTGATTAAGAGAAACTGAAAAAGGATGGGATTGCCAAACAACAATTACTGAAAAAGCCTAAAATTAAATTTTTCCCTCCATCTGGTTTGGCTGATTCCAATTACTTGCAAGAGACTAGGTAGAAAAACGGAATGACTGAGTTCAAAGACTTTTTGAGGTGGATAATAACGAGGATGTGGTTTCAACCCTGGAAACAATGCAAAAAAAATCAGTTTTTTCATAACAAAGGAAATGATATGTTGAAACTTGGATGTACACTTCCATGTCTTGCAAACATATGTCTACACAAATCTACAAATTACAAGTTTTATCCATTTTTGCAAAAGTGATAAAGATTTGTGTGAAAAAATGCGAGAAATCATCACCGGTGGGCCTTCCCTTGTGTTCTCTCGAAAAGCTGTAGTTGATGAAAAATTCATCAAAAATTCATCAAATGTTTGTTAATGAATCGTTGAGATTGATGCAATTCAGCTCTACTCCTTCTCAATGTGTCAAGATATGCCAACATTACTGTATACGAGATGGGAGTTTGACACTGATAAGCAGAAATTCAAGGCTAGAAACAACCAATCTCGCAATTTTGAGAATATGGTCATGTCTTTTAACCAGGAAACAAGACAAGAAAGTAAATTTGAGAGTTTTTTTACATCTGGTAAACTGAAAAAAAAATTGACTGTTTTAGTGCTGATGGTTACTGCGATCACTGTAAAACAGTATTTGAAGCAATGGGATGCTACTACCACTTCTGTTCCTGTAAAGAAGCTCGTCCCTCCTCAACAGAACAAGATATTGAGCGAGGAAACAAGAAGAGAGAGATGGATGATATGCGATGGGAATACAGAAAAGAGAAAGGATACAAGGCTGAAGAAATGTGGGAGTGTGAGTGGTGGGAAAATCTACAAAACAAATGAAAGATCAAAAATTATGTCAGAACCCATTTTTCTTAGAAAAGACCTCTTTGTACAGACTCCCTTCTAGCAAAATGAAAAGATGAGTATCGTTTTGGCTATGTTCAGTGCAATTTAGTTGTTCCAGATAATCTGAAATCAAAATTTGCGATTTTTCTACCAACTTTCAAAAATACTGAGATTGGAAGAAACAATATTGGAGATTATATGAAGAATTATGCGCTTGATAATAAGCTAGAAAATAGAACAATTGTAATTCCTCTCCTCAACTTTTATATGGAACTTGGATTGCAGTGCACCTAAGTTTACCGTTTTGTTCAATGTTCTCCTGGGAAATGCTTTGATACTTTCGTTCAGTCAGTGGTTGATGCTTGAAGAGAAGGAGATGAAAAACTTGTGTCAAGAGTTATAGCAGATTCTATGAAGCTTTTAGTCAATTCTTCTTATGGCCTTCTTATGGATATCAGATCATCGATAAATCTTGGCATTCAATTACGAAGTATTTGAACGATGAAAAGACTCATGAAGCGATCAATGAGCCATTGTTAAAAAAGTTGAATACAGTTAAAAAAGACTTGAATGAGGTGGAGTTGTTGAAATCAACCATTGAGCACCGAGAACCCATCAGCGTTGGATTTTTCATACTGCAGAGTTAGAGACTAAAAACGTCGCTAAATGAAGATCAAGCAGGGTTGAAAAGTAAATTTTTCGAGCTCGAAGGTTCTCTGATCTTCAGTAGTATCTCAAAGTGATGCACAAAAGCAGCAGATATCCCGTGACTATGACTTACAGAAATCAGAAAACAAATGAGGACGAGCGAAACTGTAAATTTTTTAGTTATTTTTTATTTTTCCAATGTGTTCCTTAAAAGTAATCAAATAACGGAAACTTGTTACGATAGAAAAAAGTCAATAAAATCGAGATCAATGAATTGAATATAACAAAAATTTTGATAAAGCTACAAACTAATAAAGCATGTGGCCCACACTGGACTGGAAACAGAGTTCTTAAAAATCTACCATCTTTGTCCAAGTCATAATTACTGATTTTCAAAACTGCCCCAAAAAAAGGCTTCTTTCCATCCTGTTGGAAGATAAGTGAAGTGATAACAAATTTAAGGACCAGTACAGAGCAATGATTGAACAGTACCGACCCATTAGTATTTTATGCAGAAAATCAAAATCCTGGAAAAACATATTTTGATGAGTTGTATGAATTTCTAAAAAAAGCAGCTAGACCAATCGTAACACGGATTTAACAAAGACATATCGGTAACAAAGACATCGTTCCGTTGTTATTCAAATACTTTTGTTCTAAGACCATCTATATAAAGAATACGATGAAAAGGAAAACGAACTTTTCGAGTTATACCTTGACTTAAAAAATGCTTTTGATAGCGTTCCACACGACTTGCTGCTCCAAAAAAATGAAAAATTAGTCATTGGAGGTAACTTTCTTCAAATAGTTGCTAGTTACTTTTATGACCGCCAACAGTATGTTAAAGTAAGTTACTGCTTTTCTATAACAGCACCTGTCGCTGGTGGTTTACCTCAAGGTTTACCTGTAATAAGTTAATGCATCACCAGCTTGGCTGGCGAACAAAATTGAAAGTAAAGAATTCTAACGCGTCCAAAGGAAAGCAACTATCTGGATAATGGGCAATTGGGATAAGAGCTATAAACAAAGACTAACTGAACTGAGACTGCTTCGATTATTGTATTACTTTGAACTACATGATCTGTTATTGCTAGTATTAGTGTTGAAATGCAGCTACAACATCAAACTACCGATAAAGTCAAATACGAAACCAATGACGATCTTTTATTATCAAGACAAAAAGATCAAACATCGATAACAAAAACTCGAACAAGAAAGTCTGACAAAAAATTATTGGATAAGAACCACTCAATTATTGATATAATACGAAAAAAAATATATCTACCTCGAACAAATTGACAAACCATACGTCACAAATTTATACTGGAATTACTTCTGCAAAGATTACTCTGAAAACAACTTACGTTCCTGGGTTTTTATATGCAATAATGGACATTGGAACCCGGGGCAGAAAGTCAGCTCAGCCGTCAGGTGATGGAATCATTTTTATCTGTTTAATTAATGAGTTAATTAGGTTTGTTTTCTTTCGGTTTGTTTCTTTGGGGGAAGGTTTTAGCTCTTTTGGTTAGTTTTTTCAAAAATTTGATTTGCTCATTCTGTTGAAGTTTGAGGAACTTATTACATTTAATTTTTGTTCTTATAATTGAACCAAGAATTCAAGCACCTGCCTTTATAGTGATTCCTGTAATGTCAAAACTTTTCTCAGCCTCACCGAGTTTTTCATCTTTGACAATGAATTGGCATTTACTTAGTGATTCAATTTTATCGAGGACGATTCGTAGATTGCTTAATTTACCGACTGCGTTTCCGTCGTCTCCTTACCATTTCTGGGTTACGCTGTCTACTGATATAAATTTATGAGGGGTATTATGGCTAGACCGTACATGACATGGCCATTGTCGTGGTTCCCTCTGGGTTGTCCCTTTTTGAGAGTAGATGGCTTTTTTTTAACGAATAGTTTAGATGGATTGGAGTAGGAAATCTTAATCGCTGTTGAAAGAGATGGGCAGGTTTTTTTGATGTTTTTCAATGACAGATTTCGATTTGGCGAGTTGAAAGCGTTTTCGGCATCTAACAGTAAAACAGCATTGGCGGAGATTTTGCTGTAGTATTCCCTTAGCGTGTGGATCACTTTTTCAATGCCACATTTTTTTGTCGTAGACAGAGTTCAAATTTTGAACCGAGCGAGCGACATGAGTTCGTTTTTTTAGGCATTTGGTTCTTGTTCATCATATCAACCTACAAAAAATTTCTCCTATGCCTATGGGTCTTACTCCTGGTTTCTTTTCTAAGGGTTTTAATCTACATGCGTTATATGATTCCGTTAGTTCTGAATTTAGTTCTTTGGTAGCCAATTTTTTGACAATTTTGGCAATTGTTTTCGAAATCTCAATTGATTGTTGTCCGAATTGTATTAAAACACGTCTCCATTCATTTGCATCAAGGCCAGATTGTCCATGAGATCCATGCCTTCTCATAACTGCTTTCTTGATATGTTGATCGTTTATCTGATCAAATATCGATGGATGGAAAGGCATTATTTTATTTCAAACTGGATTAACATAGTTTTCATCAATTGTTTGAGATGGTGGTTGCTTCTCTATAAAATTCTGTTCTTTTGTCTTACCTTTGACGACCTCGTCGAGCGAAGGAAAAGGAACGCCTTTGAAAGTTTCAGTTGTGTTGTGAAAGTTTCAGAACTGTTGTGCTTCAGTTTCAGTTTTTCTTCTACTTCCTTTGGTCAAGCGCATTTGCAGCGCCTTCCCTTCGTTATACAGGTCAAGCAGATCTGCGTCTTGCCATTGCGTAAGTCGCCTTGCTATTGTTTTGGATAAAACTCCATCATTTTCCGACTTTGTTTTGCACAGTAGTAATGGTAGAAAGATCATTGCTACGCGCATATAGAAGGTATTTTCGTTGTTTTCTATTAGACTGTACGTGGAGAGTTTTATTTGAGTTATAACCAAATTGATTTTTTGATAAGATCATAAAGACCGGTTTCCAGAGGACCACTTTGGTGTATATTTTCCTTGTGGTTTTTATGCTCACAAGCTGTCTTTACAAATTATGCAAGGTGTTTGAGTAGCCATTTGAGGAAGGACGGTGGTGCCATGTTAGCGAGAGAAATTATAGATTATATTTGCAAGAGAAGTAGCGGAGAAATCATTACCGTAGAACGAGAAGTAGATGCCATCACGGCAGAACGTTTGAAGGGTTAGATTTAGGTTGAGGTTAGGTGAAACCATGAGTGTATGTGGTTGTACAAATCTAATTATCAAATTAAACAACATATGATTATGAAAAAACATTTTGCGATTTATTTCAGATCTGAATTGTTGTGGAGATGATCAGTGTTTAGGGTTGAAAATTGTTAGGGATATCTTACTCAAGTCTTTCCACTGCTGTAATTCTTGCGGATGCATTCTGTTGTCATTGTATCCAGCAACTATTGTTACTGTATTTTGGCGCTTTGGTTTGTATTGCAAAATTGTTTCGAACAGATTTTGAAGCGTTGCGCTGCTTTAGGAGTGAATTATTGATTTTACTAGAGCTGATTTGATATATTTGGTCCTTGAAGTTCCAATAACTAGTTTCTGAGAGATCTCAAGGATGCGTCTGGCCTGTAATCGCGGCATCTACCTGAAACACAGACAACTGGGACGAGAAAGGAAGCTCTTTGAGTTGATTTATGAACACTTTCAATTAGAATTTGAAATTCGTTAGACAAGGGCGATGGAGAAAAAAACAGAAAAAACAGAGTAAGGAGTGTTGCAACCTAACGTCGTTCTGGAGGTCGATTCACCATCTCACTCCTTCTTCCGTCTAGTTACGCCAGGGAAAATTCACTCGCCTATGGCTGCGGTGGCGAGATTTGGTCAGATAAGTCTTTGAGATAAGCCCAGTGCATTTAGTATGAAACTACACAAGAGGTAAATTTGAACAGACACACTATTGTTTTAAGTGTTAGCACAACAATTAGGTTACAGTTTGATACTATTTTTCATCTTGGTAATAGTCTCAAGCTGTTACGAATCTAAAAGTTCCACTTCAAAAAGACCCATGTATAAGCATTGATCTTTGCGGTCAAAGCACACGACAAATTGTCTCGGCCCTTGAACAAATGACTATAGACCCTATCAAATCACAGTCTGTAATTGCACAATCGTTATTAATTTTTTTTCGGAAGGCTTTTTTTCTTCCGTACTCGTTCAGATCGTAATACGTAATTATGTTTTCTGTATACGTCGTCTTGTTCTCAGAGCGAAAATTGGTGTTCTGATTTTTGCACATGTTCAGTTTTTGTTATGACAAAGTTGTTACGTTTCAAGCACGCTGAAATCGAAATTTTTAAAATAATTTCCTTATCTCGAAATAACCATTCCTCTCTTTTTCGCCAATAAACGTTACTAATCGTCATTTTGAATGTATCGCACGCCTGTTTTCTCTAGTAAAAATTGAATGGCACACTTTTGAGATTCAGGGCGCGGTAGGCCCTAGTGCGTAAATTTTTTTGAGCAAGATTTATAAGAACCTAGGAATATGTACTAAGGAACCCAGTAATAGAACATAGGAGGAAGACAGGGCTGGCAGAATTTTAAATTAGAGCATCTCAATGGCAATACAGATTGCAACAGCCCCGTGCGTACTCGGCACAATAAATGACAAAACAACTTTCGAATTTTTTTTTTCTTGTATTACATGATAAATTTTTTTTATCGTGTCGAGTTACGTAATCGCATTGAAGAAACGCAACCTTTATCGAGTTTAATGTTTCTCACATCAACTCTAATTTTGTCTTTTTTATCATTATCACTTCCGTATCTAGAAAGTTCTTAGGATTTTGACTCGAATACGCGATGAAGGGACTCCTGACTGTAACCTAGGTTACTATGATAGTTTCGACCTTCTGATTATCTATGTGCTTGGCTATATCTTGTTGGTAACATTGGTTTTCAGTGTTTTATGGTTATATCCAATGTGTTATCCAGCGGATTCATGCCTCAAGTAGTCCAGCAGTATAATTACTCGGCAGCTAATTTGCCAGGTAAGCTTGAAGTTGATGGTTAATGGAATTTACTGTAGATCGTTTTTTTATGTGCTTCCTCGCGTTCAAATCTAGGGCTGAAGGAGCTGTGATTATTTGTTTTTTGTTTCATCAATTTTCATTATGAAGTAAACTGGATTTTTCAGATGCTATCGAGCAGTTTTCGGTTAATTGTTTTTGTGCAATATCTTCGATCATTTCGGGTAACTTGAGACATGTTTTGGAATTTTATGTATGTATGTAATTATTGGAATATTATATTAATACACAAGAGTTTGAGTTATCTGGGTAATAGTCTTAAGCTGTACTGAATCATTTTCGAATCAGCATTAGTAATGAAGACCCATGTATGAGCATTGATCCGTTGAGGTACAAAGCTCAAGAGATAGTGTCTCGGCCCTTAAAAAAATGATTATAGATCCTATTTTTGATTCAAATTCAAATGAAGTGTACGACTTTTGCTTATTTAATAAAGGCCGAGCGACATGAGTTTGTTTTTAAGGCATTTGGTTCTTGTTCTTCATTTTATCGTACGCATATTTTCTCCTATGCCTATGGGTCCTACTCCTGGGTTCTTATCTAAGGGCATTAATCTACATGCGTTATATGATTCCGTTAGTTCTGGATTTACTTCTTCGGTAGCCAATTTTTCGACAATTTCAGCAATTGTTTTCGAAATCTCAACTGATTGTTGCCCGAATTGTGTCAAGTCCAGATAGTCCATGAAGTCCGTGCCTTCTCATAACTACTTTCTTGATATGTTGACCGTTTATCTGATCAAATATCGATGGATGGAAACGCATTATTTCATTTCAGACTTGTTTAATATAGTTCTCATCAATTGGCTCAGATGGTAGGTGCTTTTCTATAAAGTTCTGTTCTTTTGTCTTACCTTTGACGATCTCGTCGAGCGAAAGAACGCCTTTGGATGAATCCGTTATATTTGCTATTGCTCTTAATATTTTACGAGCATTAATTCGTTTGTTGAACTTTTGTGCTTCAGTTTCAGTTTTTCTTCTATTTCTTTTTGTCAAGCGCATTTGCAGCGCCTTTCCTTCGCTATATCGGTCAAGCATATCTGCGTCTTTCCATTGATTAAGTCGCCTTGCTATTGTTTTGGATAAAAATCCATCATTTTCGGACTTTGTTTTGCACAGTAGTAAGTGTAGAAAGATCTACCAACTTTCAAAAATACTGAGATTGGAAGAAACAATATTGGAGATTATATGAAGAATTATGCGCTTGATAATAAGCTAGAAAATAGAACAATTGTAATTCCTCTCCTCAACTTTTATATGGAACTTGGATTGCAGTGCACCTAAGTTTACCGTTTTGTTCAATGTTCTCCTGGGAAATGCTTTAATACTTTCGTTCAGTCAGTGGTTGATGCTTGAAGAGAAGGAGATGAAAAACTTGTGTCAAGAGTTATAGCAGATTCTATGAAGCTTTTAGTCAATTCTTCTTATGGCCTTCTTATGGATATCAGATCATCGATAAATCTTGGCATTCAATTACGAAGTATTTGAACGATGAAAAGACTCATGAAGCGATCAATGAGCCATTGTTAAAAAAGTTGAATACAGTTAAAAAAGACTTGAATGAGGTGGAGTTGTTGAAATCAACCATTGAGCACCGAGAACCCATCAGCGTTGGATTTTTCATACTGCAGAGTTAGAGACTAAAAACGTCGCTAAATGAAGATCAAGCAGGGTTGGAAAGTAAATTTTTCGAGCTCGAAGGTTCTCTGATCTTTAGTAGTATCTCAAAGTGATGCACAAAAGCAGCAGATATCCGGTGACTATGACTTACAGAAATCAGAAAACAAATGAGGACGAGCGAAACTGTAAATTTTTTAGTTACTTTTTATTTTTCCAATGTGTTCCTTAAAAGTAATCAAATAACGGAAACTTGTTACGATAGAAAAAAGTCAATAAAATCGAGATCAATGAATTGAATATAACAAAAATTTTGATAAAGCTACAAACTAATAAAGCATGTGGCCCACACTGGACTGGAAACAGAGTGCTTAAAAATCTACCATCTTTGTCCAAGTCATAGTTACTGATTTTCAAAACTGCCCCAAAAAAAGGCTTCTTTCCATCCTGTTGGAAGATAAGTGAAGTGATAACAAATTTAAGGACCAGTACAGAGCAATGATTGAACAGTACCGACCCATTAGTATTTTATGCAGAAAATCAAAATCCTGGAAAAACATATTTTGATGAGTTGTATGAATTTCTAAAAAAAGCAGCTAGACCAATCGTAACACGGATTTAACAAAGACATATCGGTAACAAAGACATCGTTCCGTTGTTATTCAAATACTTTTGTTCTAAGACCATCTATATAAAGAATACGATGAAAAGGAAAACGAACTTTTCGAGTTATACCTTGACTTAAAAAATGCTTTTGATAGCGTTCCACACGACTTGCTGCTCCAAAAAAATGAAAAATTAGTCATTGGAGGTAACTTTCTTCAAATAGTTGCTAGTTACTTTTATGACCGCCAACAGTATGTTAAAGTAAGTTACTGCTTTTCTATAACAGCACCTGTCGCTGGTGGTTTACCTCAAGGTTTACCTGTAATAAGTTAATGCATCACCAGCTTGGCTGGCGAACAAAATTGAAAGTAAAGAATTCTAACGCGTCCAAAGGAAAGCAACTATCTGGATAATGGGCAATTGGGATAAGAGCTATAAACAAAGACTAACTGAACTGAGACTGCTTCGATTATTGTATTACTTTGAACTACATGATCTGTTATTGCTAGTATTAGTGTTGAAATGCAGCTACAACATCAAACTACCGATAAAGTCAAATACGAAACCAATGACGATCTTTTATTATCAAGACAAAAAGATCAAACATCGATAACAAAAACTCGAACAAGAAAGTCTGACAAAAAATTATTGGATAAGAACCACTCAATTATTGATATAATACGAAAAAAAATATATCTACCTCGAACAAATTGACAAACCATACGTCACAAATTTATACTGGAATTACTTCTGCAAAGATTACTCTGAAAACAACTTACGTTCCTGGGTTTTTATATGCAATAATGGACATTGGAACCCGGGGCAGAAAGTCAGCTCAGCCGTCAGGTGATGGAATCATTTTTATCTGTTTAATTAATGAGTTAATTAGGTTTGTTTTCTTTCGGTTTGTTTCTTTGGGGGAAGGTTTTAGCTCTTTTGGTTAGTTTTTTCAAAAATTTGATTTGCTCATTCTGTTGAAGTTTGAGGAACTTATTACATTTAATTTTTGTTCTTATAATTGAACCAAGAATTCAAGCACCTGCCTTTATAGTGATTCCTGTAATGTCAAAACTTTTCTCAGCCTCACCGAGTTTTTCATCTTTGACAATGAATTGGCATTTACTTAGTGATTCAATTTTATCGAGGACGATTCGTAGATTGCTTAATTTACCGACTGCGTTTCCGTCGTCTCCTTACCATTTCTGGGTTACGCTGTCTACTGATATAAATTTATGAGGGGTATTATGGCTAGACCGTACATGACATGGCCATTGTCGTGGTTCCCTCTGGGTTGTCCCTTTTTGAGAGTAGATGGCTTTTTTTTAACGAATAGTTTAGATGGATTGGAGTAGGAAATCTTAATCGCTGTTGAAAGAGATGGGCAGGTTTTTTTGATGTTTTTCAATGACAGATTTCGATTTGGCGAGTTGAAAGCGTTTTCGGCATCTAACAGTAAAACAGCATTGGCGGAGATTTTGCTGTAGTATTCCCTTAGCGTGTGGATCACTTTTTCAATGCCACATTTTTTTGTCGTAGACAGAGTTCAAATTTTGAACCGAGCGAGCGACATGAGTTCGTTTTTTTAGGCATTTGGTTCTTGTTCATCATATCAACCTACAAAAAATTTCTCCTATGCCTATGGGTCTTACTCCTGGTTTCTTTTCTAAGGGTTTTAATCTACATGCGTTATATGATTCCGTTAGTTCTGAATTTAGTTCTTTGGTAGCCAATTTTTTGACAATTTTGGCAATTGTTTTCGAAATCTCAATTGATTGTTGTCCGAATTGTATTAAAACACGTCTCCATTCATTTGCATCAAGGCCAGATTGTCCATGAGATCCATGCCTTCTCATAACTGCTTTCTTGATATGTTGATCGTTTATCTGATCAAATATCGATGGATGGAAAGGCATTATTTTATTTCAAACTGGATTAACATAGTTTTCATCAATTGTTTGAGATGGTGGTTGCTTCTCTATAAAATTCTGTTCTTTTGTCTTACCTTTGACGACCTCGTCGAGCGAAGGAAAAGGAACGCCTTTGAAAGTTTCAGTTGTGTTGTGAAAGTTTCAGAACTGTTGTGCTTCAGTTTCAGTTTTTCTTCTACTTCCTTTGGTCAAGCGCATTTGCAGCGCCTTCCCTTCGTTATACAGGTCAAGCAGATCTGCGTCTTGCCATTGCGTAAGTCGCCTTGCTATTGTTTTGGATAAAACTCCATCATTTTCCGACTTTGTTTTGCACAGTAGTAATGGTAGAAAGATCATTGCTACGCGCATATAGAAGGTATTTTCGTTGTTTTCTATTAGACTGTACGTGGAGAGTTTTATTTGAGTTATAACCAAATTGATTTTTTGATAAGATCATAAAGACCGGTTTCCAGAGGACCACTTTGGTGTATATTTTCCTTGTGGTTTTTATGCTCACAAGCTGTCTTTACAAATTATGCAAGGTGTTTGAGTAGCCATTTGAGGAAGGACGGTGGTGCCATGTTAGCGAGAGAAATTATAGATTATATTTGCAAGAGAAGTAGCGGAGAAATCATTACCGTAGAACGAGAAGTAGATGCCATCACGGCAGAACGTTTGAAGGGTTAGATTTAGGTTGAGGTTAGGTGAAACCATGAGTGTATGTGGTTGTAAAAATCTAATTATCAAATTAAACAACATATGATTATGAAAAAACATTTTGCGATTTATTTCAGATCTGAATTGTTGTGGAGATGATCAGTGTTTAGGGTTGAAAATTGTTAGGGATAAGGTTACTCAAGTCTTTCCACTGCTGTAATTCTTGCGGATGCATTCTGTTGTCATTGTATCCAGCAACTATTGTTACTGTATTTTGGCGCTTTGGTTTGTATTGCAAAATTGTTTCGAACAGATTTTGAAGCGTTGCGCTGCTTTAGGAGTGAATTATTGATTTTACTAGAGCTGATTTGATATATTTGGTCCTTGAAGTTCCAATAACTAGTTTCTGAGAGATCTCAAGGATGCGTCTGGCCTGTAATCGCGGCATCTACCTGAAACACAGACAACTGGGACGAGAAAGGAAGCTCTTTGAGTTGATTTATGAACACTTTCAATTAGAATTTGAAATTCGTTAGACAAGGGCGATGGAGAAAAAAACAGAAAAAACAGAGTAAGGAGTGTTGCAACCTAACGTCGTTCTGGAGGTCGATTCACCATCTCACTCCTTCTTCCGTCTAGTTACGCCAGGGAAAATTCACTCGCCTATGGCTGCGGTGGCAAGATTTGGTCAGATAAGTCTTTGAGATAAGCCCAGTGCATTTAGTATGAAACTACACAAGAGGTAAATTTGAACAGACACACTATTGTTTTAAGTGTTAGCACAACAATTAGGTTACAGTTTGATACTATTTTTCATCTTGGTAATAGTCTCAAGCTGTTACGAATCTAAAAGTTCCACTTCAAAAAGACCCATGTATAAGCATTGATCTTTGCGGTCAAAGCACACGACAAATTGTCTCGGCCCTTGAACAAATGACTATAGACCCTATCAAATCACAGTCTGTAATTGCACAATCGTTATTAATTTTTTTTCGGAAGGCTTTTTTTCTTCCGTACTCGTTCAGATCGTAATACGTAATTATGTTTTCTGTATATGTCGTCTTGTTCTCAGAGCGAAAATTGGTGTTCTGATTTTTGCACATGTTCAGTTTTTGTTAAGACAAAGTTGTTACGTTTCAAGCACGCTGAAATCGAAATTTTTAAAATAATTTCCTTATCTCGAAATAACCATTCCTCTCTTTTTCGCCAATAAACGTTACTAATCGTCATTTTGAATGTATCGCACGCCTGTTTTCTCTAGTAAAAATCGAATGGCACACTTTTGAGATTCAGGGCGCGGTAGGCCCTAGTGCGTAAATTTTTTTGAGCAAGATTTATAAGAACCTAGGAATATGTACTAAGGAACCCAGTAATAGAACATAGGAGGAAGACAGGGCTGGCAGAATTTTAAATTAGAGCATCTCAATGGCAATACAGATTGCAACAGCCCCGTGCGTACTCGGCACAATAAATGACAAAACAACTTTCGAAGATTTTTTTTCTTGTATTACATAATAAATTTTTTTTATCGTGTCGAGTTACGTAATCGCATTGAAGAAACGCAACCTTTATCGAGTTTAATGTTTCTCACATCAACTCTAATTTTGTCTTTTTTATCATTATCACTTCCGTATCTAGAAAGTTCTTAGGATTTTGACTCGAATACGCGATGAAGGGACTCCTGACTGTAACCTAGGTTACTATGATAGTTTCGACCTTCTGATTATCTATGTGCTTGGCTATATCTTGTTGGTAACATTGGTTTTCAGTGTTTTATGGTTATATCCAATGTGTTATCCAACGGATTCATGCCTCAAGTAGTCCAGCAGTATAATTACTCGGCAGCTAATTTGCCAGGTAAGCTTGAAGTTGATGGTTAATGGAATTTACTGTAGATCGTTTTTTTATGTGCTTCCTCGCGTTCAAATCTAGGGCTGAAGGAGCTGTGATTATTTGTTTTTTGTTTCATCAATTTTCATTATGAAGTAAACTGGATTTTTCAGATGCTATCGAGCAGTTTTCGGTTAATTGTTTTTGTGCAATATCTTCGATCATTTCGGGTAACTTGAGACATGTTTTGGAATTTTATGTATGTATGTAATTATTGGAATATTATATTAATACACAAGAGTTTGAGTTATCTGGGTAATAGTCTTAAGCTGTACTGAATCATTTTCGAATCAGCATTAGTAATGAAGACCCATGTATGAGCATTGATCCGTTGAGGTACAAAGCTCAAGAGATAGTGTCTCGGCCCTTAAAAAAATGACTATAGATCCTATTTTTGATTCAAATTCAAATGAAGTGTACGACTTTTGCTTATTTAATAAAGGCCGAGCGACATGAGTTTGTTTTTAAGGCATTTGGTTCTTGTTCTTCATTTTATCGTACGCATATTTTCTCCTATGCCTATGGGTCCTACTCCTGGGTTCTTATCTAAGGGCATTAATCTACATGCGTTATATGATTCCGTTAGTTCTGGATTTACTTCTTCGGTAGCCAATTTTTCGACAATTTCAGCAATTGTTTTCGAAATCTCAACTGATTGTTGCCCGAATTGTGTCAAGTCCAGATAGTCCATGAAGTCCGTGCCTTCTCATAACTACTTTCTTGATATGTTGACCGTTTATCTGATCAAATATCGATGGATGGAAACGCATTATTTCATTTCAGACTTGTTTAATATAGTTCTCATCAATTGGCTCAGATGGTAGGTGCTTTTCTATAAAGTTCTGTTCTTTTGTCTTACCTTTGACGATCTCGTCGAGCGAAAGAACGCCTTTGGATGAATCCGTTATATTTGCTATTGCTCTTAATATTTTACGAGCATTAATTCGTTTGTTGAACTTTTGTGCTTCAGTTTCAGTTTTTCTTCTATTTCTTTTTGTCAAGCGCATTTGCAGCGCCTTTCCTTCGCTATATCGGTCAAGCATATCTGCGTCTTTCCATTGATTAAGTCGCCTTGCTATTGTTTTGGATAAAAATCCATCATTTTCGGACTTTGTTTTGCACAGTAGTAAGTGTAGAAAGATCATTGCTGCGCGCATATCGAAGCTATTTTCGTTTTGTTTCTATTAGGCTGTTCATGGAGGGTTTCATTTGAGTTATAACCAAATTAGTTTTTTGATAAGATTATAAAGATCAATTTCCAGAGGACCTTTATGGTGTATATTTTCTGTGTGATTTCTTCGAGTTCTCGACAGGGGTTAGACCATGGGTCTTGTGTTGCTCTAGTTTCTATAGTGGAGAGTTCTCTTGAGTTTTGTGAGGATGGGGCAGTGGAAGGGTGAGGGTGCATTTGGGGGAGCGTGGTTGTAGCTAGGGTTGGGGATTGCAATCATGTGTGTCGTTAACTGAAAGAAATTGGTGTAGCGATGACAGCTGAAATCGTCATAATGATCACTGCTGCATGCTAGGCAGCTGCATTTTACATGCATGTAGCCTGGGCATGTGGAGCACCAAACACCTTCGCCTCACAAGCTGTTTTTACAAATTATGCAAGGTGTTTGAGTAGCCATTTGAGGAAGGACGGTGGTGCCATGTTAGCGAGAGAATTTATAGATTATATTTGCAAGAGAAGTAGCGGAGAAATCATTACCGTAGAACGAGAAGTAGATGCCATCACGGCAGAACGTTTGAAGGGTTAGATTTAGGTTGAGGTTAGGTGAAACAATGAGTGTATGTGGGTGTATAAATCTATCTATCAAATTAAACAACATATGATTAAGAAAAAATTATTTCAGAGCTAATACAGGTCTGAATTGTTTTGGAGATGATCAGTGTTTGGGAATGAAAATTGTTAGTGACGAGGTTACTCAAGTCTTTCCACTGCTGCTCTAATTCTTGTGGATGCATCCTGTTGTCATTGTATGCAGCAACTAGTGTTTCTAGCGTTTCTGTATTTAGGCGCTTTGGTTTGTATCGCCAAATTATTTCGAACACATTATGAAGCGTTACGCTGCGGTAGGAGTGAATTGATGATTTTACTAGAGCTGATTTGATATATTTGGTTCTTGAAGTCCCAATAAGTAGTTTCTGCGAGAACTCAGGGATGCGTCTTGCCTGTAATCGTGGTATCTACCTGAAACACAGACAACTGGGGCGAGAAAGGAAGCTCTTTGAGTTGATTTATGATTACTTTCAATTAGAATATGAAATTGGTTAGACAAGGGCGATGGAGAAAAAAAAGGAGAAAAAAGTAAGGAGTGGTACAACCTGGCGTCATTTTGGAGGTCGATTCGCCAGCTCAATCCCTCCTCCTTGCGTCTAGTAACGCCAGGGAAAATTCACTCGCCTATGGCTGGGACGGCGAGATTTGGTAAGATAAGTCTGTGAGGAAAGCCCAGTGTATTTAGTATGAAATTACACAAGAGGTAAATCTGAACAGATACAATATTATTTAAGTTTTATCACATCAATTAGGTTGAAGTTTGATACTATTTTTCATCTTGGCAATAGTCTCAAGCTGTTACGAATCTAAAAGTTCCACTTCGAGAAAACTCATGTATAAGCATTGATCTGTTGAGGTCAAAGCACACGAAAAGTTGTCTCGGCCCTTGAACAAATGACTATAGACCATGTCGATTCACAGTCTGTAATTGCACAATCTTCATTCACTGTTTTTCACTCGCCTATGGCTGGGACGGCGAGATTTGGTAAGATAAGTTTGTGAGGACTTATTGCTGTGTTAAACCTATTATATAGATTTCCTTTCCCCGTATACAAACTGTGTATTTTCAGATATATGCCCTAGAGCTAAATTTAAAATAGCGTTTTTGAACGGAAAAATAGCAAAGTCCTGCTGCTCTAAGTGTTGCAGGTGAAGTCAAATTACCAATGGAGTGTGATAAATGTCATGAACACCTTTGTTCAACATGCAAAAATATGCCTGACCAAGTCTACGATTACATGTGTCAACCAAAAGTCATCTGGTAATGCAATTCCTGCACACCAAAGGTGAAACTTCTAATTGAAGCTGACAAGAATCCAGAACCGGATACACTACGGAGCGATCTGGACAAAACAAGGGCGAACGTAAACCAAATGATGAATGACTTCTACAAATTTGTAGCAGGACCAAGAGCCAAGGATCAAGCTGAACAGAAACCATGGGACGTGGCTCAACAACCGAAAGTCAAGCCAGTAAAAGAAATTATGATGGAAGCATCTGAAAAGCCAAAAAAGAGAAGAACAAGACGACAAAAGAAGAAAAAAGAACATGATAAATTACAAAGCACCTCAGAGTACCCACCAAGATGGACTTAACAGAAGAGAAACAACTGATAGAAACATTTCTAGCATCGGTCGAAATGGTAAACAAAACAGCCACAAGTTTTGTCCGACTTGGGAAGAAGAACAATGAAGCCACGACAAACAGACCACTGCTGGTATCCTTTGATAACGAAAAGCATGTGAACGAGATAACTAAAAACTTGAATAAATTAAAAAATGCCAAATATAAAATCAAAAATCTGCCAGAATGATAGCAAAGGCAAAAAACTTAAACGAAAAGGAACAAATAGACTACGAGCACCTTGTGAGGGGGATGTAAAAAATGAGAATGAGGAGAAAACCTTAAACCGGTCTTTATTAATCTGGTACACAAAAATAGACACATTAACTCAAGACAAACTGCACGAAATCACTGGAGATTGAATCAAGGAAAATGCAAGTCTGATGTCATCGCTCTAGTGGAAGGCAAACCAAAAAATTCTGGAAGGCAAAATGGAATCCACTATGGCATAAAATCTAATGCTATAACTTAGAATCAATAAATATGAACCCAAATGATCAAGGACGCGGAATTTTAGTTTAAATTAAGGAAAACATTGACTACCCTTTGAACACAAATAATTCTTCTTTCTGTGAAAACTTGTTTTGAAAATTAAAATTGGCAGGAACATCATCAACTTTGGTGTATTGTATAGAAGTCCAAACTCAACTAAAGAAAACAACCGCCAACTAAAAAATATAATCGCCATTTTGAGCGAACGAAACACAGTCAAATGACTCAACATTAATAGTTGGAGACACAAATCTACCTCAGATGGATTGGGAGGCCATGAGTACATTAAAAGATGAAAACACCACTGAGTTCACCTTTAATGAGGCAGTAAAAGACGCACTACTAAAACGACATATCAAAGAGCATACGAGGCTTACTGGCAGAGACAACGCATCACTGCTTGATGTTGTGATGTCAGATATAGTCTTAGAAGATCTAGACACCACGTTAGAGGCACCAATCGGAAAAAGTGACCACGTCCTTCTCAAGATAGATGAGCCAGTAAAGAGGGTTAAATCGAAATGTAAAAACCGCAGAAACTATTAAAAGGGAGACTACCACGGGATGAGAAACCATCTAGTTGACCCAGCGGTTCAGTTAAATACATGGAAAAACTGAAAAACTGCAGGAAAGAATTAGTCGAAAAAATCATGCCTTTAATTCAGATACGCAGCAGTGGCAAGCAAATGCCGCTAGCAAGGGTGGTAGGCATGAAAATAAAAGAAAAAAGAAAAGCCAGGAAAACATTCAAAAATTATCAAACAGCCGAAAATTTAACCAAATATGAAACCAAACGAAATGAAGTTAGATCTGCCTCACGATCGGAGGCACTCACACATGAAAAAAAATATCATCAGAAGTTAAAACTAATCCGAAAAAATTCTGGAGTTACGTGCGCCAAAAAACTACCATAAGAGAATCAATCCCCGCTTGAAAAAACCAAATGGTATGCTAACTGACACAGATCGACGAAAAGGCAGAAGTGCTCTCAAACTTCTTTGCATCGGTTTTCACTGACGAACATCCGGGTAACTGGGAGATCAGCCCTCCACCAACCGCCAGCATTGATGACAACCTGGAGCTAACAATGAATGACATGCGACAAGAACATACGAGAATTCATCTTAAAACCACTTTTGATTATTTTCCGAACCTCTTGGGAGACAAGCAAATTACCCGAAAACTGGAAGTTGGCTAACATTTCTGCAATATTCAAAAAAGGTTAAAAAAAATGATGGCAGATAACTATAGACCAATCAATTTAACATCAATATGTTGCAAGTTGTTCGAAAAGTTTTTCCGAAAGTATTTAATGGATCATTTCAATGAAAAGGGGCTAATAACAAATGCACAATACGGTTTTCGATCTGGACGTTCACTGAACTACAACTCCTGAAAGTAATAGATGACTTCACCAGGGCAATGGAAAAACATGAAAATGTCGACGTGATTTACTTGGACTTCAAGAAAGCCTTCGATTCGTTACCACACAAAAAACTGATCGGAACTTTTAGACAGTATGGAGTAACTGGAAGAAGCTTGAACTGGATAACAGGCTTTCTTTCGGTACGACAACAGAGAGTGGTAATTAACGATTCAAGCTCCTCATGGCAGCCAGTAAAAAGTGGGATACCCCAGGGTTCTTTACTCGGCCCAGTACTGTTTTTAATATACATCAACACAATGCCGGACAAAATAGCGTCAAAAACATATCTATTAGCTGACGATGCGAAATTATACCCTCAAATTGAAGACAAATCGGATGTAACACGCATCCATGAAGATTTACAGTAAGTAGAAAATTGGTCAGGCCAAATTCTTTTGTCTCTTAATATCGACATATGTGTTCACATGACAATAGGAACCAAGAAATTGGATATGGAGAGGAACTTTAAAATCAATGGTGAAAACATTAAACAAGTGCAACTCGAAGCAGACCTGGGTATCTAGCTTGACAACAAACTGACATTCGAATCACACGTCACTAAAAAAGCCAATAAGGCAAACGGTATGATAGCAGTAATTAAAAAAAGCTTCATTAAAGTCACGAAACAAGTATTTTTAAACATCTACAAATGCTTGATACGGCCACACCTTGAATCTGCGAACTTAATCTGGCACCCAAGGATGATCAAGCATCAAAAGATCTTGGACAACAAAGAAGAGCGACGCGTCTAGTTAGTGGTATAAAAAATCTATCCTAATACGAACGCCTTAAAGAACTGAATCTATCATCGCTGGAATACAGAAGGAGAAGAGGGACAATGATAGAAATGTATAAAATCTGCTAAGGTTTTTATGATAGGAATGGCACTGCGGGACTATTCGAGCGGAATGATAAGGATTCTAGAGGTAACGCATGGAAAGTAGTAGTACGTAAAGCAAATCTAGAAATGCGAAAAAATTTCTGCACGATAAGAGCACCTCTCGACTGGAACAATTTGCCACAGGAAACAGTGCAAAGCAAGAGCATCGACGAATGCAAGTGGAAACTGGACAAACATTGGAAAGCGATTGAACTTGACATGTACGAATTCGAACGGAGATAGTAAAAAACATTTGAAAAGACCACAAGAGGCACTGCTTAATGGTCATAAAAAAACTCGACTTGACGTGATTCACAGTCTGTAATTGCACAATCGTTATTCATTTTTTTTCGGAAGGCTTCTTTTCTTCCGTACTCGTTCAGATCGTAATACGTAATTATGTTTTCTGTATACTTCGTCCTGTTCTCAGAGCGAAAATTGGTGTTCTGATTTTCGTGCATGTTCAGTTTTTGTGAAGACAAAGTTTTTACGTTTCATGCACGCTGAAATCGAAATTTTAAAAATAATTTCCTTATCTCGAAATAACCATTCCTCTCTTTTTCGCCGATAAACGTTACAAATCGTCATTTTGAATATATCGCACGCCTGTTTTCTCTAGTAAAAATCGAATGGCACACTTTTGAGATTCAGGGCGCGGTAGGCCCTAGTGCGTAAGTTTTTTTGAGCAAGATTTATAAGAACCTAGGAATATGTACTGAGGAACCCAGGGTCTGCAGCGTGTTAGAACATAGGAGGAACACAGGGCTGGCAGCATTTTAAATAGAGCATCTCAATGGCAATACAGATTGCAAATGCCCCGTGCGTACTCGGCACAATAAATGACAAAACAACTTTCGAAGATTTTTTTTCTTGTAATACATGATAAATTTTTTTTATTGTGTCGAGTTACGTAATCGCATTGAAGAAACGCAACCTTTATCGAGTTTAATGTTTCTCACATCAACTCTAATTTTGTCTTTTTTATCATTATCACTTCCGTATCTAGAAAGTTCTTAGGATTTTGACTCGAATACGCGATGAAGGGACTCCTGACTGTATTCTAGTTTACTATGATAGTTTCGTTCTTCTGATTATCTATGTGCTTGGCTATATCTTGTTGGTAACATTGGTTTTCAGTGTTTTATGGTTATGTCCAATGTGTCATCCAACGGATTCATGCCTCAAGTAGTCCAACAGAATAATTTCTCGGCAGCTAATTTGCCAGGTAAGCTTGAAGTTGATGGTTAATTGAATTTACTGTAGATCACTTTTTTCTGTGCTTCCTCACGTACAAATCTTGGGCTGAAGGAGCTGTGATTATTTGTTTTTTGTTTGATCAATTTTCATTATGAAGTTAGTTGGATTTTTTAGATGCTATCGAGCAGTTTTCGGTTATTTTTTTGTGCAATATCTTCGAATGTTTTAGGTAGCTTGAGACATGTTTTGGAATTTTATGTATGTATGTAGTTATTGGAATATTAAAATAATACACAAGAGTTTGAGTTATCTTGGTAATAGTCTTAAGCTGTAACGAATCAGCTTCGAATCAGCATGGGTAACGAAGACTCATGTACGAGCATCGATCCGTTGAGGTACAAAGCACAAGAGATAGTGTCTCGGCCCTTGAACAAGTTACTATAGATCCTATCTTTGATTCAAATCTATTATCTATTATATATTTAAATGCGGGCTTCACTATCTCGCCATGTTTAAGCTTTTTCAACGTATTAATTTTGCATGTTTAAGCTATATCGTATATTGCAATGGTTAAGAATTTTTTTCGATTTTCAAATTTGATTTTAGTGGTTATTTTACCGAGTTTAGGTTAAGCAGCCCAATATCGAATTAGGGGTTGCGAACTTGGCCTCCAATTTTGAATGCCCGAATCATTTTAGTTAACGAGATAAGACGATTTTTGAGTTTTTTTTAAAAATTTTCAGAAATTTCAAATAATTCACAAAACTTGAAGTTCCCAACCCTGTAGTTGGGTACTGCCGGAGTACTCTAAGGAGTTACAAATCTTGCCTCCAAATATGACTGTTCAAATCCTTGTAGTTATCGAGATATGACGGTTTTTGTGATTTTTTCAAAATTTTTAGAAAGTTTAAATTAATTATTTTTCAAAATTTGAAATTCCCAACTCTATAGTTCGGTGTTGTCAGGGTACTCTAAAGAGTTGCAAATCTTGCCACATGCGACTGCTAAACGCGACTGCTCAAATGCTTTTAGTTTCCGAGATGTGACGTTTTTCGATTTTTTAAAAATTTCTCAAAGATTTTATCTACAAAGAAATTCAAAAAATTTGAAACTACTAATTTGATGAAGATACAACCTTATTGTCAGCGTACACCCAGGCGTCTCAAATCTTGCCTCTTAACATGAATGCTCAAATCCTTTTAGTTTCCGAGATAAGACGTTTTTTTTTCGGGAATCTTAGGTGTAGAAAAATTCACAAAGTTTTGGATTCCTAACCCTATAGTAGGGTGCTCTCAGTGACTCTCAGTGGTTGCAAATATGGCCTCCAAATTTCTCGAGAGGCCCATTAAGTTAAATTTAAAAGTTCTAAATTACCAAACCTGTAATTAGGTGCAGTCAGAGTACACTAAAAGTTTGCAGATGTTGTTTCGAATATATGCGGTTTTTTTCAAGAGTTGTCGAAAAATTTCGAAGCACCGAAGTTGCGTTAATTGCTAGTTTAACTGAAGTGTACGACTTTCGCTTATGTAATAAAGGCAAGTATTGTTCTTTTTTAGAATTGGATAAATGTTGAGAGTGACATCCAAGTTTTTAATCTTGCGATAAACTTTTGGTAACTAATTTGTTAGGAATTAAAGAATTGAAATATTCCGAGTCTATTGGTACTGATTCAGGGCAAAATTTCATTCGCAATAAATTTTGTTTGCAATGAAATTCAACTTTTTTCGATGCCGGGCGTTTTTCAATTTTTTCAAGCTCGTTATTTAGAGAGCAAAACGTTTTAAGCTAGTTATTTAGTGAGCAAGAATTGAACAAGTAAGCGACTTTTGGACAAGAGGTAAATTCTTAGAAAATACAGTAAGACAAACGATGGGGTTCAATTTTGACGAAATAGAACGTCCAAAATTGTGATCGCCGAAGTGTACAAAAACTTTGGAAGACAATTGCTCATGGAGACTGATATGTATATGTCAAAACTGCCGAAACCAAAATAAATTCAAGTGAACTTTAGAAAAACTGGAACTCGGAACAGCATCTCCCTTAGGTGCTACCCTAAGTTCTTTTTTACCCTTGCGATAAGCAAGGGTATTACACTCGGGTACTAGACGTTTTCCCGTAAACAGCTTTGTCCACAGGATGACTGAAGCTTGTGGTCATCTCCAAATGATTTCTAGCCATTTTTTTTACCCAACTATTGATACCCAACTTGCACGTCTAACAGCTGTTATTCAATAGCTGGGTTCAACGACTGAATTGCTAATTGTTTTACAGCTTAAAAATTTTTTAGATTTGAGTTGATTTTTATCGGCTTTATTGATTTGACCCAATTTTTAACGGTTTATTTGCCGGGTAATTAATTCTGTAAATTTTTGATAGATTTTTGAAGAGTTTTTTGTTCATTTTCATGATGGTAGATGTATTTGATAGTTTTCTGGTTTTTACAGACACCAAAATTTTAGAAATAAAACTTTTTTGAATATTTCTGCTGGATTTTTTTTGCATAAAAGTTTCAGATTTTTTTTGGATGCATGGTTTTTATTTTTTTGTTCTTGAAGTGTGTGAAACTAGTTTAAGTTTCAATTATTTAAGTGTGTTTGAGGTTAGAGTAATTTTATTTGAAATCGATTGCAGTTGATGATTTAACGTATTGTTTCAATATGTCAAAAAAGATTGATGAACTTCAGATTTTTTTGAAAGATTGACTCGACTGTTTTGTCTGCTTAAATTTTGTCGGACTAGTTGCCACATCTACGAATCGTTTGTTTTCTAAAAGTTTCATTGATGTTTTCGTGTTTTTTTTTTTAATTTCGCCTTTTTTTTGGCTTAATCGGTTTCGGTTTGTTTTCGTATCTACTTAGTGGCCTCCTTTAGCCTCGTTTGAGGACCGAAAAAAGTTTTGTGGGGTGTGTTTGTGTGTGTGTTCTAATGAGCAAGGGACATCACATTTTTTTAAGTTTGATTTTTTTTTCATCTGGGAAGGTTTCTGCTAAGGTATTTTTTGGATTTTTACCGCTTGTTAATTATAAATTCAAATTCAATCAACCATCCTGCGAATCTGGTCTACAGCTAACACAACTGCTTGAGATGGCAAAGGCTTGTGGCTCGAATCCGGCCGGGACCTCTTTTTTGTTAACTAGAGTCTTTGTGCTTTTTCTGACTATCGTCTGTCTGTTTCTTTTTGTCGCGTTTGTTTCCGTAGACCGACTTTTTTTAAAGGCTCAGCTTTCTTCCAAGTGCTGAAACATGCATGCTTGAGACCACAAAAGAAGGAATGATAGCAAGAAACGAATATTCAAAACTTAAGAGTTCGATTCCATTCAAAGCTTGTTTTTTTTGTAAACTTCGGCTAATTTAGATGGTTGTCTGTCTGCTTATTTTTTACCCACTTAATTGCGTTGAAAAGTTTTTTAAATAATTGTCTTCTTTCTATCATTCCGAAAGCTCCTTCTATAGTTTTGAAGTTTACGGGTATTTTTTTGGGATATTTTAGGCTTTTGTTGCAATATTTGGTGACAAAAACTATTTTTTGATTTCTTTTTAATTTATTTTTTTTTCTTTGATTTTATTCATAATCATTCATTTTTGTATCGCTAGTGGGTCGAAGCTCAGCTTCGCCTCTGTGTTACTATTATTATTATTGTTATTATTATATGTTGTTTACTTAAATATTGTTAGTGTTTGAGTTTAATTTGGAGCTGAGCAAGTGTAGTTCGAGTTTTTATGCTCAACAATAATTTTCTTTAGAATAGAAGATTATCAAAAAGTCAACAGGTTTTTTTGGCTGCAGTGGCTTATATCTTTTTTCAGTGAATGAAACTCATCCAGAGCTAATTTGAAAAAAAAATTTGTTCATAAAACTTGTTCGTTGAATCGTTGAATCCTGGAATTTTGTCAGCTTACTAGCCGAGCATTTTTCAATTTGAAGAACATAAATTAAAAAAGGATCCCTCTCGTGTAATTGAGGTCTGCGCAGAATGGTCTTAGAAAAATAGTTTTATGTCTCCGAGAATATTTTTTTGCCGTTCTTGCTTAGCTTTTCATCAAGTTTCTACATGCGATTGAAGTTAAGGCTCAATTTTAACATCAAAGCAGACTTCTTCCATCAATTTTCCTATCGAGTATCTGATTATGGTGTTTCTGATATGTGTATACTATCTGTGGCGCTAATAGTGGCTAGTCTGAATGGCGTTCCGTATGCACAAATAGTGCGAGAATTGACTGGGTCCCAACAATATCGCAGGTGAATGCTATATCGTTAAAAATCATTTTGCTTGATTTGCGGTTTTGTTTTTTCTTCTTAGGTTTGATATTAAGTTTCAAAAATTGTTTCTTGAAACTCTATGATCTAATTTTATTGCACTTGCGAGAGCAAGTGTCTTGTAAACGGAAAATTTTCCCAGAACCAAATTTTTTCTGCAAATCTGCAAGAAATTGAACATACTATATTGTCCAGACTCTTTCTTTTTTAGTCAGGAGGTAACGCAGATGTTTTTTTTTACTCTTAAGGTTCTGCGGTTCGAGTCCCTTTTCTTCTGCACATGTTATGTCGTCATAGTTGCAACAGCACGGATTGTTTTGAGCTGTAAGCGATTTTCGGTGCAGGTGATGTTGATTTACTCCTGTAATTTGTAAATTAACTAGCCTTGACTTACTGTTTTTTGTCGCATAAAAGTTTTATTCAGCCTAAATGGTTGCGGAATATCTTTTATCGGACTAGACAAGTTATTTTGTATCGTTTGGTGGGCAAAGTTTGGTTATTGTTTTAAGAATTAATTGTTTTAAAATTTTGTGCACGAATGTGATGTGTTAGTTAAAATTTTTAAAGTATAATCAAAAGTTTTTTTGACCACAGTTTCTTACAGTATTTGTTTGCTTTCGGATCAAAAGGCGTTTACCTTCGTATGTCGACTTATTGGCCCCTCCGTAGATACTAAAAGCTTTTCTAATGCTGGTAGTTGTATTTCCGACGATTTTTCTGATTACCGAGGTTTTTTAAATTAGTTTTCCGTCTCATTTTTTATTCATTAGCTTTCAATCCCATACGTGCGGTGTAACGCAACTGATGCGAAGCTTGGCTTTGCTTTTGTGTAGTAATGTATAATAATATAATTTAATAATAGTGTATCAGTTTTAATAATCTCTACGATCAATTAAGTGTTGTGATTCGTTGTTTGTGAGTTTTCCGAGCATTAGTTCCATTGACTAGGATTTAGTGACTATCGGTTTTTTCAGGCCACAACTTCCGCGCCAATGCCAGTGCAGATAATCTCAGGTTGATGAACGGAGTGAGCGTGTCGGCGGCGGCTTCTTCCGATGCAGTGGATAACCTGGAGAATGAACTGAGTGCGATGGGTATCAGCACAGGTGCAGGTGCTTCGACAGGGGCAGGGGCCGCTGGGGGAATCATATCTCATAATAGTAATAGCAGTAATATTTTAAGCAACCACAACCTAAACCATATATCAGTGACTAATAGCAGCAGTACAAACAACACCCACCACCACCACGGCGGACCGATGCTCATGCACTCGCAGTCGTACACGCACATGAACGGAAGTGTCGGCGGGCCAGTGTCAAACCACCATCACCACAACAACCCCAGCTCACACCAGCTAAGGTTCGAGTAATTTTGCTTTTTTGCTCAAATAGCTTCTTCATTCGAAAGTAAACAGCTGTTTTACTTTCAGCGTGAGTTTGCTTCAATTGCAGATATTTTGCAGTTTTATTCGATTAAAAAGCGTGTTTTTGAAATGCTCTATGATGGGAAATGAGCCGTTTAATTTTCATGTTGTCAAGTGCAAAATATTTTTCGAGTGAATCTTTTTTATTACTCGAAGTAGTTTTTTTTTGCGTCTCAAGTTTTCAAATGGTCAAATTTGTCCCTTAAAGTTCTGATTACTAGTGTATTTTTTGGACTTGTTAGGGCCCAACAACAGGCGGCCATGATGGCCATGAATTCCAATGTGCCAACGACCTCCTCGGTCATGTCTTCGACGCGTCTCTCTTCCAACGTGGCAGCCGCCAACAACATGTTCCACCACCGTCACCACGACTCGTCGGCCGCCCAGGCCCTCTCGCAACAGCAATACATGAGTGCAAACTCGCACAATCTTGTGGTTAGTATATTATTATGCAACACTGAGAGCAAAGCTACTACCAAGGACATCTGTCAAACTAACTTTCATTTTATTCCATTACTCAATATCAAGACAAGACAAGATGCTATTTTGCAAGTCATTGTTTACAGTTAAATCAACTTGAAATTAGCAATGTTACGGTTTGTGATTCTCAGTTTTGTGATTTTCGAAATGTTATTTTCATGTTGATGCTTAGAACTCGGATTACGGACACAAATTTAACGCATCGCCAAACGCCAAGTCATCCTTACAGTCTCCCAAAAAGCAAGCTAACGGAGTAAATGGATTCGTGAACTTGCAGAACCCAAACAATAATTCTAAACATTCCGCCGCAATGTACGCAATGCATCAACACGGTTACCTTCGTGGTCACGAGGGGTACTACAATGGTGCTAACATGGCTCAACAACAACATACCAACAACCACTCCTCTAGACGATCAGGACTTAATAACGGAGCTAATGGACACCAAATGCACCAGCATCATAGTAGCAACGGGGTGCCGAACGGACATAACGGGAGCAGACATCACCACGTGGCCAGATCCCTAAATATGAAAGAGAGACCCCCATTGTTGAGAGATCAACGAACGGGTAATGAGGATATGGATACGGTTCTGAATCAGTTCAGAGAGACGCTGTACACTCTGACGTGGCAGCCAGATCTGTTCGACCATCTGGTTCCCTACCTGGTGTCAGCACTGAACTGTGGGAAGGTCAAGATGGAAACGAGTGAGAAGCTGGCGCATATTCTAGTTACATGGGTCAGTTGTTTTTCGTTTCTCTAATTTCAGGAAATTATCCGCTGGTGTTTATATAACCAACATCAGTTCAAGCGAGATTTAGAAATCTATATTTGAGAATAACATAATTTGACATAGTTACTAAACAAAATACACAACACAGAAAAATTAATTAGTTTTTGAATATATTGACGGGTTAACATTATATGTATTTAAGTATTATTCTAAAAGAATATTTTTGACAAGTTTTGTCTGTCTGTCTTTAGTTTTTTCACCCAGATACCAACAAAATGTATCGTTTCTTTGGAGATTCAACGTTAAACCACTATTGTGATGGGTTGTTATTTTGTTTTAGAGCGTGTCGGAGGAGAACTTCCGGTTCACAGGTGCTAAATTGTCCCACTACCTCTGTTTGCCGGAACAACTCAGCTTTCGCTTCAAGGAACACTTCTTCACTACGTAAGTATCCCCAATTAAGGCTATTCACCCGCGAAAAAAATGAAAACAAAAGAAATTCTTAGATTCCAAATCCGGAGAGGGGAGCTATAAAAAAGTGATGTTTTAATTAAAATTAAGTGCACTATTAAACTTGCGCGCTGTATCGTGCCTAATCATTAACATTGTTTCATAGGTTCAGTACTGAATATTGCAGGAGTTTTTTTCATATTTAATTCACTTTCATATTTAATTTGACCTTCGGCAAACATGTACATTTAATTTTGTGTATTCTCAACTTGTAAGTATTTCACATAAACAACCTCAGGAAAAGTCAGACAGACCATGAAATTACCTGCTAAACAGATTATTCATTCATTGTCCAGACACCGAATGTGTGGAGAAACATTGAATTCGGATGTTTTTTTTTTTTGTGAAATTCGGGTACCGCAATGACACATCGCGTAGGTTTGAGCGACAACAAATTGAAATTTTTTCGGTCTTATTAAGAGATAACAATTAAATGAATTTTTCCCAGTGTTAAGATAAACGGGTCTGAATATCTTCGCTTCAAAATTCGCATTTTTTGCTGTTCTCTTCTTGGTAAGCGTTTAGTTTTGAGGAAAGAGCAAACTTTTTAAATTTTCCAAGCCGTTTTCCGTAAAATCATGATTGATCTCATTGTCTTTTCCTCTGCGGCAAAACGCGAAGCCTTAAAAAGTTAATAAAACAATATTCTATAGTTCATTTTTTTGCCCAAATTTGCATCAAAGTGATAATTTGTTAGGAGCGTTTTGTGCTAGTTGCACAGCAACCGACCGTTTCTGTTTTTTTTCTAAATTTTCTTAATTTGTTTTTATTTGAAACACATATTCTTCCCCAAGTTTACCCTTGTGATCATTTTAAGTCTTTCAACTGCTCTATGATCAAAAGCATGTCAATTTTGTCAGCCTTTTCACCTTGATTTTATTTAAAATCAGCTTATCGGGGATGAAGAGAAATTGAATGCAGCCCTCAAGTGTAAATTGTCTAGTCGAAACATGCCGAGGCGAAGAATAGAATTTCCACCTGACTTTTATTTCAAAAAAAGTCTGAAGAACTTAGTATAATTCGGAATCTCAATGACAAGGCAACTCGAGGGCATGGAATTACATGTAACTGGAAATACATGTAGAAAATTCAAGCAGATTTTTTGTCTATATCTATTGTTAAAATCAATAAGTTTTAAAAATAATGACGGAAACTTGCATTCGACTATTTTTTTTATGAATGGTGAATTGAACTGTAGTTATCTAGACGTATATTTCACATACGAGCGCAAAAGCGAAAGATGTACAGCTATTGCGTATTATTTAAAAAATAAATAGAGAGATAAAGAGAACACTTCAGTTTTGAGCTGAATCGGCATTTGGATTGAGGAAAGGAAAGCATTTGTGGCTTCAGTACCACCATAACAGTACAATGCTCCCACTAAATTTGTTCAAATGTGAAATGGTCTCTCAGAGGCCAGGCTACTTAAAATTTAACAAGATCTTCACAAGGAAATATGCTCGACATTACATGCAGATATGCATGTCATGCTAACGTACCTTGGGATGCTTAAAACAGTTATCCAAAATTCAGAAAAGGCTCCGTAATTTTTTTTTCATGTTCCAACAGAAAATGGGTTTATAAAATTACTTTCATTCATCGATTTGTTTCCTGTTTTGAGTTGAATAGAATTTAAGAAAAATATAGACTAGAAATGAAGATTTACGAAAAGAAAAGTGGCGATTTAGGAAAAGAAAGAAGAGAAGTGAAGATTTAGGAAAAGAAAGACTAGAATCCAAGTTGTGAAGCCAAAAATGCATCGAACAATTTGTTTATTTTTGTAGAGTGCGATTGGAAGTGGACAAAATGGGACAGCTGATCAAGAATCAGTCGGCCTCCAACCACCAGAAGCTGGAGGGAGTGCTCCTCTTCATATGCGAACTGTACCTCAACATGGGAGTGAGTTGATCTGCCATTATATTCTGTTTAAATCAATTCAATTTAAATTTGATGTGAAGCTCCGCTTAACATATAGGTGCTAAAAACAGAAAATAAAATCATGAGTGCGTCAAAGTTTAAAATTAGGTTGCATCAAAACCAAATAATTATTTCAATGGTATGTGATGTGGATTTGTAATGTGGATAGCATGGTAATATCAATCGACGAACATTCGTCTATTATCAGTTTTCATCGCCTCAATCTTTTTTGCGTTTAAAGCCGCTGGAACAATGTCTAAATGGAAAAAAGTATATTTCATTTAGGAAGTAGTTTCGGATGGATATGGGAACCTGATCAACGTGATCAGAATAGACTTTCTGAGGGATGCTTTAAAGGACGCCTTACTCAAGATCCTCGAACTGTCCCCATTTGATAAGCCATTTCTGATAGTGGGTAAGGCGCTGAAGCTAACTGGGGCAGCTCTAGACGAGAGTGATGGCTGCGACGAGAAGACGAAGAGTTCGACTAGCAGATCTAAGACTGACAGGATCTATACCCACATACAGGCTATCCAACAGGACACCAATACCTCGCAGTGAGTCTTTTGCTCTCAATCAGAAAAATAACTTGCCTTTCTTAGTAATATCGATCTCATTTAGAAGCAAAGAAG